>NC_091255.1:29719469-30022500 GCF_042477335.2 Ovis canadensis | reverse complement strand
TGAGGTAGTGATCAAGTTTTTCACTGGAGTAGTAGTCTCAAGGCTTGACTGGAGAAGCATCCATTTCTAAGCTCACTTGGGTGGCTGTTGGCAAGACAGTCATCCCTGGCTGTGGAGTGCAGATGGCAGTTCTTTCACTGCCACACGTTCCCTGCCACAACCTGCCCCCTCCCCTCTGCAGGGCATCTCACAACAAGGTGGCTGGCTTCCCTCAGAGCAAGTAAGAGGCTGATAGAAGGACAGCAAGATAGAAGCCGGAGTGTTTTTGTAACCTAATCTCAGAAGTGACGTCCATCCCTTCTAATCGCTTTGTTAGAAATGTGTCAGGGGACTTTGCTGGTGGTCCGGTGGTCCACGGGACTTTGAGCTTCCACTTCCAGAGGGCACAGGTTCAGTCCCTGGTCGGGGAACTAAAGATCCCACACGTCATGTGTGCATGCGTGAGTACTAAGTGGCTTCAGTCAGGAACAACTCTTTGGGACCCCGTGGACTGTAGCCCATCAGGCTCTTCTGTCCATAGGATTCTCCAGGCAAGAGAATACTGGAGACTCCCATGGACAGAGGAGCCTGGTGGGTTACAGTCCATGGGGTCACAAAAGAGTTGGATGCTGAGGGACTAACACTTCACTTCATGGAGACCAAAAGAGGTTTGAATTAGGGCAGTGAGTCTTTTATTGATCTGCTCTACCAGGAATGAGACTGTTGTTTGCCCTCCAATATCTGTTTCCCTCTATGTCCTTAGTAACAAAATTCCCATTTATTAACTGGGCACGTGGCTACCTGGAGTAAGGACAACAGTGATCTGTTTTCCTGCAGTTAGATGTGGTCGTGTGACTGTTCTGGTCAATGAAGTATAAGCAGTAGTTGGTACAAGCAAAGTAAGGAGTCGGTGTGAGCAATTTTGAGGACGCAGCCCTATGGGAAATCAGTGCACCCTTCTATAGGCTTTTGTATTGGCTAGAACATGCATGTAATGACTGACACTCCAGCAGCCAAACTGAACCAAGAGGTAACCTTGAGGGCAGAATTCATGAAGGATGAAACAACATGAAAGAAGGACCCTCTGAGAGTCCACACCAATCCTGGGATGACTATCTTTGGATTTTGTATGTATGAAAGAGAAATAAATGTGCCTTTTTGTTGGAGTCATGCCTACTTTTTCCTGTTACTCCTAACTGATGATGTGACTTTGTTCAAGTCCAGATCCTAAACATGTACAATTCACATTTAGTCCTGCTGTGACCTGAGCTGCAGTTCAGGTCATAGTGAATTGCACAACGTCTCTTAAGTACAGGGCAAAAAGCTTTAGCAAACGTTGCCAGGTTTCCACCGGTAACGGGTGAGGCCTAGGATGGCTGTGTCTTGGCTGGCTGTGTCTAGATTATGGATGCACCTGTTGAACTGCAGAGGTGGAGCTAGGTTAGGACAGGAACTAGACTTTTTTTTTTTCAAATTTTGTCTTCTCATTCATTTCTTTTCCTTTTGACAGGTACACACTGCTTTATTTATTTTCGGCTGTGCTGAGTCTTCCTTGCTGCCCACAAGCTTTCTCAGGTTGTGGAGAGTGGGGACTATTTTTTAGCTGCAGCGCACCGGCTTCTCATTGCTGCGGCTTCTCTTGTTGTGGAGCACAGGCTGTAGGCACACGGGCTTCAGTAGTTGTGACACACAGGCTCAGTTGCTCTGTGTGGCATGTGGGATCTTTCCGGGCCAGGAATCAAACCCATGTCCTCTGCTTTGGCAGGCTTATTCTTATCCACTGGACCACCCGGGAAGCCCAGGGCAAGGACTAGTGTTTGGGGTTCTCTTCAGGTCACTGAACTAGCAGGAAATGGCTGGGCCCTGAGCACTCCTGCCGTCTGCCATGGGTGCTGCCTAAGTCCAAAGGCCTGACAGGTTTATGATCTGTAGGTCAAGTGTCCGTCTGACTGAGATATGCAGAGCCAGCAAAGACCTTTAAGAACAGGGAGTGGGAGCTGCCAGAGACAAGGAAGTACAGATAAAAGCAAATCTGTCTTCTGAAAATAGGCAGGGAAAAGAAACAAACAAAAGACCCGTATCAAGCACCAACGTGGACAGTGTTTGTGTTGTGTGGGTCAATGCCAGGCAGAGGCCCCTGGGAAACAAAGGCCATGTCTGTTTTCCTTTCACAGTCTCTGCTCCACGGTATCAATGACCCTCTCTAGTGAAACCCACACCCAGGCTTATGCCAGGGCTACGCTTAGCTCCCACTTTCCTTTTCATGGCATACCAAGAAATAACTTGCCTCAGGGCATACGTATAGGGTGTTTCTGGGGCATTTTGTGCCAAGGAGAGCAGTGGAGAATCCAAGATGCCCACCAGTTTCTTAGGCTCAAAGTATCCCTATTGTAAAATGCAAGTCCAGCCTTGTGGGAAAGGCAGGAATTCACCTTAAGGAACAGGAAAGTTTCAGCAGTTTTATAAGCTGCCATCAAAATTCTTGACTGTGCACATTTTTTGGAATTCTTCTGAACTAAGAAACTTTAGTTTGATAAACTTACTCCACTATCTTCAGACTGTTCTATCTGGGTATACACTGGTCCAAGAATGCCTGTAGATAAAAATCCATTCCCAGTGCCAATTATTTTAAAATATATCCCCTCAGTCAGGCAGAGACACTTCCACTGGTCCAGAAGGAGTCAGTGTGGGAGGCTCAGCATGGATTGCAAAGTGTTTGGGTCTTTAAGTCAGGCAGATCTTCTTTGAGATCAAGACTCTCATGATGGAGCCCAAAGATATGATCCATAGTTATGGAACAAGAAATGAAAGAGTACACACATTACTTAATTACAAAGATGATCAACTGAGGAGTTATACATATTGACAAAACCTTAGCGGGTTGCTGTATAACACAGGGAACTAGTGAGATGAGGGGTGAGGGAGGGCCAAGAGGGAAGCGATATACATGCACTTATGGGTTGATACATGTTGCTATGCGGCAGAAACCAGTGCAATATTGTAAAGCAAATATCCTCCAATTAAAAATAAATCTAAAAATAAACAAATACAAACTTGCACTCTTAAAAAGAAACCTTAGCAGGAAGCAACTTGGGAGATGAAAAGGAAATATTAGTGCACTAAATCCTTCTCTGTCACAACAGGAGGTCAATTAATAAATCAAGAAATGATGGTATACATGCATTGTTGGTGGGAATGTAAATTGGTGCAGCTGCTATGGAAAGCAGTATGAAGGTTCCTTAAAAAATTGAAAACTGAGGGACTTCCTTGGTAGTCCAGTGGTTAAGAGCCTATGTTTCCAATGCAAGAGGTGCCTGTATTAGCCTGGTCAGGGCTAAGATCCCACATGCCCAGTGCCCCAAAAAACAAAACATTAAACAGAAGCAATATTGTAACAAATTCACTAAAGACATTAAAAATGGTCCACATTAAAACAAAAAGCTTAAAAAAGAAAAACACACTAAAAATTGAGTTACATACGATCCTACAATTCCACTCCTGGACATATATCTGGGAAAACTTTAATTTAAAGAGTTGCATGCACTTTTTACAACAGCATTTTTTTATAGCAGCACTATTTACAATAGCCAAGACATGGAAGTAACCTAAACATCCGTTAACATGAATGGATGGATACAGATGTGGTATATATATAGTTGGGTGGACTATCACTCAGCCATAAAAAAGAACGAAATCATGTCATTGGCAACAATGTGGATGGATCTAGAGATGATCATGCTAAATGAAGTAAGTCAGAGAAAGACAAATATATGACATCACTTATATGTGAAATCTAACATATGATGCAAATGAACTTATTTACAAAACAGAAACAGACTCATAGGCATAGAAAACAAATTTGTGGTTACCGAAGGGAAAGTGGAGAGATAAATCAGGAGTTTGGGATTGGCAGATGCAAGCTACTGTGTATAAAATAAACAATAAGATCCTACTGTTATAGCACATGAAACTATATTCAATGTCTCGTAATAGACTATAATAGAAAATAATTTTTAAAAAAGAAATGCTGGTATTTTTTGACAAAAATGTATGATATGCTATGATGCACTATTCTAGGTATTCATGATACAAATATAAAATACTAAATAAAAAAATCACTGTCCTTCATTATTCTATACTAATAAGTCTATTGGTTAAAGACAGCAACACTACCAGAAGAAACTGCAAAAGTCTGAAAAGAGTTGCTTTGAGGAGTGGATTTAGGATATGCATGTACACACACATTCTTAGACATAAAATTTTTCAAATTATCAACAAAATATTCTACTACCTACTAGCTATGTATCCTAGAATAGATTAAATCCCCCAGGTCTCTGTTCTTTTTGTCCAGAGATTGGGAATAATGATGATTTAATTACAGGAATACCTAATATAAAGCAGCCAGGAAAATGTCAGTCCCCTTCCCTCTGTCTCCCATGTAATATTTTGTAGCTCAAGGTCTTCAGGCTGAGAAGTGACATCCATTCTTGGGTCTGGCTGGCCTGAGAAAGCCGCATGACTTTTCTCTGCCTGCATCTGTGCATCTGACACAAAGCTTCTCATCTTCAGTTTCTGTAAGCGCTACAAGAGCAGGCTGTCCGTTGGTGAAAACTGAGCATCTCAAAAGAACACCGGCCACATATGAACATGCTTTTCACTTAGCTGTGCAGCCACTGATGTCATGTTTACTGCTCACTTAGGGACCGCTTGGGAAAATCTGTTGTCCTAACTGTATTATTGCCTCAGAACTTTCACAGTTGGGCCTCATGATGTAAGGGAGAGAACAGTTGTGAATTCAAGAGAGGGAGAGAGAGAGATCACTGTCTGGGATTAGTAAGTAATTAGTAGAAAAGCGCTAAAGATGTCAGCACAGCAGAGCAAGGGGGATCGCTGACGTCTAACCTGCTTGAAAAGGGGAAAGTGTACACAGGTGATCCTCTGTGTGTCTACACATGTACACAGATGGATGTGCCTGCAGGTAGCTTCTGTGATGTGTGAGTGGGTGGGGCGGGGCGGGGGATGGGGAGAGGAGATTAAGGGTAGGGTGCATGCTCAGTCACTCAGCTGCGTCCAACTTTTTGCGACCCCTAGACTCTAGCCTGACAGGCTGCTTTGGCCATGGAATTTTCCAGGCAAGAATACTGGAGTAGGTTGCCATTTCCTACTTGACGGGATCTCCCCAATTCAGGGATCAAACCCACGTCTCTTGCATCTTTGGCATTGGCAGGCAGATTCTTTACCACTGTGCCACCTAGGAAGCCCTCAGGGATAGGGTGCAGGTAGTGATGTTCTGATAAAGAACACCAGTCCTGGAGAGAAGAGCCCTGATTTGTAATGGTTGTTAATTTCGCTGGTGTAAATGCTCCCAGTGGGGCCAATTTCAGGCTACCAAGTTGAAGTCACTGAATGCAGAGTTGAGAAGAGAAGCGCAGTGTCAGCTCTGCTAGTTGGTACTAGCAGTTCCAGCACATTGCTGGCTGCAGGTTTCCAGAACATTCTATTTCAGAAACAGAAAAATCTCCTTACACTCATCTGCTTCTAAAGTTGTGGATATTGCTTTGCCTTTTATTACCAAATCCAATCCGTACATCCCAAACAGAATTGTTCATTCAACCCTCGTTGATTATTTAATCCTTTGTAAAGTTCATGGCTCATCACAACTCACAGAAATTCTGGAACCGGAGTTTTGCTTGGTTGGGTTTTTTTCTCCAAAATCTAACACAATGGTTGGCAAGAGCATTTATTTATTCAGAAAGCAGCCAACAGGATGCTACAGGTCTGTGAGTTCACCTAAAGATTTGGCGAACTTCCGCAGGCCAAGGAAAGCTCTGAGCAGGCAAGAGGGGGCTCCCTGACTTCAGGTGCCCCCACAGTTACAATCCTTTGGAGATTAGGAGGCTATCTGGTTTTTTGAAACGTGTATGAAACTCTTCCTCATCCCGCAGGAAACGCGCTCTCATTAGTCTCTAGGGAAACGTCCCTTTGAAACTCTGCCCCACCTCCTTCCTCCCTGAAATCTGTATCCGGGAGCCAGACAGCACTAGATCCAAGCCCTATGAGGCCTAAATGTTTATATACATGGGGGCCTTCTTTAAGGAAAAGAATACAAAATTACAACTATAAAGCTGCCGAGGTCAAGGCCTTTGTAGAATGAGCCCCAAATGAGGGTCTCTTGCAGAAGCATCCCTAACTTCCAGTAAATATGTCCCTGGAGCCAGAATACACTCAGAAGGAAATTGGATGTTTGCCTGGTGTGGGTGAGGGGTCGAATGACCTGCGTTTTCCCCTTTTGGTTGAAGAGGAAGCTCCAGGCCCCTGTTTCTGCTTAAAACTCTGCCTTTGAGCCTGACACTGGAAGACACTATGCAACTTCTTAGGAAACCATTTTATTCTGCATAACTTGTGCTGGATCGCATGGCTTCTTCCCACTGCTTGATACAGAATACCCCAGTTAGGCTTGTGACAGACAGAGATCAGCCCCACTAGCCTAAGGAAATTTCCTCTCTCCCTGGTGGCTCAGATGGTAAAGAGTCTGCCTGAAATGCAGGAGACCCAAGTTCGATCCCTGGGTCGGGAAGATCCCCTGGAGAAGAAAATGGCAACCCACTCCAGTATTCTTGCCTGGAAAATCCCAAGGAGGGAGGAGCCTGGTGGGCTACAGTCCATAGGGTCGCAAAGAGTCAGACACAACTGAACGACTTCACTTCCACTTTACTTTGTCAACCTCTGGCAGTCTAACTTCAGGATCACTGTGGATGAGAAGGGACCTCTAGTGGTCAATCTCAAAGGTCACATCCTTGCTCCCTTCTACCTGTTCTCTGAAAGGTGTTCTGACCTGTCAGCTCTGGGTTGCCAGTCTAAGAAGTGGAGGGAGGAAAATACAAGATGCAGTTCAGTTTAGTTCAGTTGCTCAGTCGTGTCTGACTCTTTGCAGCCCCATGGAATGCAGCACACCAGGACTCCCTGTCCATCACCAACTCCCAGAACTTGCTCAAACTCATGTCCACTGAGTCGGTCATGCGATCCAACCATCTCATCCTCTGTCGTCCCCTTCTCCTCCTGCCTTCAATCTTTCCCAGCATCAGGGTCTTTTCTAATGAGTCAGTTCTTCGCATCAGGTGGCCAAAGAATTGGAGTTTCAGCTTCAGCATCAGTCCTTCCAGTGAATATTCAGGAATGATTTCCTTCAGGATGGACTGGTTGGATCTCCTTGCTGTCCAAGGGACTCTCAAGAGTCTTTTCCAACACTGCAGTTCAAAAGCATCAATTCTTCGGCACTCAGCTTTCTTTATGGACACATGATAGATAAGAGGAATTGGGCTTCCTTGGTAGCTCAGAAGTAAAGAATCTGCCTGCCAAGGCAGGAGACGTGAGTTTGATCCCTGGGTGGAGAAGATCCCCTGGAGGAAGGAAATGGCAACCGACTTCCAGTATTCTTGCCTGGGAAATCCCATGGACAGAGGAACTACAATCTAAGGGGTCACAAAGAGTTGGACACAACTTAGCGACTAAATAACAACAATAAGAGGGATTTGGGGTTTTGATATAGGTAGGTTGTGGAGGGTGGGTGCCACTGCATGGCACATAGGAGATGTAGCGGAAGGACTTCCCTGGCAGTCCAGTGGTTAAGACTCTGCTTCCTCTGTAGAGGGTGTGGGTTTGATCTCTGGTTGAGAAACTAAGATCTTGCATGCTGCGTGGTACGACCAAAAAAAGAAGATGTAGTGGATATTTTTTCTGTGTACACAAAATCTACCCATCTCCTAGAATGTTCGGACCCAGTGCTGTGCCAGGGAATGAAGGGAGGGCAGGGGATGAAGGGACGTAGGGGAAGCAGAAATGCAATTTCAGCCCAAAGTCATAGATGTTCTGCATTTTAAAAGCAGAACATAGTCCTATGAAAGAGCACAGTTTACTATTTTATTAAAATCATGACTCTTGAGAAGCTAATCGAAAGAGCAGAGACTTCTTGTCTGCAGAGATCATGCACTCTTAACTGCTCTTAGTCTATAAATAGGCACAACAGGAGAAGTCCTGCCAGTGTTGGCAGGAGGTATCTGGTGGAGTACCATCTTTAGAGGTGCAGCAGTACCTCTCATGGGATGGGGATCTCTTCTGACTCTGAGGCTCCTTACTGGAAACCCATTTGCCTATAAATACAAGCCACATTTCCCAATACATTCTTTTTCAGTAATAAAGTTGATATTTTGGTAAATAAATAAATAAAAGCAGAGACTATCTCCCCAGAAAAATACCCACATGCACTTGCACACGCATACACACACACACACACACACACATATGTTTTTGCCTAAAATTCAGGGACTTTACAAACAATTTAAAACTCAACCCTGCTGCTAAGTCACTTCAGTCGTGTCCAACTCTGTGCAACCCCATAGACAGCAGTCCACCAGGTTCCCCCATCCCTGGGATTCTCCAGGCAAGAACACTGGAGTGGGTTGCCATTTCCTTCTCCAATGCACGAAAGTGAAAAGTCAAAGTGAAGTCGCTCAGTCGTGTCCAACCCTCAGTGACCCCATGGACTGCAGCCTACCAGGCTTCTCCATCCATGGGATTTTCCAGGCAAGAGTACTGGAGTGGGATGCCATTGCCTTCTCCGAAACTCAACCCTAGTGGGTCGAGAAGCCAAGTTGGGAATTCCCTGGTGGTCCAGTGGTCCACTCTGCACGTTCACTGCTGAGTCTGGGGTTCCATCCCTGGTCAGGAAATTAAGATCCCACAAGCCACGCAACATAGCCAAAAAACACCCCAAACAAAACAAAAAAGCAAAGAAGCAGTGTAAAGAAACTCTGAAGCAAGACACTGGGAAAAGGAACCTTGTGGCAGCAAGGAATCCTGAATGGATTCTAACCCCGTGTCACTTTGGACAAGTCGCTTTATGTCTCTGAACTTCACTTCCTCACCTATTAAAAAACAGGAGGATTAACCAGAAGTCGAGTTGCCCAATTAAAGACAGAATACCTAATTAAATCTGAATTTCAGATACACATAATTTTTTTTTTTTAGTGTAAGCATATTCCAGACATTGGCTTTGTCATAAATGAACAGATGGCAGTTGCACAGGACATACTTATACTAAAAAATTATTTGTTACTTACCTGAAATTCAAATGCAGTAGATGTCTTGGATATTTATTTGCTAAATATGGCAATCCTAGACAGGCAGCCTTTCAGGTCTTAATTTAAGGTCCAAGATTTTCGGTGATGAAGGAATCTAATAGAGGATGAGAAGTTAGAGGATCACTAATCACTGTTTAGAAGCTGGAAATTCTGAAGTTCCGTGACCAATGTTAAGCAGTTTGGTAGATACTGTGTCTAATTCTGGATGAAAAAGCACCACGCTGGGTCCCTGAGTGGCTCAAAGAACCACTCTATCATTACAAGGCTGTGATGACTAGCTTTCTCATTTTTCTGTTACATTAAAGCCCTCAGTGGTATTCCCTGCGACCTGGCCTGACCCTGCTGACCTGTGACCCTCCTGCCATTTGCTGAGCTGCTGCCTCTGTTGCATCAAGTTGGTGACAGCAGATGCGGATGCAGCTCGAAGGCCTTTGGGGATGGGATGGTCAGCACCCAGCTGCGCTGCACCCCGTCTTCCCTCCTGGTTGTTTTCCTCCCTGTTCTCCATCCCCACATGACCGACATACTGTGAGGTCTGTGTTCCAGCAGGGTCAGTTTCCCCCAGGGCAGTCCTGTGTGCGCATTCTCTTCCGGGCCAGAGCACTCAATCCATCTCCAAGTGAGCACCCTCCCCATTTTTCCCCTTCTCCTCCCCTCTTTCCTTGGACCTTCCTCCCATCTTTTCTCCCTTCCCTCCTTCCTTCTTTAACTACTGTTTCTTTTTTTCCTTTTTAAAAAATTTTTTTAAATTTTTTAATTGGAGGATAACGACTTACAATATTGTGATGGTTTCTGCCATGCAACAACACGAATTAGCCATAGGTATGCGTATGTCCCCTCCCTCTTGAACCCCCCTCCCCCCGCTACGTTTTTTTTTTTTACTTTTTGGCCACACTGTATGGCATGTGGGATCTTAGTTCCCCAACTAGGGAATGAACCCACATCCCTTGCCCTGGGAGCATGGAGTCTTAGCCGCAGGACCACCAGGGAATTCTTGAGTACCCACCAAGCACTAGGCACTGTAGTAGGCACTTATCCTGAGTTAAGGGGCTCCCACCTGCATCACCCTCATCAATGCCTAGTCTCATAGGCCATGGTTCTCAAAATGAGACCCCTGAACCGCGGTGTCAGTCACCCTGGAGCTTGTTAAAGATGAGATTCCTGACGAAAGAAAGGTGGCCGGAGACTCCCCAGGTGCTTCTCGGCGCTCACTTAGCTCAGACCCCCAGGGCTGCCCGGTCTTGGACACCCTCCTCTGTCCAGAGTACAGAAGTCTGATATGGAGTGAATTGTTTCTACTCCTGGAAATTTCCACATTCGAGGTTGCCTGTCTTTTCTCCCTCTGGGCCTGAGATACTTGCGGAGGACATGGAATACTGGACTCTGTTAATATTCCAACCAGCTGAACTACTTAGGCTTAATGGTTAACTATTAAGCTTAACTTCTAAGGGCTGAATGATTTCTTCTTGCTTGTCAGTCCTAGGAAAGAAAGAGGAATGTTCCAGGGACAATGTACATGGTCCTGGGCAAATTATATCACTTCTTTGTCTCTCCAGAAGGGGTGCCATGATACCATTTTTTAATCTGAAAAAGCACCCTAACTGGTTCCTGACCATAGTTACCTTTCCCCTCTAGAATGGAAGAGCCTAGAAGATCAGGAGCTTCTTAGTATCATCCAGGGTACCCATCTAATGCTGTGCAGTTAAAGGGATATCATTCCTTTTATAGACATCATTGATTTGTAGTTATTAAAACAGTTCTCCACAGTGGCAGTTGAGTGACTTGAAAAGCCAAGTCTTACTAAATCATAACAAAGAAACCCATCTTGGTTTGGATGGGACAGGTATCCCCAAGGCTTAGAGCACTCAGCATATAGTGGGCACTCAGTAAAGTGTGCAAAATACTTTCCCTCAACATTTCAGTTATGAAACTGTGAGGGACTTTCCTGGTGGTCCAGTGGTTAAGAATCTGCCTTCCACTGCAGGGGATGTGCGTTCAATCCCTGGTTGGGGAACTAAGATCCCACATGCCACAGGGCAACTAAGCCCATGAGCCACAGCTAAGACCTGACACACACACAAATAAATATTAAGAAAAAAGAAAATGTCAAACATACAGAAAGGAAGAATAGTACAATGAAGATCTATATACCCCAACCTGGACTCTAGATTCAATAAATGTTAACATTTTGCTGTATTTGTTGTGCGTGTGTGTGTTTATTTATTTTTGCTGAATCATTTGAAAATCAGCTGCAATCATCATGACACTTAACTCATAAATATTTCAGCAGACATCCTTAAGAATGGGGACAGTCTCCTATATAACCACCATAGCATTATCACATCTAAGAGTAAATTAACCGTTATTTTCCAACGTCATCTAATACCCAGTTCTAGAAGTTGATGTTGTTACCTTTCTCACATCCTTTTGGCCTGCCTAGAGGTCACCTGCAAACAGTTCCCATATGCCCAGTGACTTTCTGTCTGCCTGGACATTCACAACCAGACCAGGAGAGTGCACTGTATCTTTACAGAGTGGGCTGGAAGTGCTGGAGAGCCAACACCAAGAATGACCCTTAACCAATGATGGAGAGAAGTTGGTGGATAAATACTCAAGCTTCCTCTCCTTCAGTTCAGCTCAGTTCAGTCGCTCAGTTGTGTCCAACTCTTTGCAACCCATGAATCGCAACACACCAGGCCTCCCTGTCCATCATCAACTCCCGGAGTTCACCCAAACTCATGTGCATCGAGTCGGTGATGCCATCCAGCCATCTCATTCTCTGTCGCCCTCTTCTCCTCCTGCCCCCAATCCCTCCCAGCATCAGGGTCTTTTCCAATGAGTCAACTCTTTGCATGAGGTGGCCAAAGTACTGGAGTTTCAGCTTCAGCATCAGTCCTTCCAATGAACACCTAGGACTGGTCTCTTTAGGATGGACTGGTTGGATCTCCTTGCAGTCCAAGGGACTCTCAAGAGTCTTCTCCAGCACCACAGTTCAAAAGCATCAATTCTTTGGCACTCAGCTTTCTTCACAGTCCAACTCTCACATTCATACATGACCACTGGAAAAACCATAGCCTTAACTAGATGGACCTTTGTTGGCAAAGTAATGTCTCTGCTTTTCAATATGCTATCTAGGTTGGTCATAACTTTCCTTCCAAGGAGAAAGCATCTTTTAATTTCATGGCTGCAATCACCATCTGCAGTGATTTTGGAGCCCCCCAAAACAAAGTCTGACACCGTTTCCACTGTTTCCCTATCTTTTTCCCATGAAGTGATGGGACCAGATGCCATGATCTTCGTTTTCTGAATGTTGACCTTTAGGCCAACTTTTTCACTCTCCTCTTTCACTTTCATCAAGAGGCTTTTTAGTTCCTCTTCACTTTCTGCCATAAGGGTGGTGTCATCTGCATATCTGAGGTGACTAATATTTCTCCTGGCAATCTTGATTCCAGCTTGTGTTTCTTCCAGCCCAGAGTTTCTCATGATGTACTCTGAAAGGATTCTGAAGTGTGTTCCCTAGAGCTTGTCAAAGAGTCCATAGCAACAGTTGACCGCAGTAACCCGTTAATTAACACATCCTTTATTTATGTTCTTTCCTCTCTCATCTCACTTCCATTCTGTGCTTCGTAAGACCACCTTTAAGTAAACTAATTGCATGCAAATTTTATCTTCAGGTCTGCTTTGGAGGGACCCAGAACCAGGACATCAATCCTCTGTTAAGCTCTAAATGATAATAGTAAAACCCAGTGCCCTTAGATCCACACAGAAACAAACTGAAAACCTGCTTCAAGACTTCCCTGGTGGTCCAGTGACTAAAGACTCAACACTCTCAATGCAGGAGGCCCAGGTTCTCTCCCTGGTCAGGGAACTAGATCCAACATGCCACAACTAAAGATCTTGCATGCTGCTACTAAGACCTGGCACAGCCAAATAAATAAATAAATATACCTATAAAACCTGCTTAGACAGCGCTTGCAACTCAGACAACAGGAAATGCTCTTAGTTGTGATTCTTACTGAAACAATGCTACAGTGTGGCTGTGTTTATTACGCCTTGCCCAGACTATATTAATAATAATAATAGCTACTGCTTAATAAGAGCTTATTGTGTAACTGCTTTGAATGCTTTGTCTCATGTAATCCTCAAATGACCCCGTAGGGAGGACACTATTATTAATCACATCATATTGACAAAGAACCTAAGGCCCATATAAGTAAAATAACTTTATAAAGTCACACAGCTAGCAAGCAGCAGGTCTCTGATGTTCTTAACCAATGTTTTTAGAAATGTACAGATAACCATAAATATTTTTTTATTCTATTCTTGTATGAATGGGAACAATAGTACTCGCCAGATAAAATTCATGTTGGAACAACACCATAAACAAGTTTGTTTATTTTTTTTAAAAATTTTTTGGCCGTGCTGGGTCTTCATTGCTGCACTGGCTTTTCTCTAGCTGCGGCAAGTGGAGGCTATTCTTTAGTTGCAGTGTGCAGGCTTCTCTTCGCAGTGGCTTCTTTTGTTGCGGAGCACAGGTTCTAGGGCATGGGGCTTCAGTAGTTGTGGTGAATGGGCTTAGCTGCTCTGGAGCATGTGGGATCCTCCCAGAGCAGGGATTGAACCCGTGCCTCCTGCACTGGCAGGTGGATTCCTTACCATTGAGCCATCAAGGAAGCCCCCTAAATATGTGTATTTTTAAAACTTAATTTTATCGAAGTGTAGTTGATTTACAATGTTGTATTAATTTCTGCTGTACAGAAAAGTGATTCAGTTATAGATATAAAGTACATTCTTTTTCATCTTCTTTTCCATTATAGTTTATCACAGGATATTGAATATAGTTCCCTGTACTATACAGTGGGACCTTGTTCTTTATACATAATAGTATGCATCTGCTAATCCCAAATCCCCAATCCAGCCTCCCCCCACCCTTGGCAACCACAAGCTTGTTCTCTCTGAGTTTCTTTCTGTTTTGTAGATAACTTCATCTGCATCATATTTTAGATTCTGCATTTAAGTGATATCAGAAACATACATAGTTTTTTCATAATATGTGAATTTTATTATAAACACATAAACATGAATTTCATTAATTATATAATAAAATCATAAAAATGCATAATTGCTTGCTTTTATGTCAAATTTTATAATACATGAAAATAAAATTAGAAGTTTAATTTTAATTATTATTTATGTAGGTACTGCTTTATTGACTATGTCAAAGCCTTTGACTCTGTGGATCACAATAAACTGTGGAAAATTCTGAAAGAGATGGGAATACCAGACCACCTAACCTGCCTCTTGAGAAATCTGTACTCAGGTCAGGAAGCAACAGTTAGAGCTGGACATGGAACAACAGACTGGTTCCAAATAGGAAAAGGAGTACGTCAAGGCTGTATATTGTCACCCTGCTTATTTAACTTCTATGCAGAGTACATCATGAAAATTCTGGACTGGAAGAAACACAAGCTGGAATCAAGATTGCTGGGAGAAATATCAATAACCTCAGATATGCAGATGACACCACCCTTATGGCAGAAAGTGAAGAGGAGCTAAAAAGCCTCTTGATGAAAGTGAAAGAGGAGAGCGAAAAAGTTGGCTTAAAGCTCAACATTCAGAAAATGAAGATCATGGCATCCGGTCCCATCACTTCATGGGAAATAGATGGGGAAACAGTGGAAACAGTGTCAGACTTTATTTTTGGGGGCTCCAAAATCACTGCAGATGGTGATCGCAGCCATGAAATTAAAAGACGCTTGCTCCTTGGAAGAAAAGTTATGACCAACCTAGATAGTATATTCAAAAGCAGAGGCATTACTTTGCTGACTAAGGTCCGTCTAGTCAAGGCTATGGTTTTTCCAGTAGTCACGTATGAATGTGAGAGTTGGACTGTGAAGAAGGCTGAGCACCGAAGAATTGATGTTTTTGAACTGTGGTGTTGGAGAAGACTCTTGAGAGTCCCTTGGACTGCAAGGAGATCCAACCAGTCCATTCTGAAGGAGATCAGCCCTGGGATTTCTTTGGAGGGAATGATGCTAAAGCTGAAACTCCAGTACTTTGGCCACCTCATGGAAAGAGTTGACTCATTGGAAAAGAGTCTGATGCTGGGAGGGATTGGGGGCAGGAGGAGAAGGAGACAACCCAGGATGAGATGGCTGGATGGCATCACGGACTCGATGGACGTGAGTCTGAGTGAACTCCGGGAGTTGGTAATGGACAGGGAGGCCTGGTGTGCTGCGATTCATGGGGTTGCAAAGAGTCGGACACAACTGAGCGACTGAACTGAACTGAACTGAAGAGTTGGGCATGACTGAGCGATTTCACTTTCACTTTTCACTTTCATGCATTGGAGAAGGAAATGGCAACCCACTCCAGTATTCTTGCCTGGAGAATCCCAGGGACAGAGGAGCCTAGTGGGCTGCTGTCCATGGGGGTCGCACAGAGTCGGTCACTACTGAAGCAACTTAGCAGCAGCAACAGCAGCAGCAACGGAAGAAAAAGTACAACTATATTAAATTTTAAAATCAAATTTTGTTTTAAACTTTCTGAAATGAATTCTTGACTTTATTATCACCCTGATTAGTTTCCATATGTGAATCAAACAGAAATGAAATGAGAAAGCCTTAAGTTTGCTAGATAACTTACAGAAAGTGTTATGTAAGTGTCACAGTACAATGTAGCTATTTAATTTTCTAAATTCAGATACTATTACACAATATATTTGGGCCAAATAACTGAAACTGTTCCTTTGTATTCTTCTAGTTCATATTTCACAATCTCAGAGATTGTTACAAATCGGAGATAACATGTTTAGAATAAAATATTGATTAATATGAAAAAGGAAAGCAATTATATAATGTGTGATAGTTAATAAAGATAAAAATTATTTGCAGATTCTAAAAGCAGTATTTGGTGCTGATTATCTCTTTGTTAGAGGTAAATCTGAAGTTTTGGGAATTAGATCTGAGCTAAAGGGGAATTAAAGAAAATGACCAGAGAAAAACAATCTATATATTTCCCATTTTATTCGTCTGTCCTCTATGAGCTTTCCCTCACACATATTTTATTAAATACACAAAGTGCCTATTTTTTTAACTTTCTCAGTTGAACATCATACCTTATCTAACACAACATTTTTAAATTATAGTTTTATAATTTTTAACATTCTAAATACAATGTTCTTAAGTACCATACACTGATTTTCTCCTTTATGATATCTGTGGATTTTACTGTTTCAATGGACCAGGCATGAGTGAATTCCATCTACATTTTTTACTGGTGTAAAATACCAACGTAATTTACTTTAATCAATGTAGCCCTCAGCCATTTCAGGTTCTTAAGGGAAGGGAATGGAAATCTCTAGAGAAGAGAACGGAAAAGTGTCAATCACCTACATTTCTCATTTACCTGTGCTAATTGAGACCAAGCATTTGGAAGTTACCATCTGAAGGAAACTTAGGCCAATAAACCACTGATGAGGATAATATTCAATATTCTATCAAGAGGCAAAAGTCTTCACCAGCCCTTCTTATTCCTATTGTGGAGGCAATTTCCATACTGTCCCGGAGCACTAAGAACTCAAATGAGTGTCATGCCAGTTCTGGTGGTTCTAATTGTAACTTTTATTTAAATTCTGATTTGCTGCCCCACAGCTTGATTTCTGATTGGCTGGACCTGATTGCTTTCAGACCTGATCAGATTTTATTTTTAGGCCCTTGGAAACTTGCATGGATGAACATTCTCTGAGTTTAGAGGGAAATCCTCCTAAGATCTAGCTTTCCATGTCAACTGAAACATAAGAACCACTAGAGGTTCTTTAGGAAAGGGATTAATTTGGGAATATTAATTACCAAATAATTATAGCCTATGTATAAGTTAGTCATGAAGATGTATTTCTAGATTTAAAGCTGTTTCTCAGATGAATACATTTCTTTTTAATTTTAGCATATGCAGCTTTTCGTCTTTTATTGTTTTTCTCTATGCCTTCAGCCAGCTAGTATGACTAGCATAAAAGTCATATTACAGTAAAAATGCTTTTGCTAATCGAAATTGAGCAAGTTACTTTACCTGTTTCTCTGCAAAATCTTTCCTTGTTTTGGGGAGGGGAGATTTCAAGAGTTAAATGAGATAAACAGATTATCTCATAAAAAACCTGGAGTCTTTTAGACATAAATGTTGTAATTACTATTTATCTAAATATTTAAACACCTTTTGTCTTCCAGACAACAATGAACTAGCTTGCACAGAATAAAATTAAATTTAAATTGTTATTTTATGTGTGGCCCTGTTCATGCTTTTAAATGATCCGCAGACTGAGTTCATGATCCTTGCTCTGGGTTCTCCATCACCAGCATATATGTCCATTCAGCCTTGCTGGTTTCCAGCTCAAACGCTTTTGGAAAAATATTATTAACCCTACTCAATAAGGACAATAAAGCAACAATATCTAAGATCCCACTAAAACTAAACCATCTTAAACTGCCCTCAATGTAAGCAAAAAGAGATAATACTGCTATGAGTCTCTCTGGAGACAGAGGTGGATATTTTAGGATGATTTTTTTTTAATACAGCAAAAGTTTGATTTTTATTCACTTAATATTTTTATAATAAACTTTTAAAAATAAAACTTCAAGAAATTTGACTATAATACTACCACATCAGAGATGTTCAAATAGCCTTTAGGAAAGCTGTTTTTCCTAATCAATCATTATGATCATCTGTCAATGGAAATAACTGAATATTTATACAGTTATTATAGAAACATACATATTTTTAACCAATTAAAAACTGTTATCTTCAAACAGCTAATTCTTGAAAGTGTAAAGCAAGGATTCCCAGTCAGTTGAGAGCCTCAGAGGGATAAGACTTTCCTGGCCATAGCTGCCTCAGTATGGCTTGTACTTACATTGCCAATGGTAAGTAATATTTTTCCATGTGTGGAAAAATATGTATGGGATCTTCAAATGTTTTAGCTACCATGAAAATGAAACCTCCCTTTGGACTTGCTCCATTACATTTCTGAAGTTGTCAGATTACCAAGTACAGTCACCTAACTTTGAGAATGACAGCATCAATGAGATGTGCTACACATTTTTGCACAAGGTCAGGCTTTCTTGGAACAATTACATCCCTGTTAGTAGTATCTGGCCCCACCCAGTAATGTAAGTACACAGAAGAACTTAGATCTCAAAAAGATGCCTTTCCCAATTACTGTCTTCTCTAAGAACCCACAGAGAGAAACAGACTTTGAACCCAATGTATCTGACTTACTGGACCCTACTGCCATAAAGTATTTGAATTCAAGTATTATAAACATGGCACAGGAAAAGAGGTCAGGGTTCCCAGATGGCGGAACGACTGGCCACGGAAGTCAGTTTTTCAGAGCTCAGCAGGTAAGTGGTAAGACTTTGCCTTGTATAGAAAGTAGAGTGTCATGAAAATTAAAATAAAAAACAAGTCAAGTGGGGAAACTTCATTTTGAAAAGCTGCTATCTTAATGGGGCAGGAGGGAGAGGGAGACAGCAGTCTTCTTCCTTAAAAGGGTAGGGTGAGGTCTTCCCAGAAGCCCACACTCTCAGTTTTTATTAAGTACCTATAGTGGATAGTGCTTGAGAAAACTCTATTAATGACCAGATTCTGAGATCATCACTGTTAAGAGTGCCGTGATAGAAATCTTACTGGAAAAAATTTTAAATGACAAAAGAATCAATATTAGTTCTAATATCATCTTACTGAAAGATTGATGCAAGCTTGCCAGCTTGAACCTGGCAGGAATGAAACTTGCTTCTGTCAGGACAAGCCTGGGATGGGGAGGAGCAGAACCAGCCCCCAAGTGTCATAGGTACGTTCCTGCTCTTGAAGGTTAATATTTGTGTAAAGAGAACAAAACTCTAAGTTGGTAAGGCCCATGGAGTGGCTAGGGACCAGAAAGGATTAACAGTGGCCTTTTTTTATTTACATTTTTTGGCCACACAGCATGTGGGATCATAGCTCCCCAACCAGGAATTTAACCTGTGGGCCCCACCCCCACCCCCCACCGCATTGGAAGCACAGAGTCTTAACCACTGGACAGCCAGGGAAAACCCGACAGCAATTCCTTTGATTTAAAAAAAAAAAAAAAATTTTTTTTAATTTGAGGATAATTGCTTTAAAATGTTGTGTTGGTTTCTGCCATACAACAGCATGAATCAGCCATCAGTATACACATGTCCCCTCCCTTCAGAACCTCCCTCCCACTCCTCACTCCATCCCACCCCTGTAGCTTATCACAGAGCATTGGGTTGAGCTCCCTGTGTTACACAACAACTTCCCACTAGCTGTCTATTTTACATATGGCAATGTACATGTTTCAGTGCTACTCTCTCAATTTGTCTCACCCTCTCCTCTGCCTTAAAGGAAGAAAATATTCACATTGGCAGCAGAGTGGTTAAGAACATTGCCTTAGGAGTCCTTGGTTGGAATCCTCACCCTAATATTTCCAGATGATATAATTTTACCAAATGTCAAGTTATACGATCTCTCCAGACCTTTAGAAATGACCTCAAAAAGGTTGTTAGGGGCTTAACTGAGACTGAAATACTGAAATAAATGTATGTAAAGTGTTTAGCACAATGTCTGTTGCTTAGAAAACATTCCATGTGTGTTGCTACTGTATTTTTAGTGGTCCTCTTGGAAGGAAGTAATAAATACATGTTTCTCCCAGATGGAAGCAGAGAGTATCTTTAGGCGAGGGATGACAGCAGCAAAAACACAGAAAGGAGAAAAGAGAACTCCGTTACTCATTATTTTGAGCCTATACTGGGTCAAGAGGGAGGAGTGGGAAGGCAGAATGGAAGGAAGCAGGAAAACAGATGAACGTGGTTTAAGACTAGAAGTTGTGTCGGAATTTAGTCTTTCCTAAGGCACAAACCATTTGAATCTACGGGATCTGAAAAGTCTCAAAAACCCACTATTAGCAGAGAGCAGCTTTACCAAGAATGAGTCAAGAAAGCCTTTCAAGATCAGAATTACTTTGTGCAGTAGATCCTATCTGAGAAGAAAGTAAATTTCACTTCGCCTTGTGTTAAAATGATATTCTAACAGGAGAGGGTGAGATGTATGGAATGAATAACATGGAAACTTATGTTACCATGTGTAAAATAGATAGTCAACGGGAGTTTGCTGTATGGCTCAGGAAACTCAAACAGGGGCTCCATATCAATCTAAAGGGATGGGATGAGGAGGCAGATGGGAGGGAGATTCAAAAGGGAGGGGATATATGTATACCTATGGCTGATTCATGTTGAGGTTTGACAGAAAACAACAAAATTCTGTAAAGCAATTATCCTTCAATAAAAAAAATAAATAATTTTTTTTAAAAGACATTCTAGTTTTACCTTCCTCTGGGCTTGCTCTGTAGCTGCCCTCTATCCCATAGCCTATTTCCTTTTTCTTGCTGTCTTAAAAAAAAACCCTGAATACTAGAAGTACTTTGAACTTGGTAGTCAGAACAGGATTGTTTAATTAAAAACTAGAAATAGTACCGTTATAACTGGAATGACTCATCTGGGACTTTTTATTTTAAATATATAATAGACAAGAGGAAGGTTCATAAGCTCAGTGTAGACCAAAGTGCAGAACCAACTGCTCCATTTTTCCCCTGGCAGATCAGACGTAAATTCATTAAAGATGGCACAGAAGACCAGCGGCCTAATACAAAGATGCAGATTTCTTCTCTTAATGATTCTATTTCTGCCACATGTGATGACAAGTAAGTTAATATTCTTTGGGGCCTCTACTTAAATAAAGAAAATTTCAGATTATAAAATGATCAAGGGAATTGGGAAAAGAGAAACTCCAAACTGGAAGGATTATACAGATGGTATGGTTCAGAGTAGAGAAGTCAGATAAAACAGTAAAAAATTAAATGGAAAACTGTTTTCGTGGTTCTAACAGTAGAAGACTGGGTGAAATATTTTCTTCTCTTCAGAGCCACAGCCAGAATTTTCCCACATTTTAGTGTATTTCATTACTAATCATATTTGGGCTTCCCAGGTGGCTCAGCTGGTAAGAATCAGCCTGCAAAGTGGGAGACCTGGATTCGATCCCTGGGTTGGGAAGATCCCCTGGAGAAGGGGACAGCTACCCACTCCAGTATTCTGGTCTGGAGAAACCCATGGACTGTAAACTCCATGGGGTCGCAAAGAGTAGGACATGATTGAGTGACTTTCACTTTCTTTCACTAATCTTATTTAAAATAAACCTCTGCTGTTTATTTGAGCATACCACTTACGTGAAAATCTTTTCTGCATTTGTTCCCCACCCCATCCTGAAAGAAACCTTTTCCTTTCTGAGTTAAAAAGTAATTAGCAGTTATTGTAACATAAGTTAGGAAATATAGAAAAGAATAAAGAAAAATAAAATCCCGTCATTAAGAGATAACTACTCAATGTTTTGATGTGTATCCTTCCAGGTTTTATATATATACGAAAGAGAGAGAGAGTGTGTGTGTGTGCGTGTATAAATAGGACAATTCCATACATATTGTTTTCTAACCCAGTGGGTCTCAAACTTCACTGCGTATTAGAGTCACCTGGAGACTTTTTAAACCCGCACCCAGTGCCCAGGTTACACTAATATTAATTAATCAGAATGTCTAGGGGTGGGAGCTAGGCAGATGATTCCCATGTGCAGCAACATTTGGTAACCATCATTTCAACCTTTTATTTTTTTAAATTAATAGTTCATTATCAATCTTTTCCCTTGTAAAATCACACAGATCAATATGGCTACTTTTAATTGTTGCAGAGCATTTCATTGTACCGATGGAACAGAATTTATTTAGCCAGTTCTCTGCTGATGGCCATTTAGACTGTTCACTCTGCCTTAACAGTCTCTTCCTGCACGCCCAGGTTCTGTTTTAAGTGTGAATGGTAAAACTGAAAACTATATTCTGGACACTGAGCCTGGCCTCCAAGAATCTCTGAAATGTGCTGTGGAAAACCACACTCGAGATGAAGAACTTCTCTGGTACCGCGAAGATGGGAGAGTGGATTTGAAGTCTGGAAACAGAATCAACTCCAGCTCCGTCTGTGTCTCGGGCATCAGAGAAGATGACAACGGCATCACGTTTACCTGCAAGTTGCAGAGGAATCAGTCGGTGTCCATCTCAGTGGTGCTGAATGTCACTTGTGAGTAAGGGGAAAGAGACGGCTAATCAGTCTGTGTGGTCTGTACTACACTAAGTAGTAGATGAAACTTCTGTCTAAAGAGTATGTGTGTGTGTGTATAAATATATTGGCTGCACTGGGTCTTGGTCGCAGCGCATGGGCTTTCATGCAGTGCCTGAACTCTAGAGTTTGGGCTCAGTAGCTGCCAGCGCATGGGCTTAGTTTCCCCATGGCATATGAGATCTTAGTTCCCTGATTAGGAATCAAACCTGAGTCCCCTACATTGGGAGGTGGATTCTCAACTGCTCGACCACCAGGGAAGACCTGAAGAGTATGCATATTTTAACATTTGCTTGACATTGCCGAACTGCCCTATTTATGACCCCACAACAGCGCAGGAGGGTACCTATTCCCCATAGTGTCATGAGCCTGAGCTTCCTCAAAATCTAAGAATCTGCCAGTCTGATCTGAAATTTTACTTTCATATTCTAAATTAAAAATGAGGGTGTTCACTTTTTCATAAATGCATTAGCTTTTCATGTCTCTTTCCTATGAAATGCCTGTTAATGTACTCTACCCATGTTTCTATTTGGTTATTTGCCTTTTTCTTATTGATTTATTTAAGGTCTTTGTATTTGATTGGCCAAAAGTTTCTTTTGGGTTCTTTGGTAAGATGCTGGCAAAACATTTTGGCCAATCCAATACATTAAGGAAATTAGCCATTTTTGTTTTGAATTACAATACAAGTATATCTTCTATTTATTTTGGGCATTTTAAAATACTTTTTTTGCTACATTGAAATTTAAAATGTTTACATATTTAAAATTACCAGTCTTTTCCTTTGTGGTTTCTAGTGTTTGTGTTCTACTTAGAAAAATACCCGTTGGGGATCTTTTAGCATCACCTTAAACTCTTAAGGGTGAAACTCGTTGATGGTTGGGTTACAGGTATTGGTAACCCATTGGTGGAACTATCTGAGGCTGTGGTCCTTTGAATACGTTCATGGAGGTGAGAATTTAGGTGGTTTGGGTGGAAAATTGGATCTATGTGAGACAGGTGTGGCTGCTGTGGTGAGGGGTGATGTGAGTAAGGGTAATAATATGGCATGGTCTGGTAGGAAAAGCTCTGGACTTGGAACCTGGTAATAAAAAGTCAAAGCTATTTGATCCCATGAGCTCAGCAAGCTTTTCTGTGAAAAATTGATGCCATTGCCCCTGAGGTAAAAGGGTGGAGAAAAGGACAAGGAATTCAGGTCTGGAATCTGCTGGCATCCTGAAGCTTTCAGAATGAATCACTTACGTGTTCCTGGGCAATGGAGCTTTTATTTTCTATGAATATAGGAAATAAACTCTGATTTTTTTTTCACCATGTAGGATATTAGTTTCCTGGCCAGGGATCAAACCTGTTCCCCCTGTA
The DNA here is from genome assembly GCF_042477335.2 of Ovis canadensis. Taxonomy (NCBI): domain Eukaryota; kingdom Metazoa; phylum Chordata; class Mammalia; order Artiodactyla; family Bovidae; genus Ovis; species Ovis canadensis. Next base: position 29,998,817 of record NC_091255.1, on the reverse strand, counting down.
TTGGGAGCACTGTCTTAACCACTGGACTACCAGGGAAGTCCCAATAAAATGTGATTTTTAATAAGCTATCCCTTGGCAACTTTGTTCGAATCCAAGACTATCAGGGTTACCTTGGAAGTTTTGAAATCCTTATAAAATGACAGATGAGGAAACTGAGGCCCAGAATGAGAGCCCTAATGATCACATCTGGGGCTGAGAATAGAACACAAAATCCCCAGTCTCCTAATCCAGTGCTCTTCCCATTGTACCTTCTTAATAGAGACACAGTAGAAATGCTGATAATATGATCCAGTGGCTTAAAGAAATGATTTTCAGTTTTCCAGCCTGATTCTGTATTTAATATCATCTTTATAATCACCTCTTTAAATATCATTGTTGCACATATATAAAAAAATTGGTCAGTGATTCATAGTGATAATAAATTCATCAATCAATAAATCAAAGTGAGGTCATAAAGTGGCAAGAATATCATGTGCAGTCTTGAGGAAGTATTATGGATTATTGTTCTAAATGGAAGACTGAAAACTAAATGGAAGCTTCATAATACACTATTTGGTGGAGGATGTTCAGAAGCTTCTTTTATGTGTTATTGCCGAAAGTGTAAACTGAGACCACCTCTTTTGCAATATCCATCAAAATTTAAAGTGCACCTCCCCTAACACGGAGAAGGCAATGGCACCCCACTCCAGTACTCTTGCCTGGAAAATCCCATGGATGGAGGCGCCTGGTAGGGTGCAGTCCAGGGGGTCGCTAAGAGTCAGACACGACTGAGCAACTTCCCTTTCATTTTTCACTTTCATGCATTGGAGAAGGAAATGGCAACCCACTCCAGTGTTCTTGCCTGGAGAATCCCAGGGATGGGGGAGCCTGGTGGGCTGCCGTCTATGGGGTCGCACAGAGTTGGACACAACTGAAGACTTAGCAGCAGCAGCCCTAACACCTAGCAGATCTGCTTTGAGATGTTAGTTAACCCTGGAGAAATACATGCACATATGCACAAAAAGACATAGACAAGGATGATTACTGAGACATTGTTTAGCATTTTAAAAATGAGAATAACCTGATGCCCATCAAAACAAAATGAGTAAAGAGTCAGATATTATGCTATAGCACTCTAAAAGCGATGGGCTAGAACTCTGTGGTTCAACATGAATATCTCTCAAAGTACGCAAGCTATTGAGAGAATGAAGTTTTTGTGTAAATCCTTCTCACCCTCCTAAACCAATACATTTCCTATGGGTATATCATATGTATTTTTAAAACAACATTAAAAAAAAAGATCTGCAAGCATTTACGTTGAAACTCATAGCACTGGGTATCTCTGGGGAGTCAGGAAGTGACCAGGATGGAGTCAAGGAGGACCTTAGCTTTATCTGAAATGTACTAATAATTTCAAAAGGGGACATGCATGTAGAGCTGATGTGCTTTAAAATTCATTTTAAACAGTTAAATGAAAAGGAACAACTAATAGGACCTGTCCATAAGTGGAACTGGTATAGTTGGCCATCATGTTCTCTATTCATAGCTTCCTACATATCTGAATACCATATAACCATCCTTGTTGGACATGGATACAGAATTCAAGCACATTCCAAAGAGCAACAAAATGTCATTCTTCTGAGACAGTTATTAATAACACAGCCTACTTAGGGTCTAATTATTCAGTGTGCAGATTATACAAGCTCCTTTTTCCCCACATTCTCTGCCTCTCTCTCTTTCCTACTGCCCACTTTTCATGCACTTTTTATTGGAGTATAATTGCTTTACAGTGTTATGTTAGTTTCTGCTGTACAGTGAAGTGAATTAGCTATTTTGGGGGCTCCAAAATCACTGCAGATGGTGATCGCAGCCATGAAATTAAAAGACGCTTACTCCTTGGAAGAAAAGTTATGACCAACCTAGATAGCACATTCAAAAGCAGAGACATTACTTTGCTGACTAAGATCCGTCTAGTCAAGGCTATGGTTTTTCCTGTGGTCATGTATGGATGTGAGAGGTGGACTGTGAAGAAAGCTGAGTGCCGAAGAATTGCTGCTTTTGAACTGTGGTGTTGGAGAAGACTCTTGAGAGTCCCTTGGACTGCAAGGAGATCCAAACAGTCCATTCTAAAGGAGATCAGCCCTGGGTGTTCTTTGGAAGGAATGATGCTAAAGCTGAAACTCCAGTACTTTGGCCATCTCACGCGAAGAGTTGACTCATTGGAAAAGACTCTGATGCTGGGAGGGATTGGGGGCAGGAGGAAGAGGGGACAACAGAGGATGAGATGGCTGGATGGCATCACCGACTCAATGGACATGAGTTTGGGTGAACTCTGGGAGTTGGTGATGGACAGGGAGGCCTGGTGTGCTGCGATTCATGGGGTTGCAAAGAGTCGGACACGACTGAGCGACTGAATTGATACTTAATCCCCTCCCTCTTGGGTCTCCCTCCCACACCATTCTCTATCCCACCCCCCAGGTCATCACAGAGCAGATTTGAGCTCCCAGTGCTACATGGCAGGTTCCCACTAGTTACCTATTTTACACATGGTAGTGGAGAAGGCAATGGCACCCCACTCCACTACTCTTGCCTGGAAAATCCCATGGACTGAGGAGCCTGGTGGGCTGCAGTCCCTGGGGTCGCTGTGAGCCGGACACGACTGAGCGGCTTCGCTTTCACTATTCACTTTCCTGCATTGGAGAAGGAAATGGCAACCCACTCCAGTGTTCTTGCCTGGAGAATCCCAGGGATGGGGAAGCCTGGTGGGCTGCCGTCTATGGGGTCGCAGAGTTGGACACGACTAAAGCGACTCAGCAGCAGCAGCAGCAGTGTATATGTGTCAATCCTAATCTCCCAGTTCATCCCACCCTCCTCCTCCCAGCCTTTGACCACATATCCCTTCGCCACATCTTCGTCTCTGTTCCTGCCCTGAAAAGCTTTTGAACAGCAAAGGAACCCAGAAATGAAAAAAAAGGATCACACTCAGAATGGGAGTAAATATTTACAAATGAAGCAACTGACAAAGGATTAGTCTCCAAAATATACAAACAGCTCATGGAACTCAATATCAACAAAACAAACAAACCAATCAAAAAACAAGGAAAAGACCTAAATAGACATCTCTCTGAAAAAGATATACAAATGGCCAAGAGGCACATGAAAAAAAAGATGCCCAACATCACTGATTATTAGAGAAATGCTAGTCAAAATTACAACAGGGTGTCACCTCACATAGGTCAGAATGGCCATCATCAAAATATCTACAATGAATGCTAGAGAGGGTGTGGAGAAAAGGGAACCCTCTTGCACAATTGATGGGAATGTAAATTGATACAGTCACTATGGAGAACATATGGAGTTTCCTTAAAAAACTGAAAATAGAGCTACCATATGGCCCAACAATCCCACCACTTTTCATGCATTTTATTACTCTTCTGTACCTTGGCCAAAAAAATGCAAGGGGCGTGCAAAAGGGGAGACTCAGCTTGGCCATTTCTCCCTCTAGATGTTGAAAAACACTGGTGGGAGTAAGGGTTGGAATTAGCTGAAGAAAAATGTGTTTGACACATGGGTCTACAGATGTCCTTATCATGAAGGGAATAAGAAGTTGCTCACAGGGAACTCCCTGGTTGGGGAGCTAAGATCCTACATGCCTTATGGCCAAAAACCCAAAGCATAAAACAGAAGCAATATTGTAACTGATTCAATAAAGACTTAAAAAAAAAAAAAAAGCAGTCGTTCACACAGAGGGATGAGGGGGGCTCAAGGTCACGCTCACCTTTCATGGATGCCAGAGTTGCCACAACTGGAGTGCCTTCTGAGAGAAGGACATTATTTCTGGAAGATCATCGTGGAAATGCAAATGTGCATTGGTAGATCTGTGGTCAGGGCAAGCGTGATTACATACAAGGCGAAAATAGAGGGTGTGAGGAGCCCTCAAACCGCCCCACCTCTACCACCACCGCAATAATAACAGGAACTAGCATTGCGGTAAATTCTTCACAGGCATTCTGTCCTTTCATCTTCACAGCGACTCGGAAGGTGTTATCCCACTTTTTAGATGAGAAAACTAAACAGTTACTTTTCAGTTAAGCAGCTTTCTCTAGGTCACAGTAAGTAATGTAGATAGAATTGGGGCTCACTGCAGCACCTGCTTTCTTAATATTACACTGTTTTATCCCAAAGTAGCACAGATAAGTTTTTAATATTAGTTCTCAGCAAAGTCTCAAGGCTTATATGCTTCCATGTGTTACAAATCATCTCCTTGACAGAGATTCATGTTTATATACATTTGTTTCATGGTTTATCTTCCCCACCACATTAAAAGCTCTCTTAAATTTGAAAATGGATGTATGCAACTTCCCTGACTGTCCAGTGGTAAAGACTCCATGCTGCTAATACAGCAGATGCAGGTTTGATCCCTGGTCTGGGAATAAGATCCCATATCCTATTTGGTACGGCCAAAAAAGAAAAAGAGAATGGATGTATGTTATTTACCATTGTATTTCTGGTTCCTAGCCCAGTGCTTGGCATACAGTAGGTGCTCAATAAATGTTTGTAAAATGAATGAGATAGCTGGAAGGAAGATCCTGAACACTGACAATAATGCTTATCTGCTAATTAAACCTAAATGTTTCAATCTTGCAGTTCCTCCTCTCCTAAGTGGAAATGACTTCCAAACAGCTAAGGAAGGCAGTGATGTGAAGTTGGTTTGCAATGTGAAATCCAACCCCCAGGCTCAAATGATGTGGTATAGAAACGGTGGCATCTTGAACTTAGAGAACCACCACCGAATCCAACAGACCAGTGAGTATCTTCAACTGTCAATCACAAAAGTCAAGAAATCCGACAATGGGACTTACAGCTGTATCGCCAATTCACTGATAGAAACAAAGACCAAGGACTTTCACCTTATTGTCAAAGGTAACTCTCTCGTTTATTTATTTACTGAAATATAGTTGATTTACAATACTATGTTAGTTTCAGGTGTAATGCATGGTGTTAGTATTTTTATAAATGATACTCCCTTTCACATTATTACACTTTAATTTATTATAGTGTTATTATTATTCTTTATTATTATTCTTTATTTATTATATATTCTTTATATAGAATATTATATATATAATTAAATATATATTATTTCACGAATATTGCCACGGAACAATGGCTATATTTTCCTGTGTTGAACAGTATGTATGTGTGTACTTAGTCCTGTCTGACTCTTATGTGACCCCATGGACTGTAGTACACCAGGCTCCTCTGTCCACAGGATTTCCCCGGCAAGAATACTGAAGTGGGTTGCCATTTCCTCCAGCAGGGGATCTTCCCCACCCATGGAGTCTCTAGCATCTCCTGCACTGGCAGGAGGATTCTTTGCCACTGTGCCAGTTGGGGACCCCTTGTCGAGCAATATACCTTGCTGTTTGCACAGAGTTTGCATCTCATAATCTTATACCTCTATCTTGCTTCTCCATTCTTCCCTCTCCTCACTGGTATCCACTAGCCTGTTTTCTCTATCTGTGGGTCTGTTTCTGTTTTGTTTTATGCATTCATTTTTTTTTATTCCACATATAAGAAGTAGCATACAGTATTTGTCTTTATCTGTCAAATGGACAGACAGCATAATACTCTCTAGGTCCATCCACAAAGGTAACACTCTTTTTAAGTAATATCTATCATAGTACAAAGGGCTCCCCTCGTGGCTCAGACAGTAAAGAATCTGCCTGCAGTGCAGGAGATCCAGGTTCAATCTCTGGGCCGGAAAGATCCCCTGGAGAAGGGAATGGCTACCCACTCCAATATTCTTGCCTGGAGAATTCCATGGACAGAGGAGCCGGGTACAGTCCATGGGGTCGCAGAGAGCTGGACATGACTGAGCCACTAACATTTTCACAGCACAGTACAAAGGTCAGATACTCAGTAAATATTTTTTTGTGTGACAACAAATAATGATGACCATTATGATTAGCAGCTAGAATTTTCTTTGGAGAATTATCTCCACCCCAGGAATTCTAGTCCTTTCTTTTAGCAAAATTATTCCCATTCCAGATACGATACTGCTTTTTGAGCAAAGGAAAGGAAAGGGAAACAGGTTCTTTCTCTTGGCTTCATGCTTTCTTTACCCAGGTTTATGACCTCTGCGATAATAATGAACAAATAAAGCGCCAAGTGTCTTGCAGTCCTCGTATTTCTCCTTCATACAGAAAGAGAATGACAAGATACCTGGTGGGGCAGGTGGATAAAATGCTCACGCACACATTTCCTGGTCTGGGGCCAGGATGCTAGAAGCAGTCAAACAAGCTGAGGCTCCTGTATCCTGATAGAATGTGATTCTCTTTGTCACCTGCCTCCCTGTGCCCCCTCATGTCTTTCTTGCCAGGCCTCAGGAAGCCAAATGAAGCCCTGTTGGTCATGTAACCATAGGGATTGCTTACTGGGCTACCAATAGAATGAATGGTGAGGAGGAAGGGCTGCCAATTGAATGCCCATCACTGTGATTACTGGTACGTTCAGTAATTTGTTCTGTGGAACAGTGACAGTATTCCCAGGGGCTATTTCCTTTAAAAACCAAACCCGCAAACTTTTGATTAAAAAGGAATCATAATGGCTCCATGTCACATTAAACAGGCAGCTTGTGCAGCATGCAGGATGCTAGCTTGGCAAATTAGCTTTCAGGTGGGCGGTATCCTGTTTTGGGTGGAGCGCTTCCAAACCAACTGGCTTTTCTGATTTCTTGCTGCTTTATGACTTCCCCGGCTGTCGGGTGCCCGAGGAGCAGAAGCACTCCGCTGATGGTGCCCAGGCAAAATGCCAGGTTTGCCATGAGCTCTTCTAGCTTCATGCCTCAGTGGGGGCAGTTTCTAAATGAGGCCGTGCAAAGTGGGGAATGACATCACGGATCTTTTCTTGAGCACAGGACTTTAGCCACATGTTGAGATTATTTTACCATAATGAATATGGGCGGGGTGGGGGAGGGGGAGAATACCAGATCTGGTTATAAATAAGAGCGTGGAGGGAAGAGATGCAGTTACATTTGCCACTCACTTTCAACAGAAACTTGGAATCCAGAGTGAGCCAGTGGGTCAGGCAGTTTGTTTCAGGTTTGTGTATGGAGTAAAAGCTGTTATATGTGGCTTCATGTTATTCAGCTTGGTAAAAACATTCCGATCGGTGGCTGATTTCTGATTTTTTCCCCCAATTTTCCCACCTTTGCCTCCCCTTCATTTTGACATCTTTCATTGGCACTCACTACAAGTATAAGGTATCCCCCCTAAGAGGTCTTTTGGTGTATCCCAGGGATGGCTGTTACAGAGTCAGGGCTTTCAAGGAGACCAGCTGAACAGAGCTTCTCCAGAGGGTTAATGCTACCCATACCTCCATAAGGATAATTATTAGCAACAACCAAAAGGGAGCAAGAGTAAAAAATGCTTAATCTACTCTCTAAAATTATCCAGAACCAGAACTAGACACATAATAGAGAAGAAAACGATTAAAAGGTAAATAGTAGGACTTCCCTGGTGGTCCAGTGGTGAAAAGTCCATGCTTCCTCTGCAGGGGGCACGGGTTGTATACCTGGTTGGGGAACTGAGATCCCATGTGCCTTGTGGCCAAAAAGTAAAATTAAATCAATCAATCAATCAATAAATTGGGCAAAGAAATTTTAAAAATATTATTAAAAAATTAATAGTGTGTCATAAAATTATGAAGGGATAAACCCCATTTCATAACCTTGAGGCATATAGGGCTTGGACTTTGGAATTATTCTAAAATCTCTTCTTCCCCTTGTCTCTTTCTTTTATCCCTCATGTGTTGTACTATCTCTTGACTCTTTGTCCTTTACAAACACTATCTCAATCTTTAGTTTTTGTTTCTTTAATGTCTGTCTCTCCTCCTAGAATATGAGATCCTCAGAGACTGGATCCTTCCATGTTGTTCTATTTTTTGCAGGGCTAAGAACAGCACCTAGCGCATAGTCATCATTTAGCAAAAATCTGTTGATAGCACCCACTGCACAAACTCAATTATACAGTAGAGAGCACATTCCCAAAATTTTATCACAGCCATGATTGGAGCCCTTCTCCCTCCTACAGTGGGCATCAGAATCCAGGAGCTTAGAGAGAGTCATTTAAATAGCTTTGCTGACTTTAAGCATGCTTACATTTGTAAGTTTCATCTCATACCATATCAACTATATTAAAATGAAGTAATAACTATACTTTTTTGCTCTAAATTTGAAAGGGCATTTGAAACTTGCATACATTTTGAATTGTATTATAAATAAGTTATTAATTTGGCTCTTGTGGTTTAAACATTATTATTATTTAACAGTTGGGTTATAGTGGAAGCAAAGTTAGATTTTATAAATGCTTAAGCATTTATTAAAGGCTTCCCAGGTGGCACAGTGGTAAAGAATCGACCTGCCCATGCAGGAGGCTCAAGAGACATGGGTTTAATCCCTGGATGTATTCTTGCCTGGAAAATCCCATGGACAGAGGAGACTGGTGGGTTACAGTCCATGGAATCACAAAGAGTTGAACATGACTGAGCACCTGAGCACACACACCACACACATAGCACACAAATGTTTATTAGTTCTGATTAATTTTGCCACTTTATTTTCATACTTAGGAACCAATACTTTTTTTTCAGATCTCAAATGTTTCATAAGCTCTTAGAAAGTATACAAGCACTGTACTATAATACAGAAGAGCTCTGAGTTTACCAGATGTTCAGAAAACAAAATAGGGAATGGGCTTTCACTTTCAGGCAGCTGGTGCCCTAGTTCTAGTTAAAAGTAGACTCTCTCTTCTTCCATATCATGTAATGTGTGTGAGCGCATGCCTACTCAGTCATGTCTGAATCTTTGCGACCCCATGGACTGTAGCCCATCAGGCTCCTCTGTTCATGGGATTCTCCAGGCAAAAATACTGGAGTGGGTGGCCATTTCCTACTCCAGGGGATCTTCCTGATCCAGGGATTGAACCCACATCTCTTGCATCTCCTGCATTGGCAGATGGATTCTTTACTACTGCACCACCCAGGAAGCCCTGGAGAGAGAGATGAAATCCTTTGCCAAGATTGCAAAGGCTGATGCTCAGAGTTCTTCTCACCGTGCAGCTACCCTGTATAATGTCTTGTGTCCTGCTTGGGGCACCATCATAGCACAGCTACCAGGGTCTTGCTGCTCCTGGGACTCACAGACTTCTCTCTCCTTAGTCCAGCAGTTTCCTTACCTTTCCTCTTCTTGCTCTCAAAACCTACTCTCTCTCTCTCCCTTAATGAATCCTCACAATATCATTCGGGTTTTGCTAAAGACAAAAAAGCGCGTTGATTTCAGCCTACTTCTGCTTTCTGCATGGCAAAAGTTATGGATCATGCACAAAAAGATCTGACTTTGGGGGAGTTACTCATATTAATAATATGAATAATATAGATAATAAATTATATCCTTCCCAAAAGAAATGGATTCAAAACCTGTCTCTGCTAATTACTAATTCTGTGGCCTTGGACAAGCGTTCTAATCTCTCAAAGCCCCTGGTTCCTCACCTGTAAAAAAAAGATGATAATACATTTGGGAATTGTTTGGAAATTTAATTAAGAAGATGCAAAATGTTAAGTGCAAAGCATCATAGCTGGGACATACTTGGAGTACATAAATTAGAAGCATATAAATGTTACTTTCTTATTTCCTGTCTTTGCATTTCCAACAGATAAAGCCTCAACTGTACCAATAGAACCCATTATTGCTGCATGTGTTGTGGTCTTTCTGACCTTGGTCTTTGGATTGATTGCCAGAAGAAAAAAAATAATGAAGGTATCTGAGTATTTAAGCTATGTGCATGCGTGCTAAGTTGCTTCAGTCATGTCCAGCTCTTTGCGACCCCATGAACTGTAGCCCATCAGGCTCTTCTGTCTGTGGGATTCTCCAGGCAAGAATATTGGAGTGGGTTGCCATGCTCTTCTCCAGGGTAATCTTCCCATAAAGTCATCTAAATAAAGGCAGAGAACGGGTGCTATAAATGACTACAGAGTCAGGAACCATACTTGAACAATCTGGTCTCTCTACCATGAGATCTCAGTTGGAAGTGGCTCAAGGGAGTAAAAGCTGTACCTATATTATGAGTACAACTTTACAGAGGATAGAAGTGCATATGGACCAGACCTGAATGAAAATAGTTGTGATCTTAGAAGTAGGGGCTGATTTTTCTCCATTTAAAATTTCTCTTGATTGTTGTTATGGTGCCTTTGGTATAAGAAATAAATATAGAGGCACATCAGCTCTGGATTCAGAGATCTGCGTGAAAAAGATAGCACTTGCTGCTCACCTCTTGGGCACAGCCACAGGCCCTGGCTGCAGTGCACTGGAGTTTGAATTGCTGAATGGTTCACCTTGTTGGTTAGAGTGATGCATAGTACGTGATGCAGAGTGCATAGGTTAAAGCTATGCCTTTGACTCCAACCAGTCAATCCAGTCCCAAAGGAAGGCAAAGGTGGCAGAAAATCTCTAAAACGCCAGTGTGGAATTATATTTTCTTAGGTTAAACAAAAATGATAAATGTGGCCAAAGAAATAAGACCTAGACTCATTGGTGTGTATTTTTCTAGATAGAAGATTAACAGACATTTGGGTTTCCTGTCCCTTGAGCCACCTCGAGGCATTCAAAATGTTTATCCATTAGCCTTAGCACAGCAGCAAATTCATTGTCCCTGGTTGTGTTTGCTTTCAGCTCTGCAGAAAGGATCAAGGCCCTCAGTGCAGAACAGCTCTGTAAGTACTCCGGGCTGGGGTCAATGATTTTCCATAAGCAGATGGATAGCAGTCAGTAATGTGCATCATAAAACCCATCGCGGGCAAACTCCTCCAGAGACGGGAGGTGCTAGAAGGTGAAGCAGTCCAGGGGAGAACGGAGGGTGGAGGAGAATCTGCCTTCACTCTAGAGGAAGACGGGTGAGGTTGGAATCTTGCTTAGAATGGAGAACACCTTTGATCTTTTTGTTTGTTTGTTTTTCGTTTTACTTTTTAAATTTTATTATTGGACTATAATTGCTTTACAATGTTGTGTTAGTTTCTGCTGTACAATAAAGTGAATCAGCTATCTGTAGAGGTATATCCCCTTCCTCTTGAGCCTCCCCACTTTTGGTCTCAAGCTTACTCTCTCTTTAAGCCCTTTCAGGCTAATGCATGTCCAACTGCCTTTTATTGCCATGCAGTGTAAGCTTCCTAGAGAGTTTAGCCTGGGGGAAGCCACTGTTGCCTTCTCCTTCACAAGTAGGTCAGAAGCCACATTCCTCATCCAAAATACTGCCTTCTTTTTGGAGCTTCCTTTAGTCTGTTAGCTCCAGCATACCTGAGTTAAGTGGTGGGTAGAAAGAATGGAGGCATTCTTTCCAAGAGTATGAATTTTCAAATTTTAAAAATCACTAAGGTAATAAAGTTTCTAGAATTTTAGCAGTAATATTAGATGCCAAAATGCAAGGAACTATATCAAAGTTTTGAGCAAATATAAATTAGAAATCTAGCATTCTATTCATCAAGAGTATGATTTTGTTTTGTTTTGTTTTCTTTAGTGCTATGATCATCCTTATGATTAATTTCTTGATTCATTTCAGATGAGGAAACTGAGATGCCATCTATTACAGCAAGAGTTTTGCATCAGGACCTCCTTGATTTATGTAGTCCCATCTGTATTTATTGCTATTATTAAATTCATTCCTGTCTAATTGTCAGAGGTTCTGAAGAAGTGTTTCATTAATCACTTAGCAGTAGTTGCTATGACTAATTTGATATACATGAAGAACACTTTCAGGAAGAAAGCTGTTAAGATTGAAAAGTAAGATTTTTTAAAAGTCTTCTCCTTGAAGCATATGTTAATTAATTGAAATTTGTCCTGAAAAGGTTGGCAACCATTTACATTTATTGTGTATTTTTCTAGGTTGGAAATTAATAGACATTTGGGTTTCACGAATCAGTACGCTCCCCAAAAAATACAGGAGTTGGGCATAACATAGAGGGATCAATTTATAAACTTGCCAAGGAAACACATAAGTAATATTAATTATATCTACCTTCACTGTCATTTCAAAAGAGAAATGTTCTAGGACTAAAAAAGGAACGATATAATCTCAGAATATAAGATATTCCTTTAAACGAAAGAATTCAGTATTATAAAAAAAACTCAACAGATGTCCTTATTTTTCTCATCTTATCGTGGTTGACAGTCACAAACTTTGTGAGACTTATGTAGTGATGAAGACGAAAACAACAAGGGACAAAGGCTGGCCAGAATGTTTGCTTCCCTAGTATCCTTTGCCCGTTTTGCATAGATCCAGCAATATTTTGAATCAGCTTGTACTCTTCTCGTATGTTGTTGTTGTTTAGTTGCCAAGTTATGTCTGACTCTTACGACCCCATAGACTGTAGCCCATCAGGCTCTTCTGTCCATAGCATTTCCCAGGCAAAAATACTGGAGTGGGTTGCCGTTTCCTTCTCCAGGGGATCTTCCCACCCAAGGATCAAACCTGTATCTCCCACTTGGCAGAAGGATTCTTTACCACTGAGCCACCTGAAAAGCCCCAGTCTTCTCATATACTTCAATTTAATTTATTTTTAATTTTTTGGCTGCATAGCACATGGGATCTTACTACAGACTGAACCCACATCCTCTGCACTGGAAGCAGTCTTGACCACTGACCACCAGGGAAGTCCCTATCTCCGTCTAAAATTTCAGTTCTCATCATTTATCGCTGACTTTTCCCACTTCCATTCTCTCTTCATTCCCCCCACCCTAAGCGTCTCTGCTTCACTTTCCCGCACAACTGGGGTGGGTTATGGGGAGAGGTAGGGCTTCCCAGGTAGTCCTGGTGGTAAAGATCTTGCCAGGCAATGCAGGAGACGTTAGAGACACGAGTTCAATCCCTGAGTCCGGAAGATCCCCTGGAGGAGGGATCGGCTACCCACTCCAGTATTCTGGCCTGGAGAATCCCATGGACAAAGGAGCCTGATGGGCTATGGTCCATAGAGTTGCGAAGAGTTGGACACGGCTGAAGTGACACAGTGCACACACACATGGGGAAAGCCAGCCCTGACCAGAAGCACCTTTGAGGTCTCTGCTGTGTTCTCACTCTAACTTAGGAAAAACTATTTTGTCTAACGTTGCAGTAGCTAAATGTGTCACAGTGAAAGAGAGAGAGCTTCTGTCAGATGGTGATTAAAAGCCCCTTAATTGACATATAAGTAAAGAGAAGAAATGAGCAGAATGTATGAAATCTTCACAGTCTTGTTTCTAAGGAAAATAGACACATCCTCCTGTTAGGCTCCTCTTTGCTTCCTTGGAAACGTCAGCATGAGATGGGGAGAGAGACAGACACTGTTAAAGACTGCGGTGCACAGATTTCTCTGTCTTCTTGGAGGCCCCAGTAGGTTTTGTGGAGAAGCCTTCATTCAGGATTTCTTAAACTAGAATTTGGAAGCCCTGTGAAAATGCTGTAAGGATAAGGTACGAGCATTGTGAAAAGTTGCGAGATTAGAGACTGGGCCTTTGGAAAATGAGGAAGTTGGATTGAGAATTGAAATTAATTTTCATCTGAGCTTGAAAATTCTATGATCCTCAAAAGATACATAGTTTAGTTAAATGTTTAAGGGAGTTAGCAAGTAATACTGAGAATGTAATAGCTTTGCCCCACCTAGTAGATTTATGAATCAGCTTTGTACTAGGACATATAACAATCCTTGAGAATTACAGGTCATCAAGAAAGAGTTTCTTCACCCTTATTAAATACAGTGACCTTGTACATTAGCACAGACAGGGAACCTTAACTAGTTTTAACACAGCACAGCAATATTACAAATGGCCATTGCTTCTCATTTTGCCTTACAGTTTGGAGAAACACAGAGGCTGTATTAAAACTATGTGTATTATTTACAATTAAAATTTAGCCTAGAGCCTGTCTTAGAAAGACATGAATTTCTAGGACTCAGCAGAAACCCCATATGTAAATAAACTATACTTCAATTTTAAAAAATAATTAAAAAATTAAAAGAAGGAAAGAAGTCCCATAAACTTTCCCCAATGTTTTCTCTACCTACTATGAGATTCCTGAAATTCCAATTCCTCATCTGATTTTAATCCTTTGGACTACAAACACCAGTGGAGAAGTGACAGAAAAATCCAGTCGTTGTCTTCTTAACTTTTTTATTAATAAGGACACCTTTCATAATTATTTCTTTTTTGGCCTCATATTTTGAAAGAACTGGCCTATCAAACAAATTTTATTTATTAAATAATAGTCATCAGTTTTCTCAATTTAAACACCATTTATCAATGATATCTACTTGTCAGTCTGAGCTTCTTTTATAGCAACACAATTACCCAGTTGATGTAATTCCATTTAAAAGAAAATAAATCCCATACTATCATTAACCTGTGCACCTTTTAGAGGTTAACAATATAAGCATTGCAATTAGGCTTTCTGAATCATTGAAAATAGCTTACAACTATTACCAAATAGCTAGCCAACTTTACCCTTGTCATCACCATGTTGGTGACCACTTTACTGAACCTTTACGCCAGGGGTCATAAAGTCAGATTCTTACAGGGGTCAAGCTGATTAATGGGTGAAGCAGGCTAGATGTAAAACAATAGGGAGTGGTAGACACTGTGGCAAATAGCACGTCTACGTGTAAAAGAAGGCTAATCGCCACCACTGGGGACAGATCTTATTCTTTAAGAGAAGTCACAAATCTGGATTTTCATGTGTAATTCGCCTAATTTAAAAAGCTTTTTTAAAATCATGCATGTCAAGGAGTAGAAGAATCCTCTCACCCCAATATATGTCACTTTCTGCTAGGGAAGCTATTACAACTTGGTATGGATTGGTTTTTCCTTGTCTCATGGAGATTCTTGTGAAACATCTCTCATAAATTTGACTCGTAGCCTGCTAGCCCCCAGAGCTCAAGCATGATCCCAAAGAACCAAGTCAGAGGGTGGTTAGTTATTTGTGGAGTAAATTAGCCAGGATGGCGTGTTCAGTCTCTCTCACTCTACCTTTTATAAGTAACGACTGTGTAACAGTTGAGCGCATTTGTAGCGCTGTGCATGCGCCTCGTGAAGTACTTGCTTGGCCGTGGGCTACTTCTGTTCTGTAAACGTGTATAAGCACCATCTGAGAAGGCTTTGAGGCACTGAGGTTATGCTGTGCTTTGGTCGTGTCGTGGCCGTGTTATGCGGGGTTGTTACTCCTGCAGCGGGGCTGTGTCCGTTGGGTCAGCCACGAGAGGAGAGGGGTTGTGGTATGGCTGCTGTGCCAGCCAGGACAGAATAAACATGCCTGCAGTTCCTACAGACTTCCCTGGTAGCTCAGTTGGTAAAGAATCCACCTGCAGTGCAGGAGACCCCGCTTTGATTCCTGGGTCAGGAAGATCTGCTGGAGAAGGGATAAGCTACTCACTCCAGTAATCTTGGGCTTCCCTTGTGGCTCAGCTGGTAAAGAATCCGCCTGCAATGCAGGAGACCTGGGTTCGATCCCTGGGTTGGAAGATCCCCTGGAGGAGGGCATGGCAACCCACTCCAGTATTTTTGCCTGGAGAATCCCTTGGACAGGGGAGCCTGATGGGCCACAGTCTATAGGGTCACAAAGAGTTGGACATGACCGAAGTGACTTAGCACACTTAGCACGTAGTTCCTACGGCCCTTTGTGTCTTCCTCCAGCCTCTAAGCTTGTGCTTTGCCTACTCTGGGTTCAATGAACAGTGTGCAGGGTGTGAATAGCAAGACAATTGATGACACGAACAAGATCAGCAATATAGTTAGTAGTACAGGAATTCCTCATCAGAGATGTTGTGGATACATTGCAACAAAGCAAACATTGCAGTGAAATGAGTCACAATTTTTTTGGCTTTTGGTGCATATAAAAGTTATGTTTACACTCTACGGTGTAGTCTATTGAGTATGTAATAGCATTGTGTCTAAAAACAACGTGCATTCCTTAGTTTTAAAATACTTTATTGCTAAATAATGCTAACTGTCATCTGAACTCTTGGTAAGTTATATTCCTTTGGCTGGTGAAAGGTCTGGCCTCGATGTTAATGGCTGCCGATAAGGGTGGTGGTTGCCGAAAAGTTGGGGTGGCTGTTAGCCATCTCTCAAAATAAGGCAGTAATGAACAATGAAGCTTACCACATCAATTTATACTTCCTTTCACAAATGACTTCTCTATAGCATAAAATACTGTTCAATAACATTTTACCTGCAGTAGAACTTCTTTCAAAATTGGAGTCAATATTCTCAAACTCTGCCACTGCTTCATCAACTAAGTTTACATAAGTTCTAAACCCTTTCTTGTCACTTCAACAATCTTCAGAGCATCTTCACCAGGAGTAGTCTTCATCCCAAGAAATCACTTTCTTTGCTCATCCTTAAGAAGCAACTCCTCATCTATGAAAGTTTTATCATGAGATTGTAGCGATTCATCACATCTTCAGGCTCCACTTCTAATTCTAGCTCTCTTGCTGTTTCCACCAGATTTGCAGTCACTTCATCTACTGAAGTCTTGAACCCCACAAAGTCATTCATAAGGGTTGGAATCAACTTCTTCCAAATTCCATTTAAGTTGATGTTTTGACCTCTTCCCATGAATCATGAATGTTCTTATTGGTATATGGAATGCTGAATCCTTTCCAGAAGGTTTTCAATTGACTTTGCTCAGATCCATAGGAAAAGTTATCAATGGCAGTTACAGCCTTACGAAATGTATTTCTTCAATAATAAGTTTTGAAAGTTGAAATGACTCCTTGATCCATGGGCTGCAAAATTGATGTTGTTTTAGCAGTCATGAAAACTACATTAATCTCATTGTATATATCTTTTAGAGCTCTTGGTGACCAGGTGCATTGACAATTGTATTTTGAAAAGAATCTGCTTTTCTGAGTGGTAGGTATCAATTGTTGCTGTTCAGTCGCTAAGTCATGTTCGACTCTCTGCGACTCCATGGACTGCAGCACACCAGGCTTCCCTGTCCTTCACCTTCTCCTGGAGTTTGCCCAGACTCATGTCCACTGAGTCGGAGATGCCATCCAACCATCTCATCCTATACCGCCCCCTTCTCCTTCTGTCATCAATCTTTCCCAGCATCAGGGTCTTTTCCAATGAGTCGTCTCTTTGCATTAGGTGGCCAAAGTGTTGGAGCTTCAGCTTTAGCATCAGTCTTTCCAATGAATATTCAGGGTTGATTTCCTTTAGGATTGACTGGTTTTGATCTTCCTTCTGTCCAATGGACTCTCAAGAGTCTTCTCCAGCACCTCAAGAGTCTTCTTAGGAGGCAGGTAAGGGGGTCTGGTATTCCCATCTCTTCAAGGATTTTCCACAGTTTGTTGTGGTAGGTATTGGTGATCGGCTTCAATTATTCAGTAAATTGTGTTGTAAACAGATGTGTCATCATCCAGGCTTCCTTGTTCTATTTATAGGGCACAGGCTTTCAATCAATACCAAATAACTGGAAAACACTTCAGAAAAGATATTAATGGTGCAAAGGCAGACACATGCCTCAGTGAGACAGATTTTTATACTAACTAAACAGCGCAATGCTTTGTAGGCCTGTGCTTTTCTGAAGTAAAAATGATCTGTTTCTCAGTGTTTATTCATCTACTACTTTCCTGGTACTAGATTTGATAGGTGAACTTTGAAATGTTGGCCCCAATAATGATTGTGCTAGTTCATAATCTTTATTAGATTGACAGTACAATCCCCCAAAGTGTTAGAAATATTTCCAAGCAGTTTCTGATCTATATCTGTATTTCTGGGCATGTAATCTGGTATTCTACAGGATGTATTCTACATGTAAACATGATTTACGTGTTTTTGATTAAAGTTTATGTTTAGATTATGATTTAGCATAATTCTTAAGGGCCCTAGGATTTGGAGAATGGTAAGCGAGCATATGGCTTCAACTGAAAGTGCTCAGCTGCATGAGCCCCTAACAAAGAGACTCAGCCTGTCCTTTGAAGCCAGGCGTTGACTTTGGTTCTCTGGCTGTGGCATCTCCTTTCAGTGGAAGGCCGTTTTGTCTACACTGAAACTCTATTGTTTAGTGTCTCCACCTTCATTCATTGCCTTAGCTGGATCGCCTGGATATCTTGCTGCAGCTTCTATATCAGCACTTGCTGCTTCACCTTGCACTGCGATGTTATGGAGAGAGCTTCTTTCCTTAAACATCATGAACCAATCTTAACTTGCTTTGAACTTTTCTTCTACAGTTTGCTCACCTCTCTCAGCCTTCACCGAACTGAATAGGGCCTTGCTTTGGCTTAGGCTTTGGCTTAATTTTGTCTGAGATTTTCTGCTCATCTGATTTTTTTATCCAGACCTCTCAAACTTCCCCCACTTCATTGATAAGTCTGTTTGGTTTTCTTATCATTTGTGTGTTCACTGGAATAGCACTTTTAATTTCCTTCAGGAACTTTTCCTTTGCATTCACAGCTTGGCTATTTGGCACAACAGGGCTAGCTGCCAGCCTATCTTGGTTTTGATATGCCTTCCTCACTAAGCTTAAAGTGAGAGACATGCACCTCTTCCTTTCCCCTGAACACTTCGAGGCCCTAGTAGGGTTATTTATTGGCCTCATTTCAATAGTATTTTGTCTTAGGGAATAGGAAAGGCTGAGGACAGGGGGAGAAACAAGGGAAGAGCTGGTCAGTGGAGCAGTCAGAACATACACAATGCCTGTCAACTGTTTGCCATCTCACAAAGGCACAGTTCGTGGCACCCCAAAACAATTACAAGACTAATATCAAAGATCTCTGATCATAGGGAAGGGTCTATTTCCTAAGACACTTTGCTCCCAATGCAATGGGTCAGAGTTCAATCCCTGGTCAGGGAACTAGATCCTGCATGCAGCAACTGAGACCTGTTACAACCAAATAACTAATGTGTTTTTTTAAATCATAGATCACTATAACAAATATAATAATAATGAAAAAGTTTGAAATATTGAGAGAATTACCAAAATGTGACACAGAAACATAAGTGAGTGAATGCTATTGGAAAAATGGCCCCATAGACTTGGTCGATGCAGGGTTTCCACAAACCTTCAATTTGTAGAAGACACAATACCAGTGACAAGCAATGAGGCAAAGCGCAGTGGAACAACGTATGCCTGAGCCGTGCTGAGGACTTCACCTGCATCATTTTATCCTATAAACAGCTCTATAAAGTACTCATGATTGCCCCAACTTTGATGATGAACAACTTGTGCTCAGACGGGCTTAACTAACTTATAGAGAGTGACTAAGTTGGAATTCATACCAAGCTGATCCAAAGCTTGGGGACTGGAGTAAAAGAGAAGCTATCGTTGAAGGGGCAAAGGTTGGAATAATAAAGACAAATCACCTCTCATAATTTGCCAAGAGTTATGTCAGCATCAATCCAACTTCTAATGATTTTGTTGAGTAAAGGGAATTTAAAACAATCTTAGTTGCAGAGCCTTTTGAAAATGTTACAACACTCCTTGAGATAATTTGAGATATCCTGTAGTGTTGCAGAACTGGAGCTAAGAATTGCTGTCCTAAATATTTGCTCATCTTTCTGATGAGGATAATAATCACCAAGTATTACTTTTTGCCAAAGTGTTGTATAGATAATTTCCTGTTGTAGCAACAACCCTAACAGGTAGGTGTTGGAATCTCCATTTTACAGATAAGGAAACTGAGGATCGGAGAAATAAAATAATATGCTCAAACTCACACAGTTGGCATGGATAATAGTTGGGATTCAAACCCAAGGCAGTCTGACCCCACAGTTCATGCTGTTTCCTCTGCAGCGTACTATCTTGGAGCCAAAGGATGAGGATAAAGGTATAAGAATGTGAGAATATCTTACTGCTTTAGGAGTTTGGGGGTTGTGGCAGAGACATTTAAAATTCACTGAATATCGCTGTGCTCCTCACATTTCCCTACTTCCTTTCCATTAACTAGCCCACGTGACTAGTTCTAGTCAAGGGGCGATAGAATTAATGGTGTCACTTTTGGACCAAGCAAAGCAGAATGGATGCATATTCTGTCACTTCTTTCTTCCTCTGACATTGTAACTGTGGGGAACACCTGTCAGTCTGGGATGCTGAATAATGACATGGAACAGAGTTACCTGCTCAGATGTAAGTGAGAAAAGATCCTTGTGTTAAACCACTACTCTTTAGGGTTAACTTGTTACTACTTCATGATTTAGCCCATTCTGACTAAAGCAGGTATTTTCACTGGTATAATTCAAATACAAAACTTTCATTATATTAAGAATTTAGGGAAAGTTTAATCTAGTTTAGTGAAAAAATGCTTAATTTTAAGGGCAAGTTCATAATCCCATTCCTCCTACCAGGGACCCTGAGTCACATAAAATGCTGAATAACCTGCAATAAAATCATAATTTTCCCTTTGAATATACTTATATCTATTGAAAATGCATCTTTAAGGAAATAGGGCAGCAATAGTGCAAGTCAGAAGAAAATAATTCATTTGTTTTATTTAAAAAGACAAATTATACTTTATCTCATGCCAATGACTATAGAAGAAAAAATCTATAAATTAATGACAAATTCCTTAACCCAGATAATCTTTTATCAATAGCTTATTTCTGCAACATCAAAGTTGTTGGATAGCAAACATCATGGGTAGTTTTCCATATGTAATACAGGAAAATATGAAGGCCACTATTGTGAATTCCCAAAAACCTGAGTTCTCAGAGAACTGTGTACATCTTAAGAAGAAATCAGAGATCTGGTGTTCCTTCCAACACATTCCTAGAGTATTACTGTGGCAATGCATGAATTATTTGTCTTTATCTCTTCAGCCAATCTTGGTAGTTTCAATAGTATCAGCCTATGTTTAAATTAAAGGTGTTAACAGCAATCTCTTACATTTTCATGTTACCTTATAGTTTATAAAACATTTTACATATATCTTGTTAGATCCTCACAGCCACTCTGTGAAACAGGTAATGATGTCATTATTTATGATGTGCAGCTGGAGATACTAAGGTTCAGAAAGATTAAATGATCTGTCCAAGGTCACAGAGCTTGAACAAAGAGTCACTCCTCTCATCACCCTGACTTTTGGCTCTAGATAAGCACTACAATGAGCTTCCCTGGTGGCTCAGTGGTAAAGAATTTGCTGGCCAGTGCAGGAGAAGCAGGTTTGATCCTCAGGTCAGGAATATCCCTGGAAGAAGGAAATGGCAACCCACCCCAGTATTCTTGCCTGTAGAATTCCATCGACAGAGGAGCCTGGCGGGCTAGAGTCCACAGGTCACAGTAGAGTCAGACACAACTTAGCAACTAAACCACCACAATAAAGTACTACAATTGCTCTCAGTTTTGTACAGGACAATCATTCAGCCCTTTTGTCTTCTGGGTAATCAATATAAGCCATTTTCTTTTCCAGGGTCCTTCCCGACCCAGGGACCAAACTCAGGTCTCCTGCATTGCAGGCAGATTCTTTACCAGCTGAGAAGTACCAATCACTATATGCCAGTGATTAGCATACCCACTCTAGTATTCTTGCCTGGAGAATTCCATAGACAGGGGAGCCTGGTGGGCTCAGTCCATGGGGTTTCAAAGAGTCAGACATGACTGAGTGACTAACACGCACACTGTATGTCAGTAAGAATTGAGATAGGGGATGAGAAATGAAACTAACACACACAATTTTTAGAATTTCTCAAAACTGAGTTCTTTGAATTACCTGGAGTATGGTGACATCACATAACAATAGTTACACTTCCTATGAACACTAATATTATACTATCCTAAGCACTTTACGTATAATTCAATCTTTATAACAATCATATAACAAGGGTCCTATTTTTACTGTACCCATTTTACAGGGGATGAAAATTGAGGCACAGAGAATTTAAGTCACATGTCCTGGGCCACACAGCTTGTTAGTGGCTGAACAAGAATTTAGACCAAGGTTGTATGGCTCCTGGGTCTTTAACCATTAGACAAAACTGCTTCTTATGTTAAGAACTAACTTACAGGGACTTCCCTGGTAGTCCACTGGCTAAGACTTTGAGTTCCCAGTGAAGGAGGTGTGGGTTTGATCCTTGGTCAGGGAACTAAATCTCACATGCTGCAACTAAGACTTGATGCAGCCAAATAAGTATTTTTAAAAAGTCAAAACTAACCTATCCAACTAGTCCATCCTAAAGGAAATCAGTCCTGGGTGTTCATTGGAAGGACTGATGTTGAAGCTGAAACTCCAATATTTTAGCCACCTGATACAGAGCTGACTCATTTGAAAGACCCTGATGTTGGGAAAGATTGAGGGCAGGAAGAGAAGGGGACAACAGAGGATGAGATGGTTGGATGGCATCACCGACTCAATGGACATGAGTTTGGGTAAACTCCAGGAATTGGTGATGGACAGGGAGGGCTGGTGGGCTGCAGTTCATGGGGTCATAAAGAGTTGGACATGACTGAGTGACTGAACTGATATAGTACTTCCTATATGGCAGGAGCAAACATATAGACACCCATCTAATCCTTATTAGTGACACATTTAACATTTGAAGTCAAACTGAAATTAGACTTAGAGAGAGAGGGAGAAAAAAGAGGATGAGTAGAAAAGGAGGGAGAGAGAGAGAGAAACAGAGAGACAAACAGGAAGAACAACTGGAAGTGCCTGCAGTGAGGACTCCCGTTCAACTCAAAGAACACGTGTCCTGAAGTGAGCATAAGACGGAGAGGAGAATCAGCTCCCCTGGCCAGTCCCAGTTCCCACCTGCTGAGAATCGATCTAATGTTCACGGATTTGCCAATTACTTCATTTGGTTCTCAACCAAAGAAACAGCAAGCTCTTCCCATACTGGAATAAACACCTGCTCTGTTGTGCTTAATTTTTTTTTTTTTAGGTTTTTTGTTTGTGTGTTTGTTTCTCTTTATTTTTATTTTTTACTTTACAATATTGTGATAGTTTTTACCATACATCAACATGAATCAGCCACAGGCATACCCATGTCCCTTCCCTCTTAAACCTCCCTCCCCATCCCACCCCTCTAGGTTGTCACAGAGCACCAGTTTTGGGTTCCCTGCATCATACGGCAAATTTTCATAGGCTAACTAGTTTATATATGGTAATATATATGTTTCAATATTACTCTCTCAAGTCATTCCACAGTCTCCCTCCCCCCATGGTTTTGGGGTTTTTAAAAAATATATATTTATTTTAACTTGTTTATTTGACTGCTTCAGGTCTTAGTTGCAGCATGTGGGATCTAGTTCTCCCACCAGGGATTGAACCAAGGCCCCCTGCATTGGGAGTGTGGAGTCTTAGCCACTAGACCACCAGAGAAGTCCCTCTGCTATGTTTATTAAGAGGAGGTATTTGAGTCTCTGAAGTGACACTTTCCCAAGGAATTTCCAAGGATAGTGTTGACTAGAATCTATTTTTGCCTGCCTTTGGAACTTAATCCTTGAGTAAGCCACAAGCCACTTGTATCACTGAACACGACCGGGGCTAAAAGGAGTAGCTGGATTCCTGGAGTTTGTAACACAACTCTACTGGGTATATTCAACATTGCTCATGAAAAAGTTTCAGCTACCAGATAAACATGAAACTATGGCATGTATGAACAATTGCTTTGAAAAACAGGTCTCTCCTCCTGGCTTGGCCACTAATGAGCTGTTCAGCTCGAGGATGTTACACAATCTTTCAGAGACTCCAAACTAAGGAACTAGACCGAAGGGCAATCTCTAAGATCCTGTGAGCCCTCATTTATTGAGATTTTTAAAAAATATAATGGTAACAAAACTTAGGAAGACTTACTACCTCTTTGCATGTCATTCTGCATACTCTGTGTTCCTTTTGTAACAGATTCTCATCCCCAAACAGGTCATTTTTCACTCCAGCGGTCATTTGTAGGTTTTATGGGCAGCTAAAGGGCATCATTTAAAACATTGTACTAAAGAGGATATAAACTTTGCTGTCACAAAAGAATCATAGCCTTGAATTCCTGAATTTTATAGTTATGGTACTCATAAAAGTGTTTAATAACAAACTTGGCTCACTTGGAACTTACCAGTCTAAAGGACTTTGCCCCAACTGGACATGTGGATTCTATTTTTTTTTTTTAAGAAAATATTTAATCATCTATTGACAATTTCATATTGATACTAATGATTCCTGCACAATCCCTTTCAACCACTCTAAATGTAGAAATAATGTTTCACGATTCCACAATACTATTAAGCATTTAATGAAGGCTTCTATCACTGATCTTTGTCACGATGCACGGTCTTCAAGATTTTCTACCTATATCAGACAAATTAAAATGGGCCAGGACCTCCCTGGTGGTCCAGTGGTTAAGAATCCACCTGCCAATGCAGGGAACACCGGTTTGATCCCCAGTCCAGGAAGATTCCATGTGTCGAGGAGCAATTAAACCCGTGTGCCACAGCTACTGAAGCCTGTGCACCCCAGAGCCTGGGCTCATCAATAAGAGAAAGCTCTCGCCCACAATGAAGACCCAGATAATAAAAAAATAAATAAATAAATATACAGTGTTTTCAAAAAATTTAAACGGGCCAGTGAGAAAACTTAACAGCTGCATATGTATGCACCCGGGCTTCCCAGGTGGTCCTGGTGGTAAAGAGCCTGCCTGCCAACGCAGGAGACACAAGAGATGTGGGTTCGATCCTGGGGTGGGGGAGATCTCCTGGAGGAAGACATGGCAACCCACTCCAGTATTTTTGCCTAGAGAATTCCATGGACAGAGGAGCCTGATGGGCTACAGCCCATGGGGTTGAAAAGAATCAGACACAACTGAAGCACCTTAGCACAACACAGCACGTGTATGCACCCAAGAAAAACTTCCTGATCATGTTCCATTTGTCAAAACCTAGAGTAAAAGCACCCATAAAACTAAATCACCCACAAATAGAATATCTACAATGGTTGCTTTCCTGCGAATTGAGAAATGACACATAACACTCAACAATTTATAAATCTGCAAGTCTATTATTCAAACTGACATGTCTTAAGCACTCGTTTCAAAATACTTTCACCTATATTCTATCTTTTGATCCTTAGGCATGGAGAGCCTACATTCTTAGTCTCTGAAATCAGATTACCTGGGTATATATTCTATCTCTGCCACTTTACTAGCTGTGTGATGATGGGGAATTTACCTAATCTTTCTGCTCCTGCATTTCCTCTTCTATAAAATGGGGATAGTAATAGAATCTACCTCGTGATTTATGGTTACTATGAGGATTAAGAGCTGAGAAATGTACACTGTGAGACACACTAAGCACTCACTAAGTTTTAGCTATTACAGAAAATTTTATTCATGGACCAGGAAAAGTAAAGACATTGCTTGGGAGCAATAAATAAATAAACTTTAGCTATTATAGCTACTACCTCACTTTTCAGAAGAAGAAAAGTTCTTCATTATTTTTTTTTAGTTTTTTATTTGCCCTGTGAATGTGTTCTGTTTTACTTCTATCTGATGAAGTATTCTTCTTGGAACAAGGAAGAAAGAGAACTAAACCAAGGAAAAAATAAGATGCACAAATGGAAATCTGATGAGGAAGTATTATAAAGGATGTATATTAGAAAAGGTAGATTTGAGTCATCAGCTCCTGCTTCTTAACTTTATTTCTGAGATTTGTATGCTTTGTCTCAAGAAACACCTCTGAAAAGAGTACAAGAATGCCATGATTATTACACTTAAATATTTGCTTAAGATAGTAAAGCATGTAGTTCAAGAACTAAAGAAGAGTTAAAGCTCTGGATTTTGTCAATTGCAGCATTAAGGAAAGCCAGTCTAACAGCATTCCTAAAGGGAAACCGGGATCTATGGCCTCCAGTGATGTTTAATTATTATTTTCTTTCAGGTCTAATTTCTCCTCTTTCATCTCTATCATTTTCTCTCCTGTGTGCCTTTCTTTTCCTTTCATACTCATTTCAGTCTTTCTGTATTTCTACAATTTAGGTTTTGGTGATTACAAGTGTGGGTGATGATTTATAAAAATGTTTAGTACAAACAGAGGCATTTTCAGGACTTCCCTGGCCGTCCACTGGTGAGGACTCCATGCTTCCAATGCGGGGTGGGGTAGGATTTGATCCATGGTTGGGGAGCTAAGATCCTGCATGCTTCACAGTGCAGGGAAAAAAAAGAAAAAAAAAAAACAGAAGAATTTTCAGAGTAGCCCAGCTTGGTTTTCCTTGTGGCTAGAACTTAGCAGCCTTATATCAATGGCTTATTTTGTTGTTCCCGAGGATCTGACAAAAGAAAAGGAAAATGGGGGCAGTTTCCTTGCATCTTCCAGAATAAAGTCTTAACCCCCAACGGGTACAATTGGCCCTTCATGGTTGGCCCCTGCCTTCTTGTTCTTTAACTCCAACTATGCTCAGAGTCTCCAGTTCCCAAACAGAGGCTTGCTACCTTCAATTCTTACTATAAGACATCACCTCCAAGTAGAATGACCTTCCTCAGTTATCATTTAACAAACCCTTAACTGTTCCAAACACAAACCATCTGTCTCTCTTCTAAGAAATTCTCCCTAAAGCTCCCAGTCTGACTTACATCTTCCTCTTCCATGCTTCACATTACACCATAAAAGCCTCTGCCAGATAATAATGGTTAGGGTGATTCACCTCCAAAATATATCCACTTGCTTTCATCTCCACTGCTGCTTTTTGATCCAGGTCACCAGTCACCTTTCTCCTGGATAAATCATAGTTTCCTGACAGATATCTGTGGGCCTCCCTGGTGGTTCAGTGGTAAAGAATCCGGCTGCAATGCAGGAGATGTGGGTTTGATCCCTGAATTAGGAAGATTCCTTGGAGAAGGAAATGACAACTCCACTCCAGTACTCTTGCCTGGGAAATCCCATGGACAGGGAAGCCTGGTGGGCTACAATCCATGGAGTCATAAGCAGTCAGACACAACATAGTGACTTAGGACACAATAGGACTGCAGCTTACATTCCCATCTGCAGCTAGAAAGATCTTTTTAAGAAGAAATAGTTCATATAAACAAAAATACAGATAATGTACAAAATCAAGTATAACTATGGGATGAAAACCCAGGTACCCACCACCAGTTTAATTAAACACAAGCTGCTGCTGAGGCTGCTAAGTCGCTTCAGTCATGTCCAACTCTGTGCGACCCCATAGACGGCAGCCCACCAGGTTCCCCCATCCCTGGGATTCTCCAGGCAAGAACACTGGAGTGGGTTGCCATTTCCTTCTCCAATGCATGAAAGTGAAAAGTGAAAGTGAAGTTGCTCAGTCGTGTCTGACTCTTAGCGACCCCATGGACTGCAGCCCACCAGGCTCCTCCATCCATGGGATTTTCCAGGCAAGAGTACTGGAGTGGGGTGCCATTGCCTCCTCTGAAACACAAGATGGCTGTGTTTAATTTGAAGCTGGCTGTGTCTCTTTCCCAAAAGGCAAACACAGTTGAATTTGTTTAATATTGAATTTGGAGTTTAATATTACCTTGAATTTGGTAATTTAATATTTTGGAGTTTAATATTACCTTGTTTTAAAAACTAATTCTTTTACCATATATGTCTATATGTCTAAAAAGTTATTCAGTTTTGTTTGTTGTTGAGCTTTTAAAAAGTAGTCTGTGCCATCTGCTTTGCAATTTGCTCTCTGTACTCAACAGTAACATTTTTGAAACTCATCCATGTTGATTTTCATCTTCTCTGTAGTATTCCACTGTATGAATATGTCATAATACAGGCATACTCCTGCTGATGAACTATTGAGTTTTTTCCACATTCTGTGCAATCATCAGCAATGCTCACATAAACAGTCAAGACTGTGATGCCTAGTGCATGTATCTGAGAATTTCTCTAGGGCAAGGCTGTGCAATGGAATTTACTATGATAATGGAAGGGTTCTATATCTACATTCTCCAATATGGCAACCACATGTCATTACTAAGCACTTGGAATATGACTATTACTACTGAGAAAGTAAATTTATACTTCAACTTTACTAAACAAATTTAAATAGTCACAAGTGGCTAGTGGCTACCATATTGGATGACATGGTTTTCGAATACACAACCAGAAATAAAGTGTCTGGGCTATAAGAGTACATGCATCTTCAACTTTACAAATATTGACAAATGTTTCCCAACTTGTGTGTAATATAATTTTTATCTCCACAAGCAGTATGTAATAATTGCCAATAGTACTTTCTTACTGCCTGCCTTTAAATTTTTTACCTATCAAGAAATAACATGGCATCTTATTAGAGTTTTATTTCACATTTCACAGGCATTTGTGTGAAATGCCTGTTTAGATCTTTTTTCCTTTTTCATTAGGTTGTCTTTTTTTCCTATTGATGTTCAGGAGTTCTCTACATATTTTCAGTATTATTTTTAAATTTGTCTCTACACTGGATCTGTTGAACTATGGAAGCCCCATGGAGGCAATTTTCTTTCTAAAATTGTGGATTTCATATTTTCTAAAATATGGAAGCAACCAAGATGTCCATCAGCAGACGAACGGATAACAAAGCTGTGGTACATATACACAATGGAATATTACTCAGCCATTAAAAAGAATGCATTTGAATCAGTTCTAATGAGGTGGATGAAACTGGAGCCTATTATACAGAGTGAAGTAAGCCAGAAAGAAAAACACCAATACAGTATACTAACGCGTATATATGGAATTTAGAAAGATGGTAACGATAACCCTGTATGCGAGACAGCAAAAGAGACACAGATGTATAGAACAGTCTTTTGGACTCTGTGGGAGAGGGCGAGGGTAGGATCATCTTGATAGGATGATTTGGGAGAATAGCGTTGAAATATGTATAGTATCATATATGAAATGAATTGCCAGTCCAGGTTCGATGCATGATACTGGATGCTTGGGGCTGGTGCACTGGGACAACCCAGAGGGATGGTACGGGGAGGGAGGAGAGAGGGGATTCAGGATGGGGGACACATGTGTACCTGTGGCGGATTCATGTTGATGTACGGCAAACCCAGTACAATATTTAAAGTAATTAACTGCCAATTAAAATAAATAAAATAAATAAATAAATAATATTGTAGAGTTCTGCGGCCAGTAGCTTTGTTCCATGAGGTGTCACAGGGCTCAACAATACCTCTTCCGGATGGGACTGAGGGGAAGGTCTGAAGAATCCTATTCTTAGGAAAATGTCTGCCTGGCTAGGTCATCTGGAGCAGACCCAGTGGAAAACCAGTTTCCCTCTGCTCTTTTCTGTGTCTACACGGGGGCTGAGTGTATGTGGGTGTGACTTGCTGGGTGGAAAGCTGGTACTGAGGGTGACACCCTGGCAACTAGGGTGGAGCAGAAGAGCTGGCAAAGTGATGATGATGGTAATTTGGGGGCATGGGATGGGGAGATGTAGTCATTGGCATGAAAAGGGTGGCAGGAGCTTGTAAAACTGACCCCTCCACCTTCCCCAGTGATTCCATCTCTTCTTTTCCAGAGGCTTCTATTTTAGCAATTGAACGAACCTTCCCTGCCATGTGTTTAGTCTCTCATCTGCACTGGTTCCTGCCTTTCATCCTCCAGGCCCACATTACTTTAGTTTTCCTTTCCCCCCAGAGACCTTCCTTCCCACTCAGCTTACTGCAATTCTGGCTTCTGCCCATCCCAGCAGTCACTGAAGCTGTTCTATGGTCACTGTTCTGAGACTTAGACTTTCCAAGGATCTATTGCACCTATTTTATCAACTGTAGGTCCCATCCAATAACTCACAAAGGGTTAAAGTTTCAGAACACAGAAAACGTTAGTAGAAAAGGTCCTCCATGTTTGGACCCTGTTGTCTCTGGGCTTCCCTGGTGGTGCAGCTGGTAAAGAATCCGCCTGCAATGTGGGAGACCGGCATTCGATCCCGGGGTTGGGAAGATCCCCTGGAGAAGGGAATGGCTACCCACTCCAGTGTTCTGGCCTGGAGAATTCATGGACTGTAGTCCATGGGGTGGCAAAGAGTCAGACTCCGCTGAGCGACTTACATTTCACTTCACACTTCACTTCTTCAGTTCCTGCTGCTGCTGCTACGTCACTTTAGTCGTGTCCGACTCTTTGCCACCCCATGGACTGTAGCCCACCAGGCTCCTCTGTCCATGGGATTCTCCAGGCAAGAATACTGGAGTGGGTTGCCATTTCCTTCTCCAGAGGATCTTCCCAACCCAGGGATCGAACCCGTGTCTCCTCCATCTTCTGTGTCGGCAGGTGAGATCTTTACCACTAGTGCCACCTGGGAAGCCCTAACAAACCCTTAACTGTCCCAATTCAGATGATCTGTCCTCTCTTCCGAGGAGCTCTCCCGAACACTCCCAGTCTGACTTACCTATTCCTCTTCCACGCTCCATGTTACACTATGCAAGCCTCTACCAGATCATAATGGTCAGGGTTAGGGTGATTCACCTGGACGATATAGACCCTAATTCATCCTCTTCCTTTCATCTCCATTCTTGCCCTCTTGAGCCAGGTCAGCAGTCACCTTTTGCCTGGACAAATTACAGTCTTCTAACCGGTCTCTGACTTACTTACATTCCCATCTCCCTTCAGTCTATTATTTACACAGCAGGTAGAGTGATCTTCTTAAGAGGAAATATTTCATACGGACAAAATTAGAAAATGTATGAAATCAGATATAACAAATAAGATGAAAACCCATGTACCCACCACCAGTTTAATAAACTTGATATTGCTAACAACGTTGAAGCTGTCTGTGTCTCTCCCCCAAAGGCAAACACAATCTTGAATTTGGTGTTTAATACTCCCTTGTTTTAAAAGACAATTCTTAAAAAAAAAAGACAATTCTTTTACCATGTATGTCTAAAAAACACATTATTTAATTTTGTTCACTGTTGAACTTTTAAAATATGGTTGTGTTCCATTTGTTTCCCAATTTGCTTTTTGCCTTCAGTGTTAGATTTCTGAAATTCACCCGTGTTGATGATCTTCATCTTCTCTGTAGTATTCCATTGTACGAATATGTCATAATGAATGCACACTCCTGTTGATGAACTTTTGAGTTTTTTCCAGGTTCTGTGCAATCACCAGCAATGCTCACATAAACACTCATGACTCTGATGCCTAGTGCACATATGTGAGAATTTCTCTAGGGCAGGGCTGCCCAATGGAATTACTGTGATGATGAAAGAGTTCTGTATCTACACTCATCAATTTGGCAGCCACATGTCATTACTAAGCACTTGGAATGTGACTACAGTCTTGAGAAAGTAAAATTTTAACTTTAATTTTAATAAACAAATTTAAATAACCACGAGTGACTAGTGGCTACCACTTTGGATGGTGTAGTTTTCGAATACACAACCACGAATAAAGTTTCTGAGCTATAGAGTACATGCATCTTCAGCTTTACAAATGTTGACAAATGTTCTCCAACAGGCTATAGTATTTATATCTCCACAAGCAGTATGTAAGAATTGCCCATAGTCCTTTTTGATAACTGCCTTTAAAAGTTTTGCCTATCAAGAGATAATGTGGGGCTTCCTTGGCTCAGTGACTAAGAATCCACCTGCTAATGCAGGGGACATGGGTTTGATCCCTGGTCCAGGATGATTCCACGTGCCTCAGAGCAACTAAGCCCATGCACCACAACTACTGAGCGCATGCTCTACAACCCACGAGCTGTAACTACTGAGTCCACATGCTGCCAACACGGAAGCCCAGGTGCCTAAACTCTGTGCTCTGCAACAAGAGAAGCCACCACAATGAGCAGCCTGTACACCCCACTCACCACACCTGGAGAAAGCCCATATGCAGCAACAAAGACCCAGCACAGCCAAAAATAAATTTAAAAAAAAAAAACAACAAAAAAGAGATACTTGGAGTAGGAACTGGCAACCCACTCCAGTGTTCTTGCCAGGAAAATCCCCTGGACAGAGGAGCCTGGCGAGCTCCTACAGGGCTACAGTCCATGGGGTCACAAAGAATTGGGACACGACTTAGCAACTAGACAACAACAAATGTAAAACTCAACCCACCCAATTCCCCCAACATACTAGTTTCCCCTCCCCACCCCTTCTTATCTTTAGTTAATGTCCCCAGGGTTCAGCCTGGCTAGAGTTGGAGGTCAGACATAACTTTTGGAAGCAAGGTGGTCTCCGGAGCCTCTGCAGAAAAAGGCTGGAAGTGGCTGTGTGGCGCCACCCAGACCCTGCCCCTTCCCCCAGTTAGAAAATAAATCCCTGGTGTCTACTGGGAGAGCAGCGCAGTGCTTTGGAGTAGGGCAAGCTGGGGCCTGCCTGGACTGGCCATTCCAGCGACCTACCCCCTCCATCGCCCTGGGCAGGGAGGTCCCAGGTGTGCTGCCTCCCGCCCCCACTCCTATACCCAGAGGCAGGGGGTTACATAATTTTTGAGTGCCTCCCTTCCCCTGCGGGAGTGCATGGGCTGCAGTACACTCAGAAGGTGGCCTGTCACTCCATGCCATTCCCCCAAAGCAGGTTGGGAGAAGGGGTAGCTGGCTGGACCAGGCTAGTTTCCCAGATGACTGGGAGGTAGCGCCAATAAAAAAAAAGAGAGACAGAGAGAGATACTGTGGCATCTTACTATAATTTTATTATGCATTTCCAACATTACTGTTTATTTGCCATTCATT
Organism: Ovis canadensis; assembly: GCF_042477335.2. Classification (NCBI taxonomy): domain Eukaryota; kingdom Metazoa; phylum Chordata; class Mammalia; order Artiodactyla; family Bovidae; genus Ovis; species Ovis canadensis. Next base: position 29,966,222 of record NC_091255.1, on the reverse strand, counting down.
CTTCTTTTTGTTTGAAATGCCTGTTTAGGTCTTTTTTCCATTTTTTTTTAATTGGGTTATTTGTCTTTTTCCTATTGATGCTTTGGAATCCTCCTCATACTTTTGGTATTCTTTTTTAACTTGCCTTGACACTAGATCTGTTTGTTTAACTAGGGAAGCCCCATGGAAGCAACAGGCAAATGGCATAGCTGAAATGGCAGGTGATGTCATTCACTGAATTCACATGGATTCCCCTTTCAAAAATTGTGAATTTCATGCTAGAGTTCTGCTGCCAGCAGCTTTGTTCCATGAGGTGTCACAGGGCTCAACAATATCTCTTCTGGATGGAGATGGAGGGGAAAGTCTGAAGAATCCTATTCTTAGGGAAATGTCTGCCTGGCTAGGTCATCTGGAGCAGACCCAGTGGAAAACCAGTTTCCCTCTGCTCTTCTCTGTTTCTACATGGGGGCCGAGTGTATGGGTGTGACTTGCTGGGTGGAAAGCTGGTACTGAGGGTGACACCCTGGCAATGAGGGCAGAGCAGGAGAGCTGGCAAAGTGATGATGATAGTAATTTGGGGGCATGGGATGGGGAGATGTAGTCATTGGCATGAAAAGGGTGGCAGGAGCTTGTAAAACTGGCCCCTCCACCTTCCCCAGTGATTCCATCTCTTTTCTTTTCCAGGGCTTCTATCCTATCAATCACACCTTCTCTGCCATGTATTTAATCTCTCTTCTGTACTGGTTCCTACCTTTCATCCTCCACAGTGGACTTAAGTTTTCCTTTTCTCCCCAAAGACCTTCCCTGCTACTTCCTTCCCTCTCAACTTACTGCAATGTGGTGGCTTCTGCCAACCCCATCATTCACCGAAGCTGTTCTCTCCGAGGTCACCTGTGATTCAGTTGCCAAACTTTTCTGAAGCTTTCAGTCCTGTTCACCTTCTTCTCCTTGTTTTCCTGGGATTCCAGGGCATAACTCTTTGGGTCTTCTCCTCCCTCTCTCACTGCTCTTTCTGTGTGTTAGTGCTGGCTTTTCTGTCTTTACCCACTCTTTAAAACCACTATTTGCAGAGTTAATGGCACTCCCTTATGGCATCCTTGTAACAAATAGTAAAAAGTGCACCATAATCTGGCTGGGCACAGCCTTGGGCCAGGATGCATGGTTTCAAGCCTTATTTGTCCCACTCAACCTGGCATTCTTGTGCTGTTAACACCCTATACAATGCATGCAGCTGCACAGGGTACAATTCTTGGTGCTCATCTTTTTTTTTTTTTTTGCTTTATTCTCTTTCTCTTTACAATCTTGTTGACTTTCATTGGATAGCTGCTGCTGCTGCTAAGTCACTTCAGTCATTGGATAAAAGACCTATGTAATTCTAGACATCTTTTCATCTGTCTCCTGAAATTCTCTTCCTAGGTATCCTGTGGGTACTTCAAATTTGCCAGGGTCAAAACTAAATTCATTATCTGCTCACTCACATTTTCTCACATATCGATTCGATTTTTCTGAATTCTTCTCTAAGTTCATGATGAGTGATGTGATGTGCTCAGTTGTGTCCAAGTCTTTGTGGCCCCATGGACTGTAGCCCATCAGGCTCTTCTGTCCATGGATTTTTCCAGGCAAGAATACTGGAGTGGGTTGCCATTTCCCTCAAGCTGGTTTTAGAAAAGGCAGAGGAACCAGAGATCTTGCAAACATCCTCTGGATCATGGAAAAAGCAAGAGAGTTCCAGAAAAACATCTATTTCTGTTTTATTGACTATGCTGAAGCCTTTGACTGTGTGAATCACAATGAACTGTGGAAAATTCTGAAAGAGATGGGAATACCAGACCACCTGACCTGCCTCTTGAGAAATCTGTATGCAGGTCAGATAGCAGCAGGTAGAACTGGACATGGAACAACAGACTGGTTTCAAATAGGAAAAGGAGTACTCCAAGGCTGTATATTGTCACCCTGCTTATTTAACTTCTATGCAGAGTACATCATGAGAAATGCTGGGCTGGAAGAAGCACAAGCTGGAATCAAGATTGCTGGGAGAAATATCAATAACCTCAGATATGCAGATGACACCACCCTTATGGCAGAAAGTGAAGAGGAACTAAAAAGCCTCTTCATGAAAGCGAAAGAGGAGAGTGAAAAAGTTGGCCTAAAGCTCAACATTCAAAAAACGAAGATCATGGCATCTGGTCCCATCACTTCATGGGAAATAGATGGGGAAACAGTGGAAACAGTGTCAGACTTTATTTTCGGGGGCTCCAAAATCACTGCAGATGGTGATCGCAGCCATGAAATTAAAAGACACTGACTCCTTGGAAGAAAAGTTATGACCAACCTAGATAGTATATTAAAAAGCAGAGACATTACTTTGCTGACTAAGGTCCATCTAGTCAAGGCTATGGTTTTTCCTGTGGTCACCTATGGATGTGAGAGTTGGACTGTGAAGAAGGCTGAGCGCCAAAGAATTGATGCTTTTGAACTGTGGTGTTGGAGAAGACTCTTGAGAGTCCCTTGGACTGCAAGGAGATCCAACCAATCCATTCTGAAGGAGATCAGCCCTGGGTGTTCTTTGGAAGGAATGATGCTAAAGCTGAAACTCCAGTACTTTGGCCACCTCATGCAAAGAGTTGACTCATTGGAAAAGACTGATGCTGGGAGGGATTGGGGTCAGGAGGAGAAGGGGATGACAGAGGATGAGATGGCTGGATAGCATCTCTGACTCGATGGATGTGAGTCTGAGTGAACTCCGGGAGTTGGTGATGGACAGGGAGGCCTGGCGTGCTGTGATCATGGGGTCGCAAAGAGTCGGACACAACTGAGCGACTGAACTGAACTGAACTGAACTGTGGGCTTTAGTTCCCTGACAAGGGATCAAACCCAGGCCCCCTGCATTGGGAATGGGGAGTCTTAGCCATTGGATCACCAGGAAATCCCTGTGTTTCCTTCTTTACATAGAAATGAGCATGCATGCTCAGATGCTTCAGCTGTGACTGACACTGTGGCCCTGTGGACTGTATGTAGCCTGCCAGGCTCCTCTGTCCATGGGATTCTCTAGGCAAGAATTCTGGAGTGCGTTGCTGTGGCCTTCTCCTGAGGATCTTCCTGACCTAGGGACTGAACCTACATCTCTTACATCTCCTGCATTGCAAGCAGATTCTTTTACTGCTGAGCCACCTGGGAAGCCCAGAAATGAGCATATTGCTCTCTTATTAAAAAACTGATGTTGGCTTCTAGTTTACCATAAGACAAAGTCTAGATATGCAGGAATGGCAAATAAAATCTTTCATATTCTGGCCCAAACCAACTTTTCCAGTCCTACACTTTGTCCCTGATCCTAGTACCTTCCCTGATCTTAACCACAACAGACTATGAAATCAGTTTCTTGAAAGTGATTTTCCCACTTGCTTTAGTGCCCCTGCATTTGGTGGTGTCTTGCATGCCCTTCCTCTGTGTTTTCCCCTACGAGATTCTGTCAACCACTCTTTAAGACTATGCTCACAAGGGACCCTTTTTTTCAGGCACCTCTAGTTCTAATTAACAGCCCCTTTCTCATAGCTTCTAGCACTATGGGCGTATTAGTATGAACTGTCTAGAAGTTATTTTTCTATTTTTTACTACATTTTGTGTTTCTGAAGGGCAAGTTTAAGCTTGTTCATCTCCATATCATCAGCAGCTTGCCTAGTACCTGTACATGGTAGATACTGAATAAAATTTCATGAGTTGAATTCAGCATGATGCTTGAACATCACTTTGTGAAAGGACCAATGACTGCTCTCAGTATAATTTTCAACCTATTCCTTTTCTTCAGACATCAGAAGAATCTCAGAATGAGATAGTCCATGGGCCCTATTGGAGACAGTTGCTATGTCATATTCCCAAACTTTAGCCAGGTCTTTCCAGGGATATAGAGGCTGTGATTTCTCAAATGACTGATTGGTGTCTGAGTATGGTTTTCCCCAGATATTAGAGTTTCTAGGAATCAGAGATTTTCAATCTAGGACCTAGATTCCAGGTTCCACCAAACACTCACACCATTCTAAGAAACTAAGCAGTTTCTTCAGTGGTAGAAAGATCAATATATATTGTTTTATCACCTGTAGGTCCCATCCAAACATCTTACTAAGGTTTGAGATTTTAGAGCATGAAAAACAAAAAAGAATGACTTCACTATCTCAAAACCTTGCTAAACCTCTCAGTTATCCTGCAAGCTTGGGGATGAAAACCTGTTCATTTGTAGGTTTTGTAGAGAGCCGAGCAAAACAGTATAGGTGAATCAGACTGACTTCTGTCATCATCCTTAGTTAAACCCCACGGTACTTTCTGGTCTAGGTAGGACACTCTCACCGACGCTATGAAGCCTAGAATGAGTATTTCCTCAAAATGAGCAATTGGATGCTTGTAGAACCGTGGTAGCTACTGAGGTTAGGGACGAGCTTGAGTCCAATTTCCCTTCAAACATAAAAATGTGGTTCTACTAGAATCAAAGCAACAAGTTGCCACTGAAATTGCAGTGACCGGTCAGCAAAGGAGACCTATTGGAAGCGCCTTTGGGTTCATTTTTTGACAGTCAACTCAACCTAAACCCAGTGTTTAATTATGCGACTCCTCAGCCCGCTCCACAGCCTGGAGCCCTCCTTTGGCCTCTGAAAAGGTTTAACGGGGGGATCAATCCACAATCCTAGTGTATTCGGCCTCCGAGGCCCAGCATGAAATCTCTATAAGGTTTCCGCCTCGGGGCTGACCGGATCCTCGGAGGACGCCCCGGGGGTCGGGAAGCGTAATCACAGCAGCCCACGTGGGCCGGAACCGCGGGGGGACCCGCGGGTGGCTGGGGCTCGGAGCGCGTCAGCAGCCCGCCCCCTCGGCCCTCCCCTGGGCGGGGCCAGCCCCGACGGCGCTGACTCAGCAACGCGTGGGGGGAGTTTTGTCCCTCCGCGGACCCCGTTTCTCTCGCCCTCCGCCGCCACAAAGCCGGTTTCCTCTTTCCGGCGCTCCGGGTGCGAGAGGCAGGCCAGCTGCCCAGGCTGCGAAGCGCTGTGCCGTCCCGGCCCCGGCCTGAGGACCCCGAAACTACCGTTCCCTCCCCGGGCACCGTGGACGCCATGAACGGAGCGGGTGAGGCGCCGCTCTTCCCTGCCGAGGCTCTGCCGGGGGGCCTCTAGGGGCTCCGCTGCGTCCCGGAGGGCGGGTGGCGGGGAAGGGCCGGGGCTGGGACCCCGGGCGACGGCGGGGATGGAGCTTTCTGGGTGGGCTGGAGAGGCCTGGAGGGAGGCAGCTTCGTGGGCGAGGACGCCGGGGAAGGGCTTCGCTGCTCCATGGTCACAGCGGGATGCTCTTACCAAGTTAGAGTCCGAGTGTGGGAGATGAGCCCTCCTCAGCCTCTTTTTGATGTTACAGTCCCATCAGGTATTCCAGCAGGACTGAATTCGGAGAAGGTAGCGGCTCTGCTTCAGAAACTGAATTCCGACCCTCAGTTCGTACTGGCCCAGAATGTCGGCACCACTCACGACCTGCTGGACATCTGTCTGAAGAGGGCCACGGTCCAGGGTACCCAGCATGTGTTCCAGCACGCCGTGCATCAGGAAGGCAAGCCCGTCACCAACCAGAAGAGTTCAGGTGAGGTCTTCAAACTTCTTATACACGTCCCTTCACTCTTGAGAGCATACCATTGTGGCGTCCTACCTAAGAACAGTCTTAAAGGGAGCAGAGGTTGGATAAAGAGAACTTGGGATAAATTCTTAAGAGAATAGACACAGATACAGGCAGGCCCGAGGAAGCTACATTGTGACTTGTTTTGCTGCTCTGTGGCTCCTTGGTGTATTTGATTTCAGCACTCAAGTGACTGACTAGTCCAAGGTCATCTGTTTAAATGTACTTCACGGATACTCTGTCCTGAAGTTATGTGATTGCAGCCCGAATCTTGGAGATACTTTTCTTGGTACAAAGCATGAAAAATGAGACTTCCCTGGTGGAGCAGTGGATAGGAATCTGTCTGTCAATGCAGGGCTCCTGGGTTCCATCCCTGGTCTGTGAAGATCCCACATGGCTGAGAGCAGCTAAGCCTTTGTGCCACAACTGCTGAACCCTGCTCCTCAGCTAAGACCCAGTGTAGCCAAAAATTAAAAAAAGAAACATGTAAAAATATTCATACCCTAGAGAACTCCTCCATGTTGCCCTGAAGGCCATGTGTGGGATGGAAAAGACACAACGTAATTGCATCAAAACATCATCAAATGTTTTTAAGCATGCCTTTTAGTTGCAACTTGAACAAATGAAAACTGACCTTTTCCAGTCCTGTGGCCACTGCTGAGTTTTCCAAATTTGCTGGCGTATTGAGTGCAGCACTTTCAAAGCATCATCTAGGGTTGGACTGTGAAGAAAGCTGAGCACCGAAGAATTGATGCTTTTGATCTGTGGTGCTGGAGAAGACTCTTGCGAGTCCCTTGAACTGTGAGGAGATCCAGCCAGTCCATCCTAAAGGAGACCAGTCCTGTGTGTTCATTGGAAGGACTGATGCTGAAGCTGAAGCTCCAATACTTTGGCCATCTCATGTGAAGAGTTGGCTCATTGGAAAAGACCCTGATGCTGGGAGGAATTGGGGGCAGGAGGAGAAGGGGATGATAGAGGATGAGATGGCTGGATCGCATCACCAACTCGATGCACATGAGTTTGGGTGAACTCTGGGAGTTGGTGATGGACAGGGAGGCCTGTCGTGCTGCGATTCATGGGGCTGCAAAGAGTCAGACACAACTGAGCAACTGAACTGAACTGAACAAATGTGCTAAAGGCTCAGTTCTCACTCAGAGACCAGTTTGTATGCCTTGCCGGTCAAGAGCTCTTGTTCTACAGTCTGGCACCACAAGAAGGACAGCTACAGTGAAAGATGGGTTATCTAGGAGCCTAAGTAAGGAGGACATTCTCACAGCAGAATTATACTAAAAGAACTTTTTAAAGCCTGTGTATGTTAGTTGCTCAGTTGTGTCTGACTCTTTGCAACCCCATGGACTGTAGCCTGCCCATCCATTTAAAAACTTCTCCCAGTCTATTTATTTTGGCAGAAAGCAGATCAGTGCTTGTTTGAAGCCAGCCAAAACTCAAAAAAGTGTACATTTATGACGTAGATGTATTTTATTGTATATAAATTATACCTCAGTAAAGTTGATTTTTAAATTTTGAGGAAAAAATTATGACCTTGCAATAATTAAGGTTTTGTCATCAGAAAATGCTTGGGGTGGTGTGGCCTGTCAGGCCACAAATTATTCAATTAGTAATGTCACAGTGGTCTTACATGGTGTTGAATTGCAGTGACCTCTTAGGGAAGAGCCTGGAAATATGCATCTGCCACAAATCAGGTCTCATATATTCTGTGGTGTCACTTTTACTTAGAGAAGATATACATAGCACATGAGCTATGTGGTTTATTTTCATGCAGTTTTCACATTAACAGTTCATCTAGATTTCCTCACCAGGAAATAATATTGTATGTATGAGAGAGGTGACTGAGTCATTAGTAATTTATGTATGCTAAGTCGTTAGTGATTTTGAAAAACACGGTATGTGTGCTAATGGTAAAGAACCTGCCTGCTAATGCAGGAGACATAAGAGATATGGGTTTGATCCCTGGGTAGGGAAGATCCTCTGGAGGAGGGCATGGTAACCCACTCCAGTATTCTTGCCTGGAGAATCCCATAGACAGAGGAGCCTGGCAGGCTATGGAATCACAGAGTCAAACATGACTGAAGCACAAAGATCACTTAAGTCATTACAGAAGATGGTGACATTGTGGAGTTTGTGGTTTCCACTTATAGGACAAATGAAGAATATGATTATATGCTTGAGGGGTAGCATAACATTTTTAGAGCCAGCTTTATGCATGGATTCAAAACATTGCTGTCTCAAAAATAGTAGACGGAAGGAAGATAATGTGTTCTGATTAAAAGAAAAAGCTAAGACAAACCCAGACAGTGTATTAAACAGCAGAGACATTACTTGGCTGACAAAGGTCCATATAGTCAAAGCTATGGTTTTTCCAATAGTCATGTATGGATGTGAAAGTTGGACCATAAAGAAGGCTGAGTGCCAAAGAATTGATGGTTTTGAACTGTGGGTGTTGGAGAAGACTCTTAAGAGTCCCTTGGACTGCAAGGGAGATCCAACCAGTCAATCCTAAAGGAAATCAATCCTAACTATGCATTGGAAGGACTGATGCTAAAGCTGAAGCTCCAATACTCTAGCCACCTAATACGAAGAGCTGACTCATTGAAAGCAAAGAGACCATAATGCTGGGGAAGATTGAAGGTGGGAAGAGAGGGGATGACAGAGGATGAGATGGTTGGATGGCATCACTGACTCAATGGACATGAGTTTGAGCAAGCTTCGGGAGATGGTGAAGGACAGGGAATCCTGGTGTGCTGCAGTCCATGGGGTCACAAAGAGTTGGACACAACTGAGCGACTGAACAGCAACAACATGATGGCAAAGGCACTGATGCCAAGATGCCTGTGAAGAGTGTGGAACAGTGTGACAATGACCTGTGAACGTGGAAAACGCAGTGCTTCTATGTCCATTTATTGTAGTGACATGATTTTAAATATATATCTAAGCTACTAAGTTAGGTATTAGGTTAAATAGGTAGTTACTATTTCATCTATATTTTTAAGTGTTCATATAATCCAGTTAACTAAATAACTTAAAAAAAATTTCTCCTTGGAGGCGTAGGGATTGACTTATGTTAGGGTCACCTTATATTGAGGTGTATACTGTGTATTCCAGATTAAAGGGTAGGATCTTTTTGAGACTTTTGCCATATACTGCCAAATTGCCTTCAGATGTTTTTTACCTGTTTAGATTCTTATCCAAGGTGTGTAAGAATGCTGTGTCTCTGGGTCCTTGCCAATACTGGGCGTTATTAATTATAAAATAATGCTTCCCCACGTAACAGGTATCTTATGATGGACTTTAAAAAAAAGTTTCTTGGCTATTGTGTCTTTTTTGACTATTAAATTAGTTATTCATGATCTCTACTCATATTTCCCTATCAATATTTCTTTTTCTAATTTTCTTAGGTGATTTGTAATTGATTCTTTATGTGATATGTAAAGAGATTTTTTAAAATATATTAAGGATATAAAACTTTGTATATATATTGCAAATAGTCAAAAAGAAACTACCTTTCTTGTTTTTGTATCTTTCTGCTTTTTGATTGGTCTTAAATTGTCCAAGATGTTGTCATATATTCAGTGTTGGGAAATACAATTAGAACAGTGTAATCTATATGAACACTCACCCTAATTTCTTGATTTGCTTTCTCCTTTTAGGGCGATGCTGGATCTTTTCTTGTCTGAATGTTATGAGACTTCCATTCATGAGAAGATTCAATATTGAAGAATTTGAATTTAGTCAGTCTTACCTCTTTTTCTGGGACAAGGTATGGAACTGATTTTTCAAGAGTCTTTTTGTATCAGCATCAGCTTTGGTAGGGACTGTTTCTTCATTTCTTGCTTTTCCAGTTGTCGTCTGCCTTCCATTATAGGTGTGACACCGTTTGTTCTGATTTCCAAAGTATCAAAAATTGATTATTTTCAAAGGCAGAACCACTGGGTTGGTAGGTGGCTTTTTGGCAATGAAATAATAAGTCTGATGACTTACCTTACTACTTCCTTGTGTCTTTCTTATTTAAAACTTTTTGTTTTCAATAATTTCTCCTTTTAGCATCTTTATGTAGGTCATTTGTCTTTCTAGGACCTAATTCCCTTTCTCTGGGTAGTACTTGTCTGAAAAACAGTAAATAATTGTATTCCTTTTTTTAAAGAAAATCTTTAAAGTGTACATTGTATGTGTCTGTTAGATATTTATTGATCGAAGGGTCTAAGTATCAGATTTTTGTTTCAGAATAAAGCACTGCCTTGTTCAGGATAAACTATTAAAATGTGTACACACATTAAAAGAAAATCCTTCATATATTCTTATGAAGCCAGATATTCCTCTTTTTTTTTTTTTTTGTTTTTTGGCCACACTGTGCAGCATGTTGGATCTTAGCTACTTGTAACTCCTGTGTCTCCTTCATTCCAAGCAGATTCTTTTCCCCAACCAGGGATCAGACCCATGCCTCCAGCAGTGGAAGCATAGAGTCTTAACTACTAAACCACCAGGGAAGTCCCAGAGACGGTGCTATTTAGATATCAGCTTCAGTTTAAAAATAGCTACTCTGTCAGGTCTGCAGTAGTTCCAGGACTCCTGTTCTGTCGCTAATGCCTTTAAAGATATTAGCTCTTTTCTCCTTTAATTTTATTTAACTTCTCTTACTTTAGGTTGAACGCTGTTATTTCTTCTTAAATGCTTTTGTGGACACAGCTCAGAAAAAGGAGCCTGAGGATGGTAGGCTGGTGCAGTATTTGCTTATGAATCCTGCCAATGATGGAGGACAATGGGATATGCTTGTCAATATTGTTGGTAAGAGCCTTTCTGTAAGAGAACTGAAACCCAGCTTCATTGAACAAGGCTCTGTAGTTCAGCGTAGGCCATTTCTTTGGTGTTTAAGTGTAGTGTAGAACTGGTCCCCAGAAGGGTATACAGTTAGCTCTAAGAACCTTTATCTCATGTTCTTACCTAGTAAGTACCTTTCTTAAATTGGAGGTAAAGATATAGGTACTTTAAAGTTTAGAGAAGAAAATGTATTAAGTATAACTAACTTTCTGTGAAAAAGTTTCTCTCTTATCTATTGATGTAATCAAGAAACACATTGAAAACTGCAACTGTTTGAAAATATCCTCTTGCAAAAAATTGTCTTTAGGGGAAACTCCCTCATATTGAGTACTTTGCAAAGTGTATTAGACTAAAAACATAATTAATTCCAAGATGGATGGATAAATATGCAGATTAAATGACCTGTTTAATAATATCATGAGATTGTTCAGTTTTCTGGGTTTTGTTTTTGTTGTCATGTCTGTTTCTTTGTGACCCTATGGACTGCAGCACACTAGGCTCCCCTCTTCTTTACTATCTCCTGGAGTTTGCTCACATTCATGTCCATTGAGTTGGTGATGCCATCCTACCATCTCATCCTCTGTCGCCCCTTTCTCTTGCCCTCAATCTTTCCCAGCATCAGAGTCTTTTCCAGTGAGTTGGCTCTTCTCATCAGGTAGCCAGAGTATTAGAGCTTCAACTTCAGCATCAGTCCTTCCAGTTAATATTTAAGATTGATTTCCTGGTTTGATCTTGCTATCCAAGGGACTCTCTAAGACTCTTCTCCAGCACCACAATTTGAAAGCATCAGTTCTTTGGCACTCAGCCCCTTTTATGATCCAACTCTCACATCCATACACGACTACTCAAAAAATTGTAGCTTTGACAATACAGACCTTTGTTGGTGAAGTAATGTCTCTGCTTTTTAATAACTCTGTCTAGGTTTGTCATAGCTTTCCTTCCAAGGAGCAAGTGTCTTTTAACTTCATGGCTGCAGTCACCGATAGACTAGCAAAATATGGCCTATTTTTAAAAGCAATAGCTGTTTTTGTCCAAATTTCTGACACTTGGAATTTACGTTTACTTTATGGAACATTAAAATTTGTTTTCTTTTAGAAAAATATGGTGTTATCCCTAAGAAGTGCTTCCCTGAAACTTACACAACAGAGGCAACTAGAAGGATGAATGATATTCTGAATCACAAGGTACAACATACGGAGCAGGGCGGGATTGCATGTAATGTGTTTACCTTAGAACTCCTAACTGATTTTCCAGGGGCATTCCTGGGCATTGCAGTGTACACAGGCTATATATAAGATAGCTTCTCATTGTCCATCCAAGGCAGTGTAGCTGCATATTAACTTTAAAAGTAACTGATGGGACTTCCCTGGTGGTCCAGTGGTTAAAAATCCACCTTCTAATGCAGGGGACAAGGGTTTGATCCCTGGTCATGGAACTAAGGTCCCATGTGCTATGGGGCAACTAATAAGCCCACCCACTGCATCAAAGACCTAGTACAGCCAAAATAAAAAAATAATTATTTTTTAAAAATAATGGTGATTAGTAGAGTGATTTTTTTCTTCTCTTTAAAAATATCCCACTTTTATTTCTGTTGGTTTTAATTCTTTCTTACGAGTACTGAGGAATGAAAGCCCCATTCTCAGTGTGGGACAAGCACATGGGCTACTGTGCCTCTCACTTGGTTCTAGTGGAGGCAGACTGGGACAGCTTTATGGTCTAGTAAAACCAAACACCTAAGGAAGACCTCCTTAAAGACGAGGCAGAGTTCTTAGGCTTCCCCAAACTACCTCAAGTGTAGTTTATCCACTCACTAAAACATTTGATGTAGTCCCTTAACTGCTTTTTATTGCCTCAGTTATCTTAATGAATCATTCTGTCTTCTCTGCGTAACCCATTTTCCCAGGGAGGACTGTGAATCCTACAGGGATGCTGCTCTGCCTGCCAGATTTCTTTTTTAAGAACTGGGAGTTGCCCAAATCTACTGTCTTGATCTATGAGGCTGAAAATTGGATTTGTCATCCCTGGAAGAAAGACTACATTTTAAAATAAACTGTAAAATGTGTTTCCCCAATATGAGAAGTAGGTTATTTTCCACTCAGGAAACTCTGGGGAGTATTATCCACAGGCTGAAAGATCATTATTAGTAAGGCATTGGATTCCATTTCAGGTGGGAACAAGATCCTCTTTAGCCCTGTGGCTAGGTTTATGACTCATGTTTATCTTAGGCATCTCCCAAAATTGAAAACAACAAAAATGAAAAGTATATTGGGGTTTGGCATAGCCATGATCATAATGATTTTACAGAGAAGAAATAGACAACCAGGAAGATTCTAAATTAAAACCTGTTAGAGTGAATTAGTGGCATAATCAGCTTGTCTCCCGTTTTTTCGTGATGGGCATTTTGAAATCACATGTTTTCCCCATTCCCAGACACATCACAAAGGGTACCATCAGTTGCAGAGCAGAAGCAGTTCCATCTAGTATTTTAGGGGACTCATCCATGTCTTTTCTCCTTATGGAGAAAGTTTTTCTGTCTATGTGTAAGTGGAGTTGTTGGGGAAAACATTTGCTTCTGTGAACTTTGCCCTGGGTCTTGACTGAATTATACTTCAAAACGGAGCTAGTGTTGGTCTGTTAGTCTCCTTTACAGTTGAATTTGGGTAACTGTTGGAATACTAAATAAATTTCTGTCATAGATGAGAGAATTCTGCATACGACTGCGGAACCTGGTACACAGTGGTGCAACCAAAGAAGAAATCTCAGCCACACAGGACTCCATGATGGAGGAGGTAATAACAATTACTGGATTTTTTGTGACCCTTTTAAAGAACTCTGAGAATATTCCTATCTGTTAAATTGATTAGGAAGCATGGTCATTGTCATTAACATTGAATTGAAAATTACTTAATTTTACAGCTAAAAAGGCTGAAGTATAAACTTTGCAGTTTAGTATGGGACTTGTGGGATTCCCAGGTGGCTCAGCAGTAAGGAATCAACATGCTGATGTAGGAGACACTGTTTTGATCTTTGGGTCAGAAAATCACTGAGAGGAGGAAAGGGCAAGCCACTCCATTATTCTTGTCAGGAAAATTCCTTGGACAGAGGAGCCTGGTGGTCTACAGTCTGTGGGGTCGCAAAGTGTTGGACACAACTGAACAACTGAGTATACATACACACGGGACTTGTACTTGAATCTGCTGTTTCCCAATTTAGGATTCTGTATAATTTCATTCTTTATTCATTTCATAAATATTGAATACTTGCTAGGAGTTTGGCACTGGGAATACAGAGATGAGAAAGACAGTCTCTACTCTCAAGGAGCTCAATCCCTTGGTAAAAAAAAAAAAAAACACACAGGAATAATTATAATAAATCCTTTGCTGGAGATGTATAAAAAAGGACTTGATGGTCATAAAGGAGGGAGCGAATAAGTCAGTGAACTGAAGGTTTCATGGGACAGATATTTGAACCAGTTCTTGAAAGAGCTGTAGAGATTTACCAGGTAGAAAGCTGGGAAAACCATTCCAGACACAGGACTTCATATACACTGGCATGAACAAAGGTGAAATCTTCAGACAACAGAGTACCTGATACATAACTTTTTGTGAGTGTGTTTGGTAGCAAATTAAGCTAGAAAGGCAGAGCTGTGAGGGATCTTAGGTAGATGCCAGATCTTTTGGCTTTATTCTGTAGCAATAAAAATGGGAAACTATTCATGGTTATAGTGGTTAAAACAATGTATGTGAAGACATTTTGGAAAACTTTAAAGAGCATTAAACAAATACCAGGGTGCAATATTTATTATCAAGGCAGTTAAGAATCTTTATTATATAATTACATCAATGATTACATTTAATACTATCCATAATCCAAATGAATATGTATAAAACTGTGAAATTGCTTTAAGAAAAGTACAAATATTTATGTTTTTGATCTAGTGGACCCATTACTCGAAATCATTCAACTAACAGTTCTTTCAGGACTATTTTTGTGGAATTAAAACAGTCTAAATTTTTTTTGTTTTACTACAGTGGACAACGTTAATGCTTCACTCGTGCTTTCCTTTAAATTTTAGAGAGGCTGCAGAATGTAGTCCCGAGCATGGTCTCTGAGGTCAGACTATCTCGCCTTCTCGTTATTTAACAGCCGTGTGACCTGGGATAGGTTCCTCAAACTGTCAGGTCTCAATTTGTTCATGTGTAATGCCCCTACCCTCTCACTTGATACAATTTAGTTTCTTAAATACTGTTCAGTGGCTGAATACAGAGGTGTCAGTTTGCCTGATACATTTAAACTATTTCATATTCTCCTGTTTCTTTAATGCCTCTACAGCCTCTGCTGCTAAGTCGCTTCAGTCGTATCCAACTCTGTGCGACCCCATGGATGGCAGCTCACCAGGCTCCCCCATCCCTGGGCTTGATAAAATTTAGTTTCTTAAATATTGTTCAGTGGTTGAATACAGAGGTGTAATTTTGCCTGATACATTTAAATTGTCTCATATTTACTTCTCTCTCTACTCCTTAAGTGTTCTTTGTTAAGAAAGGTATCTGTAGTAAAAGAAATAGGCTTTGGAATAGGACATGGGTTTCACCTTTATCACTTAACAGCTCTGTGATCTTGGATAAAATACTTAACCTGTCTCAGATTCAGTTTGAGTTTAAAATGCATTCCTCATTGGATTTTTGTGGGGATCACATAAAGAATTAAATATCTGAGTGTAAGTTCTAGTGCCTGGTATATAGCAGTTGTCCAGTAAATGGTAGTTTTCTTGTTTCTTCCTTAGAATGATCTCTCTTCTTAAAGCCATGTCTCTTGCATAATTTGCCTTTATGATTATACTAAGATTGTGGGGTATAGGGGGTAGGGAGGAAGGGTCTGTAAAGAGTTATGGAAATAGTCTCAGATGGTACTTATTGCAGATCACAAACATCCTGTTGACTTAAGATATTTGCTTTAATGATCTTTTAAATGATGTATCTAAAGTCCATTATCTGAGCCTGCGATTAGCTGCTAAGACGGCAGATATATTCTACATATCTTTTCTCTCCTTTCCTAACCTTGGAAAAAGTAAAACACCACCTTGCCAAGTCCTGAGTATAAATGTTTTATAGGATTATTTACTTAATGATTCTCTGTAAACTGTTGACTACAGAATTCTGTGTGGTAGGTCTTTAAATTTTTATAATTCCCTAGATGACTTCTCATTAGTGAACCTGACTCTTCTGGTAATGAAGAGTCTAGTTGTGGTTTTAAAGCCACAAATTAGTACCTGTGATTTGCCTAGCCTTGTAGGCACCTCAAAATGATGACTTGAATCAACAGCCATGAAGCTCCCATAGCTTTGAATGAGATGTGTTTATGCTAAAGGCATTTCTAAGGAGGCTTCCCTGGTGGCTCAGTGGGTAAAAAATCTGCCTCTGTGATGCAGGTGACTCGGGTTCGATCCTTGGGTTGGGAAGGTCCCCTGGAAACAGGAATGGCTACCCACTCCAGTATTCTTGCCTGGAGAATCCCATGGACAAAGGAGCCTGGTGGGCCACAGTCCCTGGGTCAGAAAGAGTCAGACATAAGTGAATTGACTGACCACAGCACAGCACACACCTAGGTATCTCTTTCTTTTTATCTTTCTTCCTTTCTTCTGGAGGGATACCTGTTTCTTTTATTTTTTCAACTGAACAGTTAACTTCTTAGTTTGAAGCATATAATATATTTGAATTATATTTGCTAATCATTCTACCTTGTTGCACATTGGAGGCTTTTGAGTGTGTTATACCAGGAGCATGAATAAGGCTTGTACTTTTAAACTTTTGTAAACATAAGAAATTACGTACTAACTAACCCAGGGCAGGATGACATAGAAAGTCCTTGTGATCCAGAGGTTATCACTGCCAACTCTCTGATACTTTTCCTTATGTACTTTTCTTTCATTTAAGATCATATAAAATTTAGCTTAAAGAAAGGATCCTATGCACTGTTAATAAGTTCCTTTTTTCATTTTCTTTGTGTTTCTCTAGTGCCTATAGTTTTTTTAATATGCAAGCTTTTTTTAAACTTATTTTTTAATTGAAGGATAACTACAGAATTTTGTTGTTTACTGTCAAACCTCAACATGACTCAGCCATAGGTATACATGTATCCCCTCCTTTTGAACCTCCCTCCCATCTCCCTTCCCATCCCACCCCTCTAGGTTGATACAGAGCCCCTGTTTGAATTTCCTGAGCCATACAGCAAATTCCTGTTGGCTATCTGTTTTACATTTGGTAATATAAGTTTCCATGTTACTCTTTCCGTACATCTCACCCTCTCCTCCCCTCTCCCCATGTCCATAAGTCTATTCTCTGCGTCTGTTTCTCCATTGCTGCCCTGGAAATAAATTCTTCAGTACCATTTTTCCAGATTCCATATATATGTATTAGAATACAATATTTATCTTTCTCTCTCTGACTTACTTCACTCTGTATAATAGGTACTAGGTTCATCCACCTCATTAGAATGGACTCACATGCATTCCTTTTTATGGCTGAGTAATATTCCATTGTGTATATATACCACAACTTCTTTATCCATTCATCTGTCGATGGACATTTAGGTTGCTTCCATGTTCTAGCTATTGTAAATAGTGCTGCAGTGAACAATGGGATATACATGTCTTTCAGTTTTGGTTTCCTCGGGGTATATGCCTAGGATTGGGATTGCTGGGTCATGAAAGAAAGTGAAAGTGAAGTCACTCAGTTGTGTCTGACTCTTTGCGACCCCATGGACTGTAACTTGCCAGGCTCCTCCGTCCATGGGATTTTCCAGGCAAGAGTACTGGAGTGGGCTGCCATTTGCTTTTCCAAAGGATCTTCCCGACCCAGGGATCGAACCCAGGTCTCCCACATTATAGGCAGACGCTTTACCGTCTGAGCCACCAGGGAAGCTGGGTCTTATGTTGGTTTGATTCCTAGTTTTTTAAGGAATCTACATACTATCTTCCATAGTGGCTGTATCAATTTACATTCCCACCAACAGTGCACACCTTCTCCAGCATTTATTGTTTGTAGACTGTTTGCTGATGGCCATTCTGACTGATGTGAGGTTATATCTCATTGTAGTTTTGATTTGCATTTCTCTAATAATGAGTGATGTTGAGCATCTTTTCACGTTTGTTAGCCATCTGTATGTCTGCTTTGGAGAAATGTCTGTTTAGATCTTTTCCCCACTTTTTGATTGGGTTGTTTGTTTTTCTGGCATTGAATTGTATGAGCTGCGTATATATTTTGGAAATTAATCTTTTGTCAGTTGTTTCATTTGCTATTATTTAACCCCATTCTGAGGGTTGTCTTTTCACCTTGTTTATAGTTTCCTTTGCTGTGCAAAAGCTTTTAAGTTTAATCAGGTCCCACTTGTTTACTTTTGTTTATTTCCATTACTCTAGGAGGTGGGTCATAGCGGATCTTGCTTTATGTCATCGAGTATACACAAGCTTTAAAGGTTACTTTCCATTTACAGTTATTAGAAGATACTGGCTATAACCTCCTTTTGTACAGTACATCCTTGAGCTTGTCTTACAGCCATTATTAGTTTGTAGCCCCCACTCTCCAATCGTTATATCACCCCTTCCCCCACACACAGTTAACCACTAGTTTTTCTCTGTATCTGTGAGTCTGCTGCTTTTTTGTTATATTCATTAGTTTGCTGTATTTTTTAAATTTCACATATAAGTGATGTCATACAGTATTTCTCTGTCTGACTTACTTCACTTAGCATAAACATCAAAAATATAAGAATATCTACAGTGAGCTAGCCACTGGGGGATTTAAGCTGAGGAGTGATGTGGCTTAATTTTCGTTTTAAAAAAGATGTCACCCTGGCTGTTTTGAGAACGCATGGTAAAACAGCGGGAGAGGAAGAAGGGAGACCAGCGTGGAGGCTATTGTGTAGATGAGATATGGTAGTGGTTCCCACTAGATGGATGAAAATAAGGATGAAGAGAAGTGGATATATTTGAGGGTGGTGTATCTTCAAAGTGAGGATAACAGGACCTGCCAATGTGGAGGACAAGGAAGAGGGAAGATTTGGGGTGATATAAATGGAAGGTTTCCAGGTAGGGGAGAGAAGGCTTTTGAGTGATTATGAGGGAACCTGTATGTGGTCAGGGATAGCAGTGTAAATGAGAGAAGTAATAATTGAAGAAGCAGAATTTGGGAGGAGGGAAAGAGTAAATGTGCTTAACGTAGCGCTTTCAAACTTTACAGTCAAATCCCTTGGGGATCTTGTTAAAGTGTAGATTGACTCAGTAGATCTGGGTGGAGCTGGAGAGTCTGAATTTCTATTTCTTTGATCTAAACAGACTCTAAAAGTGGGAATCACTACCATATCTCATCTACAGAACAATGGCCTCCACACTGGTCTCCCTTCTTCCTCTCCCGCTGTTTTACCATGCGTTCTCAAAACAGCCAGGGTGACATCTTTTTTAAAACAAAAATTAAGCCACATCACTCCTCAGCTTAAATCCCCTAGTGGCTAGCTCACTGTAGATCTTCTTATATCTGAAGGTAATCATTTGACTCTTAGTTACTACAGAACAATGGCCTCCACACTGGTCTCCCTTCTTCCTCTCCCGCTGTTTTACCATGCGTTCTCAAAACAGCCAGGGTGACATCTTTTTTAAAACAAAAATTAAGCCACATCACTCCTCAGCTTAAATCCCCTAGTGGCTAGCTCACTGTAGATCTTCTTATATCTGAAGGTAATCATTTGACTCTTAGTTATCATCCTTGTGAGCTCATTTTCTTTAACATCACAGAAAGGCACACACCTCTTAAGTGTAGGTTTTTGTGTCTTTCCCTGCCCTAAAATATATCTAATGCCTCCAGGAAATTTCTCCTCCTCCACTTGCTTTTGCTGGCACAAGTAGGAGTTTTGTTTTCAAAGCAGATCCCTGCCTTTTCTTTCATTCCCCATCAGAAAGCAGTAGAGAGCTGTCTCCTCTCCCCTTTCTCTGCATTGTCAGCAATCACCAAGGTCTCCACTCTTCTCATGCGACTGGCTCATTTACCCTCGGCACCGAACCTTCTCCAGAGTTCGGCTATTTTCTGTGACAGTTTCTGTGTCCTGGTAGTCATTCTCCTCCGTGATCAATAGGTCACTTTACCTTTGAACCTAATTTCTCCATCAGTGAAGCTAAAAGGTCAGAGTAGATGATTTCTTAATGGCAGTGTAGCTTTGTGTTTTTACAATAGAAGGAAGTCACATTTCTACAGTGCTTCAGACTTTACTGGACAACCCAGTATTGTAAATACAAATGACGATTCCAAGATTCTGTTCCTTCTTCTGTGGTACCAGGCACTGAACTCTTAGCATTGCCAGTTTTGCTCCATTGCAGGTAGCTTGGTTGTTAACCATTGCACTACCTTCCCATTCTTCTGGGTTGAACCGAAAGTTCATTCAGGTTTTTCGTAACATCCTATGGAAAAACCCAAACGAACTTTTTGGCCAAGCCAGTAACATTTCTAATTACTATGGTTTCCTCCATTCTGTGTCTGCCTGTAGCTGGCTTTAAACTCTCACCCTTCTAAGCTTTCATGACTGACTCTCAGCTATTGCATCCTGCCTTCCTCCTCTTACTTGGTGTCTGTCTTCCAGTTTAGCCATGAGGATGGGAATTGACTCTGTCCAACATCATTTGTCTTTAAATTGGGGTCCATACTTTCTTTCCCTGTGTCCTGTATTTCATGCTTTCTGTGTCTTTTGTCTTTTTGCCATTGCTTTTGGGTTCTATTATTCACCAGTATTCAGTTCTATATGAAGACTTCGTTCAATGTCCAGTATCTTTTATTGTCCTGAATGTCAACTTCATCTTGTGAGAAACAGATAGCAGCTCCCGAGTTGTCCACCAGAGAGCAGTCTCAGATACCCAAAGCTCACTGCCAGCTTTGTATTTTGGGAACAAGGAATAGTTTTTCAGAACAGCAGAGTCTCTTATCAAGAATTGAAGTATCATGGGCCCTGGAGATTATAATTCAGATAATTTTTTAAAATTAGAGCTTGTTTCACAATTGTTAGTTGACTTGGAGCCAAACGTTCCTTCCAAAGTGTTTTAAACTGACTTGAATGTGAATGGCTTTGGATAATTTATTGTCATGGTAAAAAAATAATATAAAACAAACCAACATTGTCTCAGATTACAGTTTTATCAAAATATAAGAGAGAGATGTCACGCTTATCCTCATTCATCCCTTGTATATATCTTTGATAAAAATTCAGCTTTATAAAATATATGCAGTAAGGCATAAATATTTTTATTCCAAAAAGAGATGAATTATAGAATTCATTTAGATAGCTAAAATGCAGATTTCCTTTAGTGCATTTTTTTTCCCTTTTACTGATATCTTCATTTAATTTTTAGTTTCTAGTGCAGTACAGTTGATTAACAAAGTTGCATTTGTTTTGGCATCGATTCAGTTACAGATAGGAGTACATCTACTTGTTTTTGGACTCTGCTCCCAGATAGCTTCTTCCAGAGTGTTGAGTAGAGTTCCCTGTGTTAGACAGTAGGGCCTTGTTGACTATTTTAGAAATATCAGAAAAGAAAGGGAAGTTGCTCAGTCATGTTCAATTCTTTGTGACCTCCATGGACTGTAGCCTGCCAGGCTCCCCTGTCCATGGGATTTTCCAGGCAAGAATACTGGAGTGGGTTGCCTTTAGTGCATTTTTGATGAGAAGGAAGGAATGATTTCACACTTTTTACCATAGAGAGGGAGTCAGATGCCCAATAAGGTATATGTAAATCATAGTGTAAAACACTCATATTTATATTTAGAATGTGTTTAAAAGTAATAGGAAGTTCACTTACTTAATCTTCATTAGGCCTAGCCCTAGTCTCCCCCATTTTTTTGCCAGGGCCTAACTGAACTGGGTAAACCAAGTGGATGACTGAGAATTAATTAAAATGACCCCGTATAAAATGTTCATACACATGTGACAATGATTATTAGTTGAAAATACACATCATTTAAGGCTATAAAGCCTTCCTTTGTTAAACATATTATACACTTTAATTGTCTTGACCATGGTTAACCAGTGGCAGGGTCCTCATGATGAAAATTACCACTTGTGGCCTTGGTGCTGAGGAAATACAAAATGACTGTCTGGTCCTTAGGAATCTCAAAAAGAGCTCATTAATCCATGGCTAGATTAGCTCAATTACAGTTGCTCATGTGATGCCCGGCTGCTGCTTTTCTGTATTAGAAACTAGCCTGAGAATGATATGTTAAAAGAGAGGCAGTTGGGCCTCCCTGGTGGCTTTGTGGTAAAGATTCTGCCTGCCAGTGCAGGAGACATGGGTTTGATCCCTGGTCTGGGAGGATCCCACCTGCCACACAGCAGCTAAGCCTGTATGCCACAACTTCTGAGTTGCTCTAGAGCCTGGAGGCTGCACCTCCTGAAGCCCATGTGCCCATGCTGCACAACAGGAGAGCCCACTGCAGTGAGAAGCCCAAACACCACAGCTGGACAGTAGCCCCTGCTTTCCACAGCTGGAGAAAAGCCCACGGAGCAGCGAGGACCCAGCACGGCCAAAAAGAAATACGTAACTTTAAAAAGGGAGGGTGGTGGGGGAAGGACCAGCCTTTCAGGCTCCTAAGACGTAAAGCAAATCCTAGTAAAGGAAGACCCTCTCTTGGAAAACAAACATAAAATGAAAGGCACACATACCTTCATCTGTAGGTTGATGTGTTTCTGTTAAGGTGGTAGAATCAGGCTCTGTCTTCCATATGACATAAGAGTCTTTTTATCCTTAATTATAGGCCTGAAGTCATAGGCAGGCCTATTTCTAATTTTCTAGCTTTGGTTCAAAGAAGAAGTTTGAACCTTACTTATCAGGGTATCTGTCCCAAGGCTCTTTTGAGGCCTGATTTTTGCAATTTACTGGCTTTAGGACTTCAGTCAAGCTATTTATTTTCCTGAACCTTGATTTCTTTATCTGTCAAATGTGAATAGTATCTACCATTTTTGTTGAGAAGACTGAGAGACATGGATTGTGGTATAGCACAGTAGACAGTATTTCCTTTTTTGTTTTAAACCCTGAACCAGTGGAGCAATACTTTAGTTTTTTTTTCTTTTTTTTGGACAGTGTGACTTCAGATCATGATTCTGCCAGTTACTAGCGATGTGATCTTAAGTAGATTGCTTAATTTCTTTGAGTCTTTTGGAGGAGGGAGGAAGAGGGAAATTACACCGTGAGAGAGTTCTATGAGAATTAAGTTAACCTAGCAGATATATAATGGGTAGCACAAAACAGTCACATTCAGGATCCACTTCTTTTAACTGTAGTGGAGTATTCAAATGTAAGGAGCAAATAATGCAGGTGGTAAGTGATGAGACTGGATCAGGGTGGTGATTGGGGTGGAGAAAGAAGAAGCAGATCATAGTGTCTGTTTTTTCAAAAGTAAAGGAAATTTGATACAGAAGAGAATGTACTTCTGTGCTCTGACCTTATGTAGGGTATGTCTCTATACTTCTGTCGTTCTGTGAGATGAAAATAATATAAAATGCATCCTTGGATTGTAATGATGCCAACTTGAAGGTTTTGTGACATCATTAGAGAGAATGTTACAGTCTCAGCCCCAGAAATGGTACCTTTCTACTCCGTGTATTCTCGTTCTGGTATTACTTTGGATAGACATTGTCATCTAAACTCCACCAAAAAGTTAGTGACTTTTCTAGGAGTAGAGACCCCTGTCACAATCAAAGCAAAACCTGGAAGCATAAAGGGAAGGAAATCTATTTATAAAATGTATGTAATTATTTGTCGCTTGAAATACAATCAGCAGCAACCCAGATCTTGCTGTGGATCAGTGGTGAGTGATTTCTTGGCTAAGGAAGTTTGACTTGCAGGGCAAATACAAAGCACTAAATATTAACATTTCAGAATTGTATTGTTCTGAGTGTTTATTTAAGAACTCAGAAGTTTGCGGATACCAAATCCTGAACATCAACCTTCCAATTTTTGGAGCAATATTAAGTTTCCTGTGAAATCTCTGACTTGAATATAGCCTCTGATTTCTTGTGTTCCCCAAGCTTGAAACTTGAAGAAAAGAGGTAAAAATACTGCTTCCCTCTAGCCATTGCTCATCTGTCCTCCTGTTTTCCAGATATTCAGAGTGGTGTGCATCTGTTTGGGTAATCCACCAGAGACGTTCACCTGGGAGTATCGAGACAAAGATAAAAACTATCAAAAGATTGGCCCTATAACACCCTTGAAGTTTTACAGGCAACATGTCAAGCCACTCTTCAATATGGAAGATAAGGTTAGAAACTGGTGATGGCAGCCACTGGCTTTTTATTTTCAAATACCTGTTGACTACAAGAAAGAGTATCCAATTCCAAGGTTAATATGCATGGTCATCCAACAAGACACTAAACCAAATTTTTCCTCTTCTTCTGAAGTATTTTATATACCAGTTCAGTTGGCCACTCAGGATTCCCAGTATTCCTCCTCAAGACTTCTCTAACTGTGGGTCCACATTCAGTTTAATTCCCATCAGCTCCCCTTATCTGGGCCCTGAGTCATTCTCCAGTGCAAAGACAGTAAAAGCCTAGTGGGCATTTCTTACCATGGGTTCAGAGCATCACTGTGCTGTGGGCCTCTGGGGACTCTTTCGTGGAAAGGAGCAGTATCTCAGCCCGATTTTTCCCACTAACTTCAGGACTTCTCCACCTGCCTAGCAGGTGCCAGTCTTCCCTTCCTTGTTGGCATCTTGACCCTCTTAAAGGGCTTTCCTGGTGGCTCAGATGGTAAAGAATCTGCCTGTAATGCAGGATTTGATCCATGGGTCCTGGGAAATCCCTGGGAAGATCCCCTGGAGAAGGAAATGGCTACCCACTCCAGTATTCTTAACCTGGAGAATTCCATGGAGAGAGGAGTTTGGCGAGCTACAGTTCATGGAATTGCAAAGAGTTGGACACAACTGAGTGACTAACACCTTCACTTTTCACTTCACCCTCTTAAAAGAAAATGGCTTTGTTTTATCATTGGAGTCCCAATTCAACTGTACTGCCAGGCATTGAGCCTGTCTTGAAACTTGAGAGCAGGGGTCTTGTAATGATGGGCTCATTTTGCCTTACTTGGTGCACATAATTCTTTAGGATTAGTTTTGGGGTGACTTTTGCCAATAGGAAAAATGGTGATGCAGCTCCCAAATGTCTCCCTTCAACTAAATAGAATATACAGGGACCTCTCTCAAAAGGACCCTGCCACCTTTTGTTTCTTG
This sequence comes from Ovis canadensis, assembly GCF_042477335.2. Classification (NCBI taxonomy): domain Eukaryota; kingdom Metazoa; phylum Chordata; class Mammalia; order Artiodactyla; family Bovidae; genus Ovis; species Ovis canadensis. The sequence goes on along the minus strand of NC_091255.1, from coordinate 29,941,506 downwards.
GCTATTTAACAGTGTGTTCGTAATGCTTATTCTTGTAGGCAGAAGTGATAAGCTTGATATAAATATATGAACTTGGAGGGGAGGTCTCTGTCTTAATATTCCTGGTGTTATATTCTGATCAACATATTCTTGATCTCCTAGATTTGTTTAGTGAATGACCCTCGGCCTCAGCACAAATACAACAAACTTTACACAGTGGACTATTTAAGCAATATGGTCGGAGGGAGAAAAACTCTGTATAACAACCAACCCATTGACTTCTTGAAAAAGATGGTTGCTGCCTCCATCAAAGATGGAGAGGTTGGTATTGTTTCTGTGTCTTCTACATACAGAGTTAAAGTCTCTTCTTCCAGATCTTTGGTGGAATAGGAAGATAGGACATATGTTGACATTCTGTCTTCCTCTTTCCTCTGTTTCTAGGCTGTATGGTTTGGCTGTGATGTTGGGAAACACTTCAATGGCAAACTGGGCCTCAGTGACATGAATGTGTGAGTACAAGAAATTTAAAATAGAGAATCGTTTGTGGCTTGTGGCTGTTGGCGTACACTCTTGGTACGAAGTGACTCAGCTGAGGTTCATTCAGAGATTAAGCCTGAGGGTGGGCCTGTTTCTTTCCGTTTTGTAGAGTTTGAGGATTCATAGCTGAAACGCTGGAACGCCACATATTTATATGCTCTAACCTGGGAAGTCAAGATCATATCTGAGTTGAAATTGTTGGGTGCTCCTAAAAAGTCATACTACATGAGGAAGAAACTTTTTTTAAAACTTTTTATTTTGATTAACAATGTTGTGGCAGTTTCAGGTGGACAGTGAAGGGACTCAACCATACATATGCACGTATCATTCTCTCCCAAACTCCCCTCCCATCCAGGCTGCCACGTAACACTGAGCAGAGTTCCCTGTGCTGTACCGTAGGTCCTTGTTGGTTATTCATTTTAAATGCAGCAATATATTCATGTCCATCCCAAACTTCCTAACTGGTCCTTCTCCCCTGGTAACCACAAGTCCTTCCTCTGAGTCTTTGAGTCTCTTTCAGTTTTGTAAGTAAGTTAATTTGTATCATTTCTTTTTAGATTCCACATATAAGGGATATAATACAATATTTCTCCTTGAGGAAGACAGTTTAAAAAAAAATTGAATAATGTGTAAATCTGTTAAGTGTATTTGGGATGTAACAAAAGGTTTTCTAGGTCTCTGGTTTGATGTTTGATTCTTCTTACTGCTTCCATTATTTTGATACCGTATGTATTTTGTCTTTATGACAACTAGGACTAATTTGGATACACACTTTAAAGCATTCCTTCTGGTTGCTGATGACAACGAAGGTTCGTTTGTGAACCAAATCATACTAAATCCTTGACTGTTAAAATTTATCACATTAGTATTATTTTAAGTAATTATTATTTGTAGGAAATTGAATAAATATCTTGACAGTTAACAGTAGGAGAAAGGAAATCTGCTAAAAGAATTCATGAGATTTTCTAAACTTTGAAAATATTCTCCAATATTTTGACATTTATTTAAATTTCACAGTTAGCCATGGTCTACGTGAATTCAGAAACTGAATGCTACCAGCTCAAAGTGAAAGTCACTCAGTCATGTCCAACTCTTTGCGACCCCATGGACTATACAGTCCATGGAATTCTCCAGGCCAGAATATTGGAGTGGGTAGTCATTCCCTTCTCCAGGGGATCTTTCCAACCCATGGATCAAATCCAGGTCTCCCGCATTGCAGGCGGATTCTTTACCAGCTGAGCCACAGGGGAAGCCCAACCAGCTCAAAAGAGACCATTTTTGAAAGAAATACTTCAGAAACTTTTTTTGCTGTTGTTTTCTTTCCAGATTGACAGTGCAGCCTTTCGACAGTTTTTTGATTAGGGGAATTTATGTTAATAACTTCCTATTTTTCTGAGTGCTCTTGTGACACAGAGAGAATGGAATCCCATTGAGAGACTAGATTCTGCATGTCCCATGTTCTCAGAAGAGCTGAGCCCAGATTTGTCTGGAGCTGCTGAGCCCCTTCAGTTTCTTCTGTGATCTTCTCATAGCCGGAAGCCAATTATCCCCCGTGATTGTACTTTGTATATTCTGTGCTATTCTTTTTATAACAGCTATGACCATGAGTTGGTGTTCGGTGTCTCCATGAAGAACATGAATAAAGCTGAGAGGCTGACTTTTGGCGAGTCACTTATGACCCACGCCATGACCTTCACTGCTGTCTCAGAAAAGGTATGACCCCCAGTGTGCAGACACCGGTGTCTGCACAGGGGGACCTCCATTCCCCTGCGGGCCATTTAATCCAGCGGAGCTTCTTCAGTGTATGTGCTTCCTGTTAGAAGTTAGGTTCCAAGCAAGACATTGTACCCACCTCTCTGGGGGGTTGGCTGCTTGCTTTCAGAAGTCATAAAAATAGGAACTGTCCATGAGGAACAAAATTTGGGTCAGCAGGGAGTAAGGAAGTAACTGCTTCTCTGTAATTTTGGAAATTCTCGGTGTGAAAAGAGGTCAGCAAGGAAACTTGGAAGAAGACCACTTCAGTTTAATAAGGAATTAAAGTGTGCCCTGAAAGTGTTCATATCTTGATGGTTAGTGTTCAGTCTCACCTTTGTCATTCAGATTCTTCTGCAGTAAAATGTCAGTAACAGTAATTGGTAGACTCCATGCCCATTACTGAGTTTATTCAGAGTTTCAGAAAATGGGATGTAGAGTATTTTGGATTTCCCTATGGAATATTCTGACTAGTAACACCACTGTTTCTAGGATACAGTGTTGGAAACAACAACTGCAGCATTATCTTTCACAAATAAGCCTCCTCATTCCCAGTCTGTAGAAGAGAGTTTTACTTCTGTGCTCAGGGATCATAAAGAAGAGAAGACATCAAACTATGCTTTAATTCTTTACCACTGCAAGCAAAAATGTTCTTTCCAAGCCTGTCTAATTACTGGAAAGAGTGTCACAGAATAACTGTCTTGACATTAGAAGCAAAATATTAGAAGGAGCTTTTCAGAAAATACTATAAATATTGAGATAAAATGTAATCGTAAATAAACTAGAATAAAGTACTATTAAACCACTTAAATATGAACAACTTGGTGCTTTATTCTATGTTTGGCCCTGCTATATTATAAAATTTAGTGGAGTTACAACTAAGCTCCTTAAAGTTAAACTTTTAAACTATTTAGAGGATTATTAAAAAGGAAAACAAAAACTTTATAATTTCCAAGAGAGTTTGGCTTTTTATCATTTTCCATCTCTGTTTTAGAGTATTACTACTTTTCAGAAATAAAAGTCATACATACTCCATGTCTTTTTCTCTGGAATTTCCATTCTTTAATAGGCATGGTTTAGTAATACGCTGTTTTCCCCTCTGGGAAATGGAGCTACATTACATGTTAATATTATAAAGCAGAATTAATGTTATCATAACTGGAATTTTATATTGAGATTTTTCTCTTCTCTCCACTTTTGACCTCTATAAAACTAGTTTGCATTGCCTTTGAATGATAATGCAGAGATAAATGCTTGTAAGTATTCTGGGGTATCCTTTCTTGTTGCTGATTTCTTGGAATCCCTGAGAGGGAGTTCCAGATACTATTCTATATTTGTAGATGACGTGGCTTGATCTAGGTCATGTAGGAATTCATTGGCAAGGGCAAGAAGAGGAAGCATTTTCAAACTTCCTGTAATAAATGACTTCAGGTGATGTAGATTCTAACACCAATATTTTAAAAGGAAAGTAAAGATGTACTACAAGGCAGGGAGTAGAAAACCAAAACATTCAATAAGCTTGACCCAGAATGTATAGTTTATTGATGTGGTTTTGAAAATCTCTGGGGCTAAGATTAAGGAGTAGTCCAGATAAGGGTATTTGAAACTTTGGGGTTTGATTGTTGGCTATTTCTGAGATGGAAAATTCCTGAGATTCAAGAAAACTGTCAGGAGTAAAACTGAATCCTATTTAGATGTGATTTGTGCAGTTTTATGCAAGTGGGAGTTGACAGATGAAATCATTAGGAGATAATTCAGGAGCCAGTTCTCTTCTCAGGCTACAAAGATTTAAGTTGTTTTGACATCAGCTAATGCTCTGGGTAAACATGAAAGAGAACAGTCTTTTCCCAAATGGAACCTTCTTATCCCTCTCTGTATCACTGTAATAAAGACTGTAAATGAAAATTATCATGATGAGTATCATTTTATTGATGAAGATAGATGAACAGAACTGCCTAGGTTTTGTTTTATGGAAATAGTGTTTTGCTTTGCCATCTATACTGTATTAAATTCAATATTTGTGTAACCAAATCAGTAAAAAGGCACATTTTGGAAAGTATCATTTCTTGGTTCCCCTAAGTAAGAAAAATAGGCTATATGATGGGAATGTGTTTGTTTTCTTTTTTAAACTCTTGACTAGGTCTGAGATTCATTGTTAAAATAAATACAGTGAGATGCCTCTGCAAAGAATGCTAATTGAAAGCGAGTCCCTGGCTTCAGATGGTGTTTACTGCTTTTCGTAATTTTAACATTTTGTTTTTCTTAGCCAAAAGGGATTTTAATGTGCTTATTTTCTGTATACCATAAAATGTAAAGGAGAAAATAGTAATATTTATTGCTTGGCTGGGTTTATTGTATTTTCACCTGAAGGGATTCAAAATCCACCTCTAATAGAAAATTCTCTTAGTTATAGTAGAAGATATACAGCCCTGGTCATGTATAGCGTTGCTGTATAGAGAAGGCTGTTTCTTCTGAGTGGCTGAATAAGAGCTAAAATTACATGACACCTCATCTGGACAGATCTCATTTCAGACTACGCTGTCCACTCTTTTACAGGATGATCAGGACGGCGCTTTCATAAAATGGAGAGTGGAAAATTCTTGGGGTGAAGACCACGGCCACAAAGGTAAGCTTATGCTGGTAATAATGCCAGACTCAAAGTGACTGGGTTCTGTTTTACTCTCTGCCTCCTAAGAGATATGGGAAGAAAGAGCTGCCCTGGTGTGAATCTGTTTTTCAGTAATTGGTCCAGTTAGCTAAATTATTAGCTGGACTATTGTAGAGAAAAATCTGAGGATCTCGTTTGCCCCCAGCATTCCTACCAGCATCGTGGTAGGCCTGAATGCCATGGTTGGCTCTGAGACCAGTATGTGCTGGCATTTGTTCCAGACCATAGTGACCCTCCTACACGTCTCTGTACCGGAATCCCTTGGCCAGTAAGAAACTTGAGTGTCCTTTGCCAGGACTGTTGGCTGTACAGCATTTGGTGCCTTTTTGTTGGCTGCACTAACTCTAGAAGATCAGAAACCTTCCAAGGAGGAGAATGGGCCTGGCAAGAAACTTGAGGCATTTATTGGAGGCTCATTAGAAGTTGTGGGGTCTAAAGAGGAAGAGAATGTTGTGGTTACCATTTAGAACTGTTTTATTCTGACAATCAAAAGCCAGGCAGAAGTCTTAAGTAAATTCTAGTAATTGGGCTTTAAAAAACAAACAGATAATATGTGAGTTGTAGCAAAATAAAAACTACAGATAAGCCCAAAGTCGGGGGGAAAAAAAACCTCTAATAATCCTGCCACCCAGAGATCACCATTGATTAACTGTTCAGGGTGTTGCAAATCTTTGAGACCATATTTTTAAAGATTGTTTTTCATGGTAGATAATAGTAGATTATCATCTACTTTTAAGGTAGATACTAAGGTGGTGGTGTGCTTTAATTTTTAGGGTTTCAAACCAAAAAGTGGCAACTGCCCTAGAACGTGATGCATGTCAGCATGTTTGCCTGGGTGCTGTGTGCGTCTTCTTCCCAGAGTCCACATGCCTTACCTTAGCCAGTGGATTCCGGCTAGGAAGGACGTGTTAACCACAGCTTACTTACTAGACTAGCTAGAAGGCTGGGAGGAAGTAGATGGGGAATCTAGTGAGATAACCCAGACACTTGGAATCAAACTTTAGCCATCTCACTCAAGCAGGAATCAGCTAGAAATTAAATAAATAAAGGGAAAGAAAAGAAAAAGAAATTAGAGACCTCAACAACTCTCTGTTACTTCCCTCTCTGTTTAAATGATTTTCCAGCTAAGTCCTTTAGAGCTCTAGGATTTCCAGGGGTAAAAAGGTGGAAGAAGGAGGGATGTAGAGGCTTTGAAGTGAGCACATGGAGCTTCAGTCATTTGTATTTGAAAACTGCTGTCTTAGAAGAGCCTTGACAAGGCTTGTGTGTGCCCCGATTGAGCAGCACAGGCAGTTGTGATGGCCAACACCGAGAGGCCATTTCATCAGTCTTTCCAAGTCTCTTCATCTCCCTGTGAAATGATCATGGGTGGGTTTTGGCTTAACGGTCCCTGGGGTCTGCTTTGGAACTCTGCAGCTCAGTGTTTATATGTAAACAAATATCAGCACTGTTACTGTGTTCATCATCACGTAGTTGCATGTTCCCCTTCTGTGATTTCTGTCATTGTTCTGTGATTATGAGACACTTGCTAAACTATTGTGAAGTAAAGTGCATTTTGTGCATGTAGTTTAATTGGTGATTTCTTATAAGATGAGCACGTTTTAGGACACAAAAACATTGGAATTGGGTAGAGATGGGTTATGAACTTTAGGAAAGCTAACAGAAAGATTTAAAATAAGCAATCAGAATTCAGTTATAATGTAAGTTGATGATAGTTAAGAAATGAATGCAAAGGAAAAGCCTGAATTGGAAGAACTTGGTGAACCCTGTATGGAATAATGGATTGGTTCAAGACTGAGAAAGGAGGACGGCAGGGCTGTCTGCCGTCACTGTGTTTGTTTTATCTCTATGCTGGACACATGAGAAATGCTGGGCTGGAGGAGTTACAGGCTGGAATCAGTAGGTGGGAGAAATATCAACAGCCCCAGAGATACAGATGATACCACTCTAATGGCAGAAAGTGAAAAGGAACTAAAGAGCCTCTTGATGAGAGTGAAGGTGGAGAGTGAAAGAGTAGGCTTAAAACTAAATATTAAAAAGACTAAGACCATGGCATCTGGCCTCATTACTTCATAGCAAATAGAAGGGGAAAAGGAGGACGTAGTGACAGATTTCCTCTTCTTGGGCTCTAAAGTCACTGCAGATTGTGACTGCAGCCATGAAATCAGAAGACGATGCTTTCTTGGCAGGAAAGCTGTGACAAACCTAGACAGTGTGTTGAAAAGCAGAGACATTCCTCTGCTGACAAAGGTCCATACAGAGACGGCTGTGGTCTTCCCAGTGGTCACATACAGTTATGAGAGCTGGACTGTAAAGAAGGCAGAATGCCAAATAATTGATGCCTTTTTGGAGAAAACTCCTGAAAGTCCCTTGGACAACAAGGAGATCAAACCAGTCAATCTTAAGGGAAATCAGTCATGAATACTTGTTGGAAGGACTGATGATGAAGCTGAAGCTCCAGTATTTTAGTCATCTGATAACATCCGACTCATTGGAAAAGTCCCTGATGCCGGGAAGGATTGAGGGCAGAAGGAGAAGAGAGTGTCAGGATGAGATTGATGGATGGCATCACTGATGGAATGGACATGAACTTGGGCAAATTTCAGGAGATGATGAGGGACAGGGAGGCCTGGCTTGCTGTAGTCCATGGGGTCACAAAGAATTGGAAATGACTGGGTGACTGAACAACATTTTAAAACATAAGATTGTTTCAGATGAAACTGTGTAGCTTCTGTTTCATTTTTGGTCTTATTTGGTCCTTGTAAATGGTTTGTTATCATAAAGATTAATGTCTAGGAAAAGGACTAAAATTATGGTTTGTTTAGACCAGCCTGGACCATTGGCTTGTTTCTGAGATATTTTTCTATCTTATCAAGAGTCACTGAGTTTGTAGATAGTAGTGATATCCATTTAAGAGAGGACAAACACTTGTTAAGTCAGGCAAATATTCTGTTTTGTGTAGGGCGAGTTACTGTCTTTATTACTTTAAACCTAAATACCTACTCTTAAAGGGGACTCTAGGTTACTTTGCTAATTTTTCCCCCATTCAACTGTACCTCTATGCCCCACTCAATAAAAGTTTTGCTTCTGTTCGCTTATACTCATTCCATTATTATGTTGAGAGACCTGGGGTCTTGATCCCTCTGATGTGCCTGTAATCCTTCCTAGTGAAACCTAGTCAAGTTAGGACTAAACTAACTTTTTTCATTGTTCTTGAAAAAGTAAAATGCCTGAGATTATACAGACTAAAGCATTTCAGTAGAGAGCCAAAAGATAAGAAATTGAACTGAGTGGGTGTAGCGTATAGTTCGTTCGAAGCCAAAAATAAATTATTCTCCTGTGTTTCTTGGTAATGTTCTTTTTGACTTAACAGGAAGGAAGGAAAGAAAACATGATCTAATTTAATTGGCACACTGGGCCTGACCTTAGGGAGAGTACGTTGTCTGTTGTTATGCTGGCGATGTGTGTTTGCCTCGGCAGGGCCCTCCCGTCCATCACCCTGGTCGGCGTTGGCTGCCGTGTCCGATACAGAACCCCTTTGTGCTCTTTTAGATGTGACAACCTTAAACACCATTGCTAGGATTTTGTTTCTGTAGATAGCATTGTTAGCAGTTTGTTACTGTGCTCTAGGGGATTTCTGCTTGTAAAGATTGATGGTTTCTCAAAAAGCAGTGTTGGTAATACTACAAGCTGGCGGTAAATAGAGCAGAGATACTTGGGCAGGCTGCCTTTTTCCTCTGCCCAGCTCTAGCTTTGGGCTTCCCTGTTAGCTCAGCTGATAAAGAATCTGCCTGTAGTGAAGGAGACCCCAGTTCAATTCCTGGTCGGGAAGTTCCCCTTGGAGAAGGGATAGGCTACCCACTTCAGTATTCTTGGGTTTCCCTGGTGGCTCAGACGTTAAAGAATTCGCCTGCAGTGCAGGAGACCTGGGGTTCAATCCCTGGGTTGGGGAAATCCCCTGGAGGAGGGCATGGCAACCCACTCTAGTGTTCTTGGCCTTGAGAATCCCCATGGACAGAGGAGCCTGGCAGGCTGCAGTCCATGGGATTGCAAAGAGTCGGACACAGCCAAGTGACAGAGCACCACACACCTCTGGCTTTGGTCTTCCCCACTGGTCATGTTCATGTCCCTTCCTGCCCAGAGTCTAGTATCAGTGATGAAGTCCAGTAAACTGACTGTTTTCCAAAGGGGATAGATATTACCTCTGCCCGCAAGAGACATAAAGGGAGAAATCAATTCTTATCTTACTGAATCCATTGAGTTACTTCATATTGGTGAACACTAGTATTCTTAGTCAGCTGGACTGAAAACTGGATGCATATCTGAGATGGCATACAACCTACCTGACTTTTCTCCCCTCCTTCTTGAAATACTTGACTATGCATTTTGTACCTTCTTTATGGATCGTATTAGAAATGGATTCCATAGCTGAATGAGGGAATAGACCTTGGGACCTGTTACATTATCTTTCATTTTGAAAAGCTGACAGGCTTGTTAGAGTTAAGTAGTTTGTAAAATGTTTAAGAATTCAAAATAGGGGAAATAACCTTTGGTGCTTTTTGCTCTTAGTCAGAAATTCATCTGAGAAGAGCATAATCTTTAAGCCAGAGTGACCTACAGGTCATCTCACTAATAAATGGTAGATCCAGAATTATAATTTGGACAGTCTGACATTAGACCCTATTCTTTATCACTAAACTGTGTTTCCTCTTAGCTTCTCTGTTCCAGTGGTATCTGGTCTGCTCATAGAAATAACATGGTTATAGCATGTTTCTTTGATTTTTTTTCGTTAACTTTTTTTAATAACTTAGTTCTTTGATTTTTTTCCCCTTAACTTTTTATCATGGGCAATTTCAAACCTATACAAGCAGAATAGTACTCAGAAATTCCCCACGTGTTCATCACCCAGCTTCAGTAGTTATAAACATTCTGCCATGCACATAACAAAGTATTTATAGTCAATAAATTGAATTCTTGGATGGTTGCCCTAATGAACCAGTCTTGTTATGATTGGTTCACTTAGTCATGAGATGGTATTCCAGTTCTAAAGTCTGATACATCAGAGCCCTGAAGGTAGAATTATCATAACACACTTCTTATGCTTGTCTAGTCTAGTTTCTTAATATGCTAAATAGCACAGCTTCTTAGTGAGGTTAGGGGGAATATAATTTTCTGACTCTTCAGTGGTCACTGAAGGAAAATCTTTATCTTTTAAAAATTTTGTTTCTCAAGTTTTCATTTTGAACCAAGATTAGTTTTTCATTTTTCAAATTGCTTTTTTGCCTTTCAGCTTCAGCTTTGAAGTTGTTTTTAACTTGCATTCTTCATCTTTTCTTACATGTAAGCCTGTTCTTGATTTCATTTTAGTAAAATTTCCAGACTTCCTCATGAGGCTTTGGCATGTTAGAGACTAATCTGGAAAGAAACTTAACGAGACTGATTCACATTACATCTGGACTTCTGCTTCGTAAAAACCAAAAGCATGGCCTTCAATTGCCTCACCATATGATTTTGGGAACAGAATGTTCAAAGCTAGGCACAAATTTCATCATATCCTTCACATAATGTTATATGGTAGAACCAAGAGAGACAGTTACTACCTTCTTGATTATAGATCCTGGACAGCAATTTGTCTCCTTGTGGTTTCACATTTCTCTATCAATAACATGGATAACAACCGTTTTCCTTATGATGTCCATTAGTTTATATGTAGCCATCTAACTGTACACTGTTACATAACTCTAAAGAGTTCAATGAATAGTCTGTTTCTATCAGAGGTACTCAGGACATATAGTTCATAGCATCTTGCTTGCTTCATAAGAATTCAACATTTGCTAATGCATTTGTCCTGTCCCCCCTAACCCCCACCCCTACCCCGCTGCTCATGGCATCAGTTAGAGTAACTAAGGGTATGAACATGGATAATTGCACCCATGTTTTATGGGAATCAGTGAAAACATGCTGAGAGGTTGTGACTTACCCAGTGTTGGTGATAGAATTGGGACTGAGATTTCTTTTTTTTTTTTTTTTTTTTTTGGGGGACTGAGATTTCTTAATTTGACACAGGCAGCTTCCCTAAGAATGTATATTACCTACAAAAGATAACCAGTTATTTGCAGGTAAGTTTGAGATTTGGTTTGGATTTCTAGCACAAATGTAAATTGTAGACATTATTGAACTGAACTTGCCAAAATAAGAAAATTATATGAGCCAAAAGCAGAGGCTTCTGATCTTGTAAAAGAGCAACATACACATTTGTTTCATCACCTCGGGGTTTTCGTGTCTCTCCAGGATTTCATGTCTCTCTCTGACACCATCAAATTCAGGTATCGGAGTTCTCTCGGAGGGACTCCTCCTCATCCATCTTCATTAACCACTGAGCCTGGCTGACACAAGCCAAAAAAATAGTGAATGTGAGTGGAGGCTTGTGCTCTCAGGTGGACGGTTGCTTCCTTATCCAAGCATGTGACTAGGGCAGGGCTGTGCCTGCATGCTAAGTTGCTTCAGTCGTCTCTGACTCTTTGCGACCCTGTGGACCGTAAGCCTGGCGGGCTCCTCTGTGATGCAATTCTCCAGGCAAGAATACTGGAGTAGATTGTCATGCCCTCCTCCAGGGCATCTTCCCACCCCTTATGTCTCCTGCATTGGCAGGCAGGGTCTTTACCACTAGCGCCACCTGCCTGCCATTTGTGAGAGAAGCCTCTTCCTAGCCTACAGGCTGAAATCGACTTCAGGGAGAAATCCTTGCACGTTTAATGTAGATTGGTGTATATTTCCTTTGTCCTGTAGAGAGGATTTGTCATTTTCTCAGGTGGTCTCCAAAGTATGTTTGCATTGCTTTGAGAAGGATAGAGGTTAGACACAGAACCCGGCACCAGATGCCTGGGAACACATCCTGGCTGTTCCACCTGTTGGCTGTGTAGCCTTGGTCATGGTGTTTAACCTTTATAAGCCTTAGTCTTCTGATCTGTAAAATGGGAATAGTAATTGTACCTACCTCATAGGGTGTTTGTGAGAACTATGCTGGGCATATAAGAAATGCCCGGAAACATTAGCCATCGTTGGTGCCGTTGCCAGTGTTCTCTGTAGACAAGAGAGCAGCAGAGCAGGGACGTAAGATCTGCCCCCTCTGGGAGAGGGCTGTCTCACTTGCCCAGCATTCTCACATCGGGTCTCTTAAGAATTCAGGACCCTTGGTGACCGTTGGACTACATCTCCAGTTTACTGGGTGGACGACTCGTCATGTGGGCTTAGTCTTTCATGAGAGAAAGCAGCGGAGGTGAGGACACCTCGTGCCAAGGAAACCCATTAGCAACAGTGTCAGCTCACATTTATCACCGGGATGCAGGGAGCCGCGCACAGACCGCGGTGCGAACGTCTCTGACCCTCAGAGGAGTTCGTGCGTCTCCACCTGGGACCTGGAAGGGGGTTTGAAGAGGGCTGTGATGTGACCGAGGTGGCAGTCATGGTGCGCTCCTCAGACTGTAAGATACGGGATAAGCAGACCAAGAAAAGCCAGAGAAGGCGTGATTTCTCCCAGAAGGCAGACGACAGCAGAAGAGGAGGAGCTGGGGAGAGCCCCCTCAGTGGGGAGACAATAGAAAGACATTGAAGCTGCGGTTACTGAAGTCACAGGACTAGGTGAGAAGTCACGAGACTAGGTGACGTCAGGGAAAACTTGCCGGGAAATAGTGCTGCAGTGGGGCAGCCAGAACTAAGCGGGGGGGGCTTTGGGATTGGGCCCTAGAGCAGGTTTGGGACCCTTGAGGTGGAGGGAGGGTAGACGCTCACTGTGCTGTTAGCACCACGCCAGGAACACAGTGTGCTTGCTTCCTCCACATGCTAGGAATGGGGAGGAGAATGAAGGCACAGTAACACAGGGGATAAAGTACAGGAGAGACGATGTGTGCTTGGAACTGGGGAGGCTCCTTACCGATCCTTCAGAGGTGAGCAGACGTTTGGGAAAGATGCTTGGGTTGTGGGTGTTTTGGGAAGGGATGTGGGAGGCCAGCCAAGGAGAAGGGGGCTGAGAAGCATCGCTCTTGACCTGTAGAGTGCTTCAGGCAGGTCCGAGGCGTGGGGCCAAGAAATAACGTGGCCTGTCATCCATGGAGCTTTTGAGGAAAGAGCAAAAAGCTGGCTTTGCCTGAAACAAATAGGAGTAGTAATGTTTGGGGTCAGAGAGAAGTCATTAAGTTTTAGTAGGAAAACAGACCCTTGGATGACACCTGAATTTGTGTTTTCTCCTCCTGTCCAACATTGGAGATGCTGGCAGGATTTTGTGTGATCTCAGACTGTGACTGTGAGCCTAGATAGTGCTCACAGTCCAGGGAAACAAAACAGTCAGACTGGCTAATGCATTGCCCTCTCTCCTCAGCCCAGAAGTGGACAGGCTTCTTCTGGGCTCCTTAGGAGCGGGCACTTCCTCAGGAAGTGTGCACTTCTGCAGACTGAACTTTGTTGTGGTTTGATGCTTTTTTTAAAAAAATGCAACCCACAAACCAAAACAACCCTCTTTCCCAAACACATTTCCACCACTGTGCCTTCTTACCAGGGAGATGGAATCTTCCGTAGCCTTTGTTTCTGAACGAGGCCACAGGAAATACCCAGCTGCAAGAGTAGCCCTTCCCTTCTCAGCAAAAGTTTCAGGATCCTGAATGTACGTGCACCACAGAGCCAGACTTTGGTGTTTGGCCTGGAGGAAAAAGAGGCCTCTCCTCAGATCCCTGTCCAGGTATCTGTCTCAAGCAGTAGGTTTTCTTTCCAAAACGTCCAGTCCATCCTGTTCTCCAGCCTTCTAAGCAAATGCACTTAAAACACATGACATCTCTTTGATTTAAAGAGACAAAATGCCTCAAACAAACCCAGCAAAACCTGGGCGCCTGACCATCAGTGTGGGGTGTGTGGGCAGATGGAATTGGTTCCAGACAGCGCCTGGATTAGAAACTAGAATACATGGTATCTGTTGGCCAGAGGATACCTACCTGCCACTCTCTATGCCACTGAGTACTCTTTTGGAGGAAGCTGAGCCCCATGGAAAAGACTGAATTTGAAGTTAAAACCTGGATTTGAGTATGGGCTTTACTTACCAGCTGTGACTTCAAACAACTCATACCAACCCCGCCTACCTCCTAGTGTCACTGTGAGGATTAAAATTGAAATAAGAATAGATAGTGGATGTAAAATTGCACTTTGAAGTGTAAGTTCCCTACGGAGCTACCTGTGTGTTTTTGTTTCATTTTGCTTACTAGGGTATAATTCTTTTACTAAATAATAAAATTATACTGTTCCAAAATCAAAATACAAAGAAATATATAAAGAGGAGTCTTGTTTCCATCTCTGTCGCTCTGTATTCCTTCCACCTCCTGCGTTTTTCAGGTGCTCATTCTCTTCATTTCTGATGACTTTCCAGTGTGTTTTAGTGCACCGAAGGTAGCGTATCTTATCTCCCCGCTCTGCATCTGCTTCTCACTTCACTTAGCGTGTCTCAGAGGCCTGTCAGTACGTTTCCACATCAGTACAGTTTTATTATCTTGCATTGTCTGGATGTACCGTAGTTTACTTAACCAGTTCCCTTACTGATGGGGCTTGGGTTGTGTCCAGGCTTTTGCTATTACAAACAGTATTGCACTGAGTTTATCGTACAGTGCTCAGAACAGTGCCTGACAATAGAAAGAGCTGAATGTTGTTGTTACTTAGTTGCTGTCATATCAGACTTTCGGACCCCATGGACTGTTGCTCACCAGGCTTCTCTATCCAGAGAGATTTCCCCGGCAAGAACGCTGGAGTGGGTTGCCATTTTCTTCTCCAAGGGATCTCCCTGACGCAGGGATTGAATGTGCAGCCCCTGCATTGGCAGAGATGTTCTGCGCCACTGAGCCACCAGGGAAGCCCAAGTTGAATAAGTATTAGCTTTTGTTGCACATAATTACATGCATATTGTGTGCATGCAGGTACTGTGTGTCTGTAGGATGAAATTCCAGAAACGGCGTTGCTTAGTGAAGAGGGCAAAGGCACTTAGATTTTTCCCATTCCATAGTTGTGTCATTTTGTATATTTGTAGCATACTCCATACAAATGTAAGGCATGCTTTACACAGTGGGTAACTAACAGAAGTGGTTGACAGATTGTTACTACTTAATTACCTATGAAATTGCGTGTGTTCATAGCTGTGTCTAGGCCTTAATGAGTGGTTTTCATTGAGACTGTGTTTCTTACGTTTTCTTACCACTTACCCTACTTTGCTTTCAATTTTTTTTTTTTCAATATAATAGCAGGGAAATGTTTATCAGTTCAGTCCAGTCACTCAGTTGTGTCCGACTCTTCATGACCTCAAGGACTGCAGCATGCCAGGCTTCTCTATCACCAACTCCTGGAGCTTGCTCAAACTCATGTCCATCGAGTCAGTGATGCCATCCAACCGTCTCATCCTCTGTTGTCCCCTTCTCCTCCTGCCTTCAATCTTTCCCAGCTTTGGGGTCTTTTCTAAGGAGTCAGTTCTTCGCATTAGGTGGCCAAAGTATTGGTGGCGAAACTGGTTAAACTATGGTACATCCAGACAATGCAAGATAATGAAACTACTGATGTGGAAACATCAAACAAAAATGTTTATAAACATAACAAAAAAAAACTTAGAAGCCATAAAGGAAAAGATTGATAAATTTGACTTCATAAAAAAAAAATTTAGTATACTAGAAAACATCATCAACTAAATTAGAAGGCAAATTACATAATAGGAAAAATGTTTGCAATCATTATATTAATATAGAGAGCCCTATTACTGATCACTGTGAAAATGGCAAATATACCAGTTAAAATTCGGCAGAGGTCCCAAACAGACTCTTTACGAAAGAAAACTGAATAGCAAGCATCCACAGACAAAAGTTCAGATTGGACCCAAAAAGAAAGTTGTAATTATATATACCCATTATTGATAAGGACACAAAGAAATTAAGTAGATGATTAAGGATGTACACAGAGGTTTAATTACAAAATTGTTTATAGCAGTGTTGTTTCTAAGCATGAAAAAATAATTCAGATTCCAACAGTAGGGAATTAAACACATTTTGGTTTTACTCATAAATTCAGTACTTAAAAATTATAGTGTAGATAGTTTTTTTATTAATATGAAAAGAGCAATATTGGAAAACAGCATATGTGATACTCTGTGGTATAAGAACATTATGCTATCTCATTTTTATTAAACGTATAGCGTCTACACATATAAGTTTTTATCAGAGGATGTACATGGGATTTTCCAGGCAAGAGTGCTGAAGTGGATTGCTGTTTCCTTCTCCAGGACATAAAAATCTAACTAGGGCCTAAACTGAGCTTCCCAGGTGGCGCTAGTGGTAAAGAACCTGCCTGCCAGTGCAGGAGATATAAGAGATGCAGGTTCGATCCCTGGGTTGGGAAGATTTCCTGGACAAGGGCATGGCAACCCACTCCAGTATTCTTGCCTGGAGAATCCCATGGATAGAGGAGCCTGGTGGGCTAGCTGTAGTCCACCAGAGTCAGACAGAGTCAGACACAGCTGAAACAACTTAGCATGCACTCACGCACAGGGTCTAACCCAGGATGGCGGGATTGTAGGCAGTTTTAAAATGTGTATTTGTCTTCTTTTCATCCACCTCTTCCTTCTGCTCCTCTTCCTTCATTTTATCATCTTCCTCCCTCTGTCCTTACGAGATTTTTTATAAGGAGCATTAATTATTTGGATTATCTTTAAGGAGTCAAAAGCAATATAATATTTCAGAATTTTGAAGGGAAAATCACCTACTCCGGGATATAAAGTTATCATTGTTTTTCATGTTTTGTCCCCCTGTGTATTTGGAATTTTAACATCATTATAAAGGATACACTATTTTTATATAGTTTTATCACTTAAACATTTTTCCATGTTACTGCATAGTCTTTGCAACTTCATTTTAAATGACTGATTAATATTTTGTGGAGTGATTTCTCACTATTTATTAGGAAGTTTGAAATATGAGGCAAGTGTCAGTGAGGCTTTCCTTCCCTTTCTGGGAGCCTTTCTTCAGCCCTGAGTTATCAGCATCAAGTGAAAGATTGGCAGTGACTTAATGAGGCCTCGGTCGTCTGGCTTCCTTAGGTTCAGGCTGCCAGACAGATTCATCACAGCAGAACAGTAACTTGATTTTGTCATACCTTTTTTAAAAATAGCAACAACAACAAAAATTGAACCACAAGTAGTTTTGTTAGTGAGGTGAACTATTTCATAGTACAAAGCAAAACATTTCTCATTTATAAATAATAATATACTTATCACCTTAATTTATGTCTGAAAGGTTTAAAACTTAGATCTTTAGTAGGATTTCAGAAAACTGATTTTTTAGGGTAAAGTTTTTCTTTCCCTTAAATGAACCCATTGGAATCCCTTTGTTTCTGAGTGCATTAGGCCTAACCTGTCTAGAGCTATATCTGCAGATTGCTGTTTCTCCCTTTACAGACCCATGCTGCTCTTTCTCTTAACAGATATGGAAATGTTGCCAGTGTCTTTGAGGGACTGTTCACTTATTTTATTTCTTCCTCTTCCTTTCTTTATTTTATTTCTTGCGTGTAAGCAAGACATTTAATGTTTAAACAAAATTTAATTTCACCTTAGTCCCTAAAGCTGACTTTCTTTATCTACTTGTCCATTTGTTTCCCTGAATGCAATGCCAGGATCCTTGGGGCAGATTTTTGTTTTCCTTTTTTGTTTGTTTCTTTGGTCTTTGGGGAACGCCAGTTTCCAGTGGCCAAGGTACATGAGGGCTAGAAGCTGCATCTTTCCTCAGATCAAGATAGCCACTCTAATCCTGCCCGAGTGGGCACCTCGCTGCTCCTCTCCACAGCACTCACTCGGGTTTCAGACACACTGATCCTAATCTCCTCAGTCAAACTCCAGGACACGCAGTATCAACAGTTACAGCAGCCACAAGGTCATTATCTACCTAGGGTGCAATTACTTGGCAGCCACCTAGACTGGGAGGTTTTGTGGGCCCCCAGAGAACTCATATCCTGAAGAGAGAGACTAATCAAGGCAGGTCCTCTTGGCGGGGACCCTGAAAGGGTGGATTACAATCGATAGGAGTTTTAATTTGTGAGGACTTAATCTTATCTCCTGCTTTTGGAACAAGATAGCGTAGATGTACTTATTGTCCATTTTCTCCAGGCATTTTTTGAAGACTCATTTGATTGTGTGATGATAGTATTGTTGAAAGGACACAGAACTTTATTACATGAATCTGCCTCCATCCTTCACCTGCCTCTCTGCCTGCCCCAAGCCCCTCTCAGGATTCATTCAGCGAGCATTAGGGTGAGGGGAAGGATGCCTCCTGTCTCAGATGGTGTGGCACTTAGTAGCCTGGTCTCCTGCCCACTGAAAACTCCTCATGGGCAAGGCAGATGCTGAAACTTTTTTTCAGGAAGCATTTACTTAGGATGCAGCAAGAAATGGTACTGGCTGGCCCTTCAACTGACCAAGCTTTGGCTGCTGAAACTCAGTGGCAGTGACGTGGGTGATGTGAGAGGCCAGGGACTTGGGAATGTTTGTGTGTGTGCTTCCTGGTGTCTCCTGTTGAGAACGGAGCCCTGGATCATGAGGGGGTCGTCGTGATCTGACTTGGCATGAGTGCTGGCGGCCTTTCCTTGGCTTTTTCTGGAGAGGGCAAACGCGCAGGGCCACGAGTCGGGAGATGCGCTGCCTGAGGGCAAACGCGCAAAGCCACGTCAGGGTGCGCTGCCTGAGGGTAAACGCGCAGGGCCACGTCGGGAGATGCGCTGCCTGAGGGCAAACGCGCAAGGCCACGTCAGGATGCGCTGCCTGAGGGCAAACGCACAGGGCCACGTCAGGATGCGCTACCTGAGGGCGAAGGCGCAGGGCCAAGTCAGGATGCGCTGCCTGAGGGCAAAGGCGCAGGGCCACGTCAGGATGCGCTGCCTGAGGGCAAAGGCGCAGGGCCACGTCAGGATGCGCTTCCTGAGGGCAAACGCGCAGGGCCACGTCAGGATGCGCTGCCTGAGGGCAAAGGCGCAGGGCCACGTCAGGATGCGCTGCCTGAGGGCAAACGCGCAGGGCCACGTCAGGATGCGCTGCCTGAGGGCAAACGCGCAGGGCCACGTCAGGAGATGCGCTGCGTGAGGGCAAACACGCAGGGCCACGTCAGGATGCGCTTCCTGAGGGCAAAGGCGCAGGGCCACGTCAGGATGCGCTGCCTGAGGGCAAAGGCGCAGGGCCACGTCAGGATGCGCTGCCTGAGGGCAAACGCACAGGGCCACGTCAGGATGCACTTCCTGAGGGCAAACGCACAGGGCCACGTCAGGATGCACTGCCTGAGGGCAAACGCACAGGGCCACGTCAGGATGCGCTTCCTGAGGGCAAAGGTGCAGGGCCACGTCAGGATGCGCTGCCTTGACTCCTGCCAGGGAGGGGCAGAGCGCGGCAGAGACGAGCTCCCCGAAGCAGTCCTGTTCTCAAGTTAAATGATGTCCTCTGTCGTACCATTTCGTTTATAAAAGTTGACTTACCGTCCCATTGCCTTTTAATTATTTAAATCAGCCTTGCTTTTAGAGCAGCAGTTCTCAGAGTGGGCCCTGAGGACCCCTGCCAGGTCCCTGGGACCCTCCTAGGACATCTACAAGGTCTTCCTTCCTCTGACAGCATATCTGCATGAGGCCAGATTTGCTGCTTCTGCTTCATCCAAAAGAACAGTTGCAGCAGACTGCACACAGAAGCAGATATAAGAATTCAGCTGTCTTCTGCATCACAAAGTAATGCCACTTTCCTTACTAGAATTTATTTTGTATTGGAGGATATAATTATTTTTTCCTAAGTGAATCAGTATTTTTAGCTTTCTATTTTAATTTTTAATGTGGTTAACATCATTAAGTATAACCCGTATCAACAACTTTTTAGAGTCCTCGGTAGTTTTAAGTTCACAGTCATGAGCCTGGGGCCAAGAAGTTTGAGAACCAATGTACTAGAGGACCTCCTGAGGAACACCTACCTCTTCTCCCTCTCTCGGTCCTCTCTAGTGGAAAGTGATATAGCACAGACCTAGATTTGCACACTTGCAGAGAAAAAATGGCTCAAGTATCTAGTATATAGCAGGTGCCAGCTATGGTAAGACGATGATGAAGATCGCTAGTTACTGTGAGTGCTCAGCGTGTAGGAGGTAACCTGTGCAGTTACACACTTTTGTCCTCTGCTTTCTCCATGGCCCATCCTTATTTTAAATACACACACTTTCATCTCCTGCCTTAATTTCACTCTTTATATTAGCAATGCCTCAGGTGAAATGTTTTCCCATTTCAGTTTGGTAGTGGTATGATTCTGAAGAGGAATTTATGTTGTCCTAGTGGAGCCTTTGGGCTTCCCAGGTGGTGCTGGTCGTAAAGAACCCACCTCCCAGTGCTAGGAGACTTAAGAGACACAGGTTTGATCCTTGGATCAGGAAGATCCTCTGGAGGAGGAAATGGCAACCCACTTCAGTATTTTTGCCCAGAGAATCCCATGAATAGAGAAGCCTGGTGGGCTACAGTCCATAGGGTCACAAAGAGTCAGACATGATTAAAGCAGTTGAGCCTGCCACCGCTAGTGGAGCCTGGGATAGTCTCCCTGATGGGAAGAGGCAGGTGTCTTGTCACCAGATGCCTGAGGACACCACACTTTTTCTCAGATAAGCCTCAGTCTGGGGTGTTAGTACTGCTGTGCCCCTGTTCATTCCTGCCACTGGAGAGATCCATAAATCCCAGGGCCTCAGCAAGGAATATAGGTCAGGCGACTCTCTCTTCTTCACCACAGATTTCCTCCTAAGAAAACACAGACTCACACAGTATCATCTGCAAATAAGTGGCTCCCTGGGTATGAAGACCAGGCCCCGTCAGGATTCCCCTGATGGCTAAGCTGATTGTTGGGTAGAAATTTATGGTAGAGAAGAATGAGAGAAAACAGCCAGTGATGCTGAGAAGGTGGGATGGGTATGCTTGCTCTTCTGATCCTAGAGATTAACCCCCGACATATGGCTGTGTGAACAAGAAACATTTCCACCTACCTTCAGGGTCACTGACTCACCCTCAGTGAGGCAGCCTGAGCAGTGGAATCGCACAGGATCTTCGGTCCAAGGCCCAGCTCTGAACTTCCCCCATGTAACCTGGGCTCATCACTTAGTTACTCTGAGCCCCAGTTTTTCTCACTGGTAAAAACATTGCTCTGCTGTCCTGTCTACTTTGTAGATTGCTAATAAGACTCCATCAGGGGGCTTCCCTGGTGGCCCATTGGTTAGGAATCTGCCTGCCAGTGCAGGGGACAGGAATTCAATCCCTGGTCCGAGAAGACCCCACACGCTACAAAGCAGCTGGGCCTATGAGCCACAACTGCTGAGCCTGAGTGCTAGAGCCCAAGGACCACAATTGCTGAAGTCCACGCACCTAAAGCCCGTGCTCCAGAACAAGAGAGGCCATCTCAACCACAACAAACAGTAGCCGTGCTTGCCGCAACTAGAGAAAGCCTGTGTGCAACAACAAAGACCCAGTGCAGCCAAAAATAGATAAACAAAAATTTTAAAAATAAGCAGATGAAATGAAATTACAGATGGGAAAGCTGAAAAACATGTACAAATGATAGCTTTGTAAAAGATTTTATCATAATGCCAGTAAGGTTTTTGCTCTTTGCCCCTTGCCCTCTGGATTCATGAGGCTCCTGTTCTCTTCTCCAGGTTACCTGTGCATGACGGATGAGTGGTTCTCTGAGTACGTCTACGAAGTGGTGGTGGACAAGAAGCATGTCCCTGAAGAGGTGCTAGCTGTACTAGAGCAGGAACCCATTGTCCTGCCAGCCTGGGACCCCATGGGTGCTTTGGCCAAGTGATGTTGCCTCCAGCTTTTCCTTTTCCCGTGGGACCTGAAGTAGCTGCAAAGGACAGATCCAGGGACTGAAGCCAAAGTGACATAGGTGACTGTGTGTTCCCACGGGACACAGTCAGACTCTTGGATTGCTACTCCAGGAACCTCTTTGGGAAAGTGTGCTTTATGCTGAAACAAAATATTCTTAAAAAAAGGGAAAGATCAGGTCACACTATCTACTCTCCTCATCTCCAGCAGCTCAGGATCTCTTAGCGTTTTAATCAGATGTAATTGTTTGTCTTAAGTCTGTCACACCGGTTTGGCTCTGTGTCTGTGTTGATAAGGCAGGAGAGGATGAGCAGTTGAGGTGTGTGGAGAGAACGTGGTCCTAGTGCCCCTTGTTCCTAGAGTAGCGTGGGGGGAGGGTGCCCTAATAGTTGAGCTCTCAAAACTGCATGCTGCCTGGCAGTATCACTGTTCTTCTGAGGTGGCAGTCACTGAATTCAGTGTTTGTCAAGGTAATTCTGTGTGCCTCGAATAGCCCAGGAATGGGAGGTTGATCAAAACTGACATGATTCCTTCCAGCTGTTCTGAACTGTGGAGAACACGGCTCTACTTGAGTCATGGTTAAGTAGAGGGTCAGGGAAAGTGGGTGAGAGAACAACCAAAACCTTATCATGATCTGAATTATAATCATTAGAGGGAGCTCTGGCCAAATGGTTCAACTTCTGCCTCTGGAATTGGGAGTTGGGTGGGCACAAAAAAGGGATATCATCTATTCTTTCTGACAACTAGATGGTGCTGAGAAGCTTTTGAATAAAACACTTTGCTAAATGAGAGTATGTTGGCTTATTTGACCTAAGAAGTGTGTGCTTATTTGGCTATAAAGGAAAGTAGCCAGGTGGCTCATGTTCTTGAAAGTGAAGAGACAGCAAGATGGTTCAGAGCGTCTCCACCTTGGCTTCTCTGTGGGATGTGTGATCCTTCCCAGCCTGTACGGATCCTTGCTGGCTTCTGCAGAGGGCTTCTAGGCACCATGTTTAGAAGAGCTGGTGCCTCTGCTGCTTAACCATCATTTCTCCAAGCAACAGGGTCACTGCAAGAGTGGGAAGTAAGGCCCGGCTGGGTCCAGCCTTAGAGTGGGCTGAAGAGTGTGTATTTTACTAAGACTGGCCTCTCACTGAAAGCAAAGAAATACAGCATCCTAATCAACATTTCTGTTGGTGCCTGAGTCCTCTGCCTTTCAGGCTTTGAAAGAATCTTCTTAGTTCTAGCATGGAATATTGTTTGTCACAGGACTTTCCAAGATAACATTAAGTTAGGCTCAGGTGTTAATCAGTGTTTACAATATTCTAGTAATCCTGTTCCAAGCAGGATAAATCCATTTCCAGACACATCATGGTGAAACCTCAGAACAAATCTTAAAGGTATCCAGGAAGAAACAACACAGATTGCCTCCAAAGAAAAGACAATGAAATTGACTGCTGACTTCTCATCAGCAACTATGTATGTCCAAAGACGGTGAAAAGTGCCTTCAAAGGACAATTAGAAATTAACCATGAACCTAGAATTCTATACTGACCAAAACTGTCTTTGAAGAACAGAGGTGAAATAAAAGACTATTTCAAAAATTGTTTCCCAAGCAGAACAACAGTGATCTCTTAATACAGAAGTTCTGAAATTCAACAAAGGAATGTAGAATTGAAGAAAGTGATAAACGTGCACCATCTGAACAGGAAGTGACTATGGGTAGTCTCATACAGTTCCAGAGAAGATAAAACCAAAATACATAAAAATAGGTAACCAGGGAGATGATTAGAATAAGCATACATACTCTCAAGTCCTTAATGTCATTCAGGAAGAGGATCAGTACATTGATTAACTTTAGGCTTTGCTATGTTTATTATATGTGCTAGAAGTTTCCAGATTACTAAAATAAAACAGGATGTACTTTCCCATCAAGAATATATATATATATATATATATATATATATATAAACAAGATAGTGGAGAGAAAGAAAACACAGGGCAGGTACTGTGTCCAAAATAAGATAGAAACTTAAATGTGTCAATAATTTCAATGTCCATAAAAGGCTTAAATGTTTCAGAAAAAAGCAAATTGTCAAATGGAATTTTTTTTTTAACAGATGGATTTTCTTTTTAGTTTCCTTTGTTGTTGTTGTTTATCCATTCTAAATGTAATGGTTTGCATCAACTAACCCAGAGCTCTCAGTCCGCCCCTTTCCTTTCTGCTCTTCCCCTTGGCAGCCGCAAGTCTGTTCTCTTAGGTCTGTGAGTCTGTTTCTGTTGTGTACTAGGTTCATTTGCGCCATGTTCCACATATAAATGATACCGTGCAGTAGTTTTCTCTTTCTGACTTCACTTCATGTGATCTCTCATGGCACCCGTGTTGCTGCAGATGGCACTGTGTCATTCATTTTTATGGCTGAGTAGTATTTTACTGTTCTGTTGGAGTTGGCGATGGACAGGGAAGCCTGGTGTACAGCAGTCCATGGGGTCGCAGGAAGTCGGACACGACTAAGCAGCTGAATTGAACTGAGTACTCTGCTGTATAAATGTACCACATCTTCTTTGTCCATTCATCTGTCAGTGGACACTTCGGTTGTATCTTTTTGAATTATTGTTTTGTCTGGTTATGTGCCCAGGAATGGGATTGCTGGATCATATGGCAACTCTTTAGTGTTTCTGAGGAAACTCCATACTGTTTTCCATAGTGGCTGCTCCAATTTACATTCCCACCAACAGTGTGAGAGGGAGGGCTTTCCTTTTCTCCACACCCTCTACAGCATTTGTTACTTGTAGACTTTAATGATGGCCATTCTGACTGGTGTGAAGTGATAGCTCATTGTAGTTTTGATTTGCATTTTTCTAATGATTAATGATGTTGAGAATCTTTTCATATGCCTATTGGCTATCTGTATATAGAGAAATGTCTATATAGGTCATCTGCCCATTTTTCAGCTGGGTTGATTGTTTCTTGTTGTTGAGTTGTATGAGCTGTTTGTATATTTTGGAGATTAAGTTCTTGCCAGTTGCATCATTTTGCAAATATTTTCTCCCATTCTTTAGGTTGTCTTTTTTTTCTTTTTTCATTTACGGTTTCCTTTGCTGTGCAAAAGCTTGTAAGTTTGATTAGGTTCCATTTGTTTATTTTTGGTTTTATTGCTATTGCCTTGGGAGACTGTTTCCACTGTTTCCCCATCTATTTCCCATGAAGTGATGGGACCGGATGCCAGTGTCAGATTTTATTTTGGGGGGCTCCAAAATCACTGCAGATGGTGATTGCAGCCATGAAATTAAAAGACGCTTACTCCTTGGAAGAAAAGTTATGACCAACCTAGATAGTATATTCAAAAGCAGAGACATTACTTTGCCGACTAAGGTCCATCTAGTCAAGGCTATGGTTTTTCCTGTGGTCACATATGGATGTGAGAGTTGGACTGTGAAGAAGGCTGAGTGCCGAAGAATTGATGTGTTTGAACTGTGGTGTTGGGGAAGACTCTTGAGAGTCCCTTGGACTGCAAGGAGATCCAACCAGTACATTCTGAAGGAGATCAACCCTGGGATTTCTTTGGAAGGAATGATGCTAAAGCTGAAACTCCAGTACTTTGGCTACCTCATGCGAAGAGTTGACTCATTGGAAAAGACTGATGCTGGGAGGGATTGGGGGCAGGAGGAGAAGGGGGCGACTGAGGATGAGATGGTTGGATGGCATCACGGACTCGGTGGACATGAGTCTGAGTGAACTCCGGGAGATAGTGGTGGACAGGGAGGCCTGGCGTGCTGCGATTCATGGGGTCGCAAAGAGTTGGACATGACTGAGCGACTGAACTGAACTGGGAGACTGACTTAAGAAAACATTGATATGATTTATGTCAGAGAATGTGTTGCTTATGCTGTCTTCGAGTTTTATGATGTCATGTCTTATGTTTAAGTCTTTAAGCCATTTTGAGTTTATTTTTGTGCATGGTGTGAGGGTGTATTCTGAATTCATTGATTTACATGCAGCTCTCCAACTTTCCCAGCACCATTTGCTAAACAGACTGTCTCTTTTGCATTTATATTACAAGTGGCTCTTTTAAAAAAAAGAAAAGCAAATTAACATGTTGGGTAAGACTGATCCCCCCCAAAAGTACAGACGCACACAAAAGAAGTTGAGAGGAGGCTACCATTATACTGCAGGTAGAAAAATATAAGATACCCTTAATGTTGTCAGAAGTGATAATGAAGGGACCTGTTTGGAAGACATATATCCCCAAACCCCGGGAAGAAGGGAGAGAAGAAACAAACTGAAAAGCAGAGTGAGACATTGAAAGATTTAGCAGAACTGAAAAAGTTGAATCCTGATTCAGCAGTGGAGACAGCTAGTGATAAGCAAACCAGTTTACACTGTGTAACCCTCTCCCCTGACCCCCCCAACCCCCAAAGCTCAGATATGCTAGCATCAGAGGGTTACTCTGGGTTACTGAAAGCTAGATTGCCTCCCTGCCTTGGGTAGCTAGGTGCTTGCCCCTCCCGCTCTCAGCAGGCGCCAATTCAAGATTTCTTCTCCATAGAGAAAACTAGTTTATGGCCTGGAGGTCAGAAACTGAGCTGAAGATGAAAGTACCCTATGTGGGCATTTGCATTTTGAATATCCTCAGCCATACTGGGCTCCTAGAGCCCTAGTGTGCAGAGATTGCAAGTGTTCTCCGGGGAACTGCGATTAGGTTAAGAAGAAAGACATAAAGAGCTATTCTGTGGCATAAAGGATTATTTTATGAGACTGCCATAACCCTAACAAAAAAAGAAAAAAGTACATGCAAATCTCCTCCATAAAGAGATGCAAAATTCCTAACCAAATATTACTAACCGAATCCAAATATATAAAAGATAATCTCCATAACCAAATATTGAATAGAAGCTATTTTCCAAATAAAATTAGGATCCTGTGGAGAGAAACATAAAGGATGGTGGGTATGTCTTCTCTACCGAAGATGAAATGGGCCAGAGTTTTAGCCAGCCGTCTGAACTGGGAGAACTTGCTAACATTTGGGTGACTGGTGAACTGGGAACTGAGAAGGTGTGAATTGTCTTCCTGTCGCTCTTCCAATGATACTCTTACCTCTGGAAGGTCCTTGCCAGCTCCAGGAACCCTCTTGAGATATGTAGAGTCATGCTGACCCTACACATCCAAGAAGCCAGGACCTGATAATGAGACATCATTCCTCCAGGATGTGGCTGTGGATCCATCAGCGTGCTCCAGCTTGTTGTCAAAGAGCCACTGAATTCTCATTTGCTGTTGGCAGCGCCAGGGCACTTGAATGTTCATTCCCACTTCTTTGATTGTGTGGCCTGGGTGGAACTTGTTGCTGACTGGCCACAGTCACTGATGAGGCTAGATTTTTCTTTCCTGGTAAGTAGTATCAGATGGGCATCCCCATAGTTGGGACTGCTTGTTCAGAACCATTGCTGCTTTTCATGAAGATGAGCCTACTTCCTTGGGGTCTGTGACACAATTTGATTGAAAACTAGGAATCAATTGGCCAGAGTTGTTCTTGTTTCCTTTTCAAAATTCAAACCCTTTACTGCTAAGTTACTTCAGTCATGTCCAACTCTGTGCGACCCCATAGACGGCAGCCCACCAGGCTCCCCCATCCCTGGGATTCTCCAGGCAAGAACACTGGAGTGGACTGCCATTTCCTTCTCCAATGTATGAAAGTGAAAAGTGAAAGTGAAGTTGCTCAGTCGTGTCTGACTCTTGGCGACCCCATGGACTGCAGCCTACCAGGCTCCCTCATCCCTGGGATTCTTCAGGCAAGAACACTGGAGTGGGTTGCCATTTCCTTCTCCAGTGCATGAAAGTGAAAGTGAAGTCGCTTAGACGTGTCCGACTCTTAGTGACCCCATGGACTGCAGCCTACCAGGCTGCTCCGTCCATGGGATTTTCCAGGCAAGAGTACTGGAGTGGGGTGCCATTGCCTTCTCCACAAACCCTTTACACATGACAACAAAGGGAAAGGAAGAGAGAGGGGGAGTGTCCTATTCATAGCAGCCACAGGTATTTGCAAACAGGACTGAGTGAAGGTAGGAAGCCCTTCTGCCCTTTTGTCTTCCTTGGTACAGTTTGAATACTACCTGCTTTTTCTCTCTTGATTACTCTTTGAGAAAAGCTATCTAGCAGCTCCTCTTAAAGTGGATGGGGTGGGCTCTGGAACCATCTCTCAGCCTATCCTAAGTCAATGTTTTGTTTTATTTTTTAAAATTATCTGCTTTGCAGAAGAATGGAGTGGCTGAGACAGGGCGGGTAGATGGTGGAAAGTATCAGAATGTGCTTGACTTAAATTGCAGCCCACTTGCCTCTCACCCGAGAGGGCCCCTAGAGGTCATCTTGTCTAGACTTCTCCAAGATGGATAAGGAATCCTTGAAGTTCTTCATGGACACATTCAGTGACAGGCGCACAGCCTCCTCCCTTGAGGCCCCTGCCCGCCTCTCCAGACCCAACTTCCTCCCTTCCATTCTTGTTCACCCTGCATCAGACAGTCACACCCCACTCCCACTTTGTCCTTCAAATGCACCAAGCGCATTCCCGCCTCCTAGCTGTTCCCTCATCCTAAAACTGTTCCCTCAGCCTAAAGGCTGACTTCTTATGATTCAGGTCACGGCTCAAACATCAAGGCCGTCACCTCAACTGAGTAGCCAGCTGCCCCCACCTCACCACCTCCACCACCTCTACCCTTGCCTCTATACGATAACTGGGATCGATTGCCTTCACTTCTATCACTTTCTAAAATTCTTGTTTGTTTCTATGTTTATGTGTCGATTCTTCCTGTCAGTTCCCCAAGGGCAGCAGCTTTGTCTTACCACTGTATTCACAAGCCTGGCTCATGGTAAATATGGTTGACTGACTGATGGGAAATGCCCTATATTCTGACAGCTGTATTCAATTAAAAGTTTATGTATACATCCGAAGTGGGCTTTGCACTAACTTGCTCAGGAGGGACGAGTAGAATGAGAACAAAGCCCCTGTGGATCTTCGTACGTCAGTGCTTAACAGGAAGGTCTAGATTTCAGGGTGACTGGCTTTAGGGGAGTAGAAGGGGGAGGTAGACCCCTCCAAGGTTTTCTTCACTTTTCTCACTACCTGCACCTTTCTGGCTTCAAATCAGCCCGGCAGGGATTCCCAGTGGCTCAGTGATAAAGAATCCACCTGCCATTGCAAGAGACACGGGTTCAATCCCTGGTCCAGGAAGATCCCACGTGTCTCAAAGCAACTAAGCCCCTGCGCCACGCCTACTGAGCCTGTGCTCTAGAGCCAGGGAGCCTCGACTGCTGAAGCCCATGTTCCCTAGAGCCTGTGCTCTGCACGAAAAGAGCCACTGTGATGAAAAGCCCGTGCATCTCAACTCGAGTCACCCCCACTCACCACAACGAGAGAAAAGCCTGCGCACAGCAGCCAAGACCCCACACAACCAAAGTAAATAAAAATATTTTTAAAAGAAAAAGTCAGCCCAGGAGAGGGAGAATCCCAGCACCTTGGGACTCAGGCAGGGGGGCTGGCTGAGCCCCTTGGAGCCATGTAGGGCAGGGACCAGTCACTGACCCTCTCTGAGTCTCAGTCTCCACGCCATCTTTATTGAAAAGCTTTTTGAAATGTATTAAATATAGGAAAGGTCACAGCTCAAAAAGGAGAAAAAACTAAAATCTATTTTTAATAACACAAAATACAGCCAAAGGGTTGAAAAATGCATATTACCCATGTGGTAGGAAAAGAACAAAAAAGGAGGCAGACAATATCTGTACGTGGGAGACACATGCTCAATAGATGGGAGCTATTGGTAATAACAGTTCTCACAGAGCTTCTCCAATGTGTCCATCATCGAGCAAGGCCCTCGGGGGGTTAAAGCAATTCCCTGCCCTTCAGAAGTTTATCGTGTAGTTCGCAAAATAAGATGTGTATACATGAGCCCGTGGCAAAAGCAGATGACTTGCTATGAGTGAAGTTTTCCAGTAAATGTCATCATAGTTAGGAAAGGGCTCGAAGTTGGAGAAGGAAAAGAAAAACTGACCCATTTTAATCTAACTTCTAACCACAGTGACCACAGACATCAAGGATGAGGGTGATCAGTTTTCCAAGAAGAGACTGAGGGGGAAAACCTCCCTCTATGCAGAGGCCCCAGTTATCTTGAAGTTCCTGGAGGGGAAGAAGAGCTAAAGAGAGGGGAGTGTTCTGTCGTCTTGAGCAGACCGAGAAAGCTGGGAGTGGGAGGGAGGGGAGGAGCGTGACTTCAGGGGCTAGAAGCAGAGAACGTGGGTTCTAAAAATAATTCTGTCCCTCTTGCTCAGACCCTGAGCAAAGCCCTGGATGTCACCTCCTGGCTCACAGCATCCTTATTAGTAAGTTAGAGAGAAAATATTTGCCTCCTTCCTAAGGGAACAAAAAAACCCTACAGTGGTACTGAGTAATTCAGCCCCATTTGGGAAGGAAACAGTTTGCACTGCAAGAGAGGGAGCTGCACTGAAAATCCTCTAGGCTTCTCCCCTGCTTTGCCATAGCTTGGGGCCCCTTTCTCCTCTCTTTTTCTTTCTTTTTAAAAGATATTTTATTGTTCTCATTGTTATTTTGTTCATTTTTATTTTTTGGCCGTGCAGTGCACCATAGGGGATCTTAGTTCCCCAACCAGGAATTGAATCTGTGCCCCTTGCACTGGAAGCGCAGTCTTAACCACTGGACCACCAGGGAAGTCCTTTCCTCTTTTTTTTTTTTTTCTTTAACTTTTACAAATTTTTTAAAATGAAGCTTTTCTGGAAAAGTTGTAGAAAAATATCACCAACATGACAAACATTTAAGTAGTATGAACGGTAATACAGTGAAAAAGCAGGGTTCCCTCCTGCTCTTCGTGTCCTTTCCCTCCAAAGCACTTGGGATTCCCAGTTTCTTCTACATGCTTACAGAGATTTCAATACACAGAGAAAACCGCCTCACTCCTTTCACTGCTGGGCAATTCTCCAGTGTCAGATATTCCATGATTTACTCACCAGTCCCAAAAGTGCTGCTTCTTACACACTTCAAGTCGGCTAAGAGTAGAGGGCATCTCCCTAGCTGTCCATTGCCAACACTTGTTTGTGGGGCGTGCTGTGTGCTGACGCAGGGATGGGTGTGAAGACCTGGAGAGAGGCAGAGCCCCTTCCCTTGGGAACTCAGAGCCCAGTGGAGGAGGTGGGCATTTAGGAAAGATCTGAGGGTTCTCACGGGTCTATGTAGCTGGGCTGGGGGTATCCTGGTACTTGTGCTTCTGGCTTCAACGTCTCTGCTAAGATGGAAGGTAAACACAGCTGCCTTCCAGACCATGGCACCAGCAAAAGTGTTTATAGTCAGGGGAGGGAATCCCTCAGGAAGGAAGTAAAACCAGAAACCTTGACCCAAAGATATCATAGAGCATACGGTAGTCACGACACCTATCAAATCTGGGGAAACAGGGTCTTGTCTAGCAGAGGTAATAGGCTCATAAGGAATGGGAGACCCGGGGCCAGGAAAAAGTGACCAAGGACACATACCACCTACTTGCAAACGCTGTCTGCCTTCCTCGGGGCATTCCTCTCCCACACCCCCTGCACATCCCGCCCGTGGCACTCCTGAAGGGCTTTCCCTCCCCGCCCCTTGGCCTTGCTTCACCGGATCAGAGACAGCCTCCCCTGGGGGCTTCTAGGTAGAACCCTATGGGGACGAGCCCAGGGCTCACAGTGACAGCAAATCCTGCTCTGGAGGTGCTGTCCCCGCACCTGGCTGGCCATGGACCCTGTCACCTACACTACACCATGTCCCAGGGGAAATAAGCGGGGGTGCTGGGAGGGAGTCTGGACGCTGGAGAGAGCCAGGGCAGGTGTGGCACGAGCGTGGGGAGCGAGACAGGGAAGGCTGTGCGTTAGGAAAGCGCGAGTCTGGATTTGTTGAGGCGAAAGTGGGGCAGCGGAGGCCACCTGGTCTCTGTGGGACGACACCCACGGGGAGAAGAGAAAGCGCCTGTGCAGAGAGTCGATGGCCCATCTGCAACAACTTTTCATGGACTCTTCCAGGGAGACCGTGAGGAACAAAGGAGAGGTCGCGTCTGTGTAATCCCAGCGGCTCTTTCTGATCGTGCTCCTTGGCCAGAGACTACGAGGGGAGAAGACTGGCCCAGGCAGTCCAGCGGAGGAGAGAGGGTGGGTGGGCAGTGCCCCTCAGGCGGAGAGGGCACTGGTGTTACTGCACACGTCAGCCCCTTCCCGCCCGGCACGCGGGGGTGCCCACCACCCTCGTGATCCCTATTTTACACACGAGGGAGCCAAAGGCCACACCAGCCCAGAAGAAGGAACTTCCTTGTGTGGGAATAAACCCGTGCAGACAGTACAGGGTCAGAGCTGGGGTTTCACCCAGGTCCCGTGGTCTAGGGGACCACACCCAAGAAAACAGCCCTGAGAGGGGCTGGGTGGGGGTGGGACTGGGCAAGAATGGGTATTAGGTCTCGAAAGAAGGTCATGAGTGGTCAACAGGCTCGTGAGACTCTGGCATGGTGTTAAAAAGCCACCCTGAGCCAACGTGGAGGACAGACTGGGTGGAGACAAGAGGCTTAGCCAAGGGCTGGGGTCCCAGCCCCCTCCCAGGCCCTCCTCAGAACCACACCTTACACTTGTTACACTCGTTCACACAGTGGTCACACACAGTGTCCATCTGAAGGGAGGGGCTGCCTGACGTGGGCCTCTCATCCCAGGATACGACCCCGGGATGAAACGCCCAAAGTTCCCCGGGAGTCGCCAGCCCCGCTCTGCTTGCAATCCCCACCCTGACGTCTAGGTGGCGCCAGAATCTCACACTGATTCCTCCCAGGTTGGGGCGCCGCCCACGCCCAGTGAAGGTTGTTTCAACCCGTCCCTGCAGACTCCAGGTCCACTCAGCCGGATTCTCCCTCAGTTTTCTGGGTTCTGTTCAGTCCAAGTGGCGGGTGGGGGTAGCGGGGAGGAAGGGGTTGCACACTTGTAACTGCTGTTTCTTTTCTGCCTTCTACTTGGCTGGGACCCTGGCCTCTGGGAAGAAGTAGGCGGGTCAGCCCTTGCCCTCCCATCTCAGCCTCAGGGACATCCCGGAGCAAGTACTGCATCTGTTCTTTTCAAATGTAAAAAATAAAATTATTAAATAATTAAAATTTTTAAATAATTAAAATTAATTTTTACTGTAAAAGATAATTTAACATTAAGTTTATTTTTAAACTTGGTTTTTTAAAGTATCAAAGTAATGTATTGACATAATTCAACACAATAGGCTCCTGTTGGTTTTCTTCAGATAATTAAAATATTGTTAGCAATTCATCCCCTCTCCCAACACCACAGGCACACGCGTTTACCAGATCGCCACCCACACCCTCTGTTATACTGCTTTCCCCTGTAGCTGGCTAACAAGGTGGGAGAGTGCTTCATTCATTCATTCACTTCTGCTAGTTTTTACCTTGAGCCACTAGGCTGGGCTGTATTGAAGGAACCGGGGATACCGAGGAATTAATTCCTTCTGGTCCTTCTGGACCAGAGTTCAGCTGAGCTCTTCCTGGCTGGGTTCACGTCCCAGCGGTGAAGCCGGACGGAGAGCCAGGGGCTAAGTCCCAGGAAGAAAAATAGGGCCGGATTCGGGATGGGGGTGAGGGGAGGTGTCCGTGGTCCAGAGAGATGGTTCTGAGAAAGTGATATCGAGCTGAAACCTACACATAAAGTTTCGGGAGCTATTGGCTGGGGGAGGAACTACACCTGTGGGCTGTGGAGCAGCTCCTCCCCCGCGAGCTTAAAGAGCACGAGGGGTTAGGACTTCTGGCTCCGCTCAGCCTGCTGCCCGCCCCTCCCCGCCGCAGGCTCCCTCTCTACTCAGAGCTCTGGTCCTCTAGCGGGGCGAGTGTGTGTGCGTGTGTAGTGCGAGTGGGGGGTCCTTCACTTTCCCCCTCTCCGGCTCCCGGTCCACGCCTCCCCGCTCCCCGCCGCCACTCTCTGGAACGCCCGCCCACCCAGCCCCGCAGCCCTCCCCATCCCCAGGAGGAAGGCAGAGCGGGGAAACGTAAAGTTTCTGCTGCTCAAAGTGACGCAAAAAATCTTAAAGAGCTCTTTGGCGGCGGATATCTAGAGATCAGACCATGTGAGGGGCCGAGAGTACAAATAACGGCCGCGCCAGCGCCGGAACAGGCAGCGGCGCCCGGGTGCCTCGACTGCGCGAGGGTCGCCCGCTCCGAAGCCCCGGACCAGCCTCCGCGGACTCCCGTCAGGTGGGTCCGCTTTCCTCCAGGCTTTCCAAGCCCACTTCTCCAAAACTTCATCCCGCGAGGCGCCCCCACTCCTGGAGGCGGGCGCGGGGGGTTTGGGCAGGGCGGGTGCGCACGGAGTCGGACCAGGGGACTCGGGCGTTCGATAAGCTCGGAGCGCTCCTTCCTCCCCGGAGGCCTGGGGGGCGGCCCCAGTTGCCCAGGAAGGTCCTGAGCTTGGAGGCAAAAGTTGCTTTACTTCCAACCCAGAGCTTCTGTTTGCTCTTCGCTGACCGCCATCGCGTGCAGGGGGCTGTGTGCAGGCATCTCCGCGGGGAGAGCCCTTCTGGACACAATGCCCAAATATCTAGAGAAATCTCCGAATGACACTTAAGTGGGACGAGTCTCGTACGCTTGGGTGGTTTTCACTCGCGGAGCCGATGCACGCTCAGTCATTCAGAATTCATGTGAAACCCACAACTCCAGAGAGCTGTTCTACATGGTTGAAGTGTGTGCCCTTCAGTTGCTTGAAAAATGTGTACGTTCAAATTTGTTTTCTCAAAGGCTCTCTGGAGCTAAAGAACACTAAAAAGTACATTTCTTTTTGCCCTGGTCTTCTGTGTAATAACTTTTTTTATCCAGTTGGGCTTCTAAAGATTTCAGAGGGATGGGATTTCTAAGAGTCAGACCTTAAAAAGGCTTCTGTGTTAGTATTTTTATGATCAATTTTGTTCAGAAAAATGAACCAGGTTAATGGATTATTTATGAGCCTGCTAGCTCTCATCATAGTAAGAGGAGATCAAATATTTAATGTGTGTTGCCTTAACACACATTAGACATGGAGAAAATGTCTAATAAAGCAACATTGGGATTTGTTGCTTATTGAAGTGGAGGGGGCACCATGGGCACGTGGATGTTTGGGTCTGGGGAGTGGAGAGAAACGCACAGCTTTTACTGTTACTCGCTTTCCTGTGAAGCCACGGGTACTCAAAGGTTGAAGTTTTCCTGCCTGCAGACTGAGGTGGGGGTGGCTGCTTCTAGCTTGGATGAGAAGGCAGGTTCTTAAGAGGTTTGTGCAAGCTGTTTGGGGCCCAGGTTTTTACTTTTTTTCCCCTGAACCCGAATAGGAGCAGGTTGAAACTGCTTCACAATTAATCAAAAGTCCCCTCAACACTCAAGTGATCCATCTAGGACATTTCGGGTGTGACCCCACCACAGATATTCAAACCCATTGCTTTCAGTCTCCTTGCTTAAAAATATTTATACTAGGGGTGAGTGGCGGGGTGGGGGTTTTAAGTTTCAAACTTAAAACATTGCAGTTTTAATGCAATCAGCAAAACCTCAGAACGCATCTCTGCTTTAAGCAAACTTGAATTTTTAAAGTTTTCTGAGCATTTTGATGATACTCGGAGAGGCATGTCAAAGGGACACAAATGGTTGGGGTGACCGTGGAGGGAGGTGCTTGGCTGTGAGTGTTGTCTCTCACAGTGGGCTTGCAGAAACATTCTAGATATCCCCCTCCAAAGAGAATCGCAAGTGATGCCGGACATTCAGCCAGTGAGTGATCATTCATCTCCTTCATACACTGCAAATGCTATCATTTGAGAGAACAAAGGCAGGGCTGCCTGAAGAAGTTTAATTTGTCCTAATGAATCAACAGGATATGATCATAAGTTGACTTTTTAAGTAAAGATGACTGGGCGGCCGAAGGGCAAACTATACAGTCCTGTTTTGTCAGTTTAAGAA
Organism: Ovis canadensis; assembly: GCF_042477335.2. Classification (NCBI taxonomy): domain Eukaryota; kingdom Metazoa; phylum Chordata; class Mammalia; order Artiodactyla; family Bovidae; genus Ovis; species Ovis canadensis. The sequence continues at coordinate 29,905,721 of NC_091255.1, read as the reverse complement.
GGTACCTCAGACCTTGATTATGCCCTGTCACAGGTCAGCTCCTCTGGGTCTCGAGGTTTCAGCTCTCAGTGAGGGGGTGCTGCATAACTGATCTCCATGTCCCCTCCACCCCCCTCTGCTCGCTCTGTGACTGTGACCCTCGCTTCTCTGCTGTAAGCAAACTTGAGTTTAAATGATGGTGCAAAATGCCTGAGGGCCGGGACAGTCTGCCCGGATGTTTCCGTCAGATTAGGGTCCCCTGGGGACCCACAGCTTTCACTCTAAGGCCAAAGCTTTGCACACAGACATGCACAAATTAAGTCCTGCAGTTGAGCCATGTCCAACCCACAGGGGCCTGAGTTCCCTGACTCCTTGAATCCCCTTTGCAACTCCCCCACCTAGTGTGTGGGACAGGAGGAACAACATGCGCCCACCTCCCCCCCAACACACACCCCTGAGCTTGGTGGTGTTCCACAGGACAGGTTTGGGAGTGGAACCCAAGGTCTCATAAAGCGCCCTGTTCCTCTTTTCTTGGGTAAGTGATGCAGGGTCCTCTGTTGCTGTGGGGAATCCACTTCTGGGCTTAACTAGGCAAAGTAGAACCCTAAGGAAAGAAAACTGCCATCTTTCTAGGAAGGAAAGGTGGAAAATAGATGAAACTAGCATTTTGAAGAACTCTGGCATAAATGACTTCCCCTGGTCAGAGGCTGACCTGCTTTTCTAGGGTGGGCACAAGACCCACTGTCGGCCAGCACAGGTCCCCAGCTCCCCGCTCCACCATTTCCTGGCAGAGCTCATCAGACTGACCTGGGCCCACGTGCAGAAATGATCCGAGTCAAGCCTTGGTGGAGGAGGCGTTCCCTCCTGCCTGATCTTTGTCAGCTGTCAGTGCCTGGGAAGATGAAGGCTTATTTACTGAACATCAGCAACATCTTTGCAAGCCAGGTGTTTCCCACCCTGTGTCTAATGGGGTAACAAGCCCAGTGGAGATAAGACCTGTGCGAAGTAGTCTGGCTGCATTATTTTTCCTTTTCTCTTTGGCTCTGCTGGAACCCAGGGCTGGCCCAGGGGCACTCAGCTGTGGGTATTTAAGCCATTGTGCTCCTTGCCACCCCACTGTAGCCCATCAGGCTCCTCTGTCCGTGGGGTTTCCCGAGAAAGAATACTAGCGTGGGTTGCCATTTCCTACTGCAGGGGATCTTCTGACTCAGAGGTCAAACCCAGGTCTCCTGCACTGCAGGCACATTCTTTACCGATGGAGCCCCCTGGGAAGCTTATCTTTCTCTTGAAAGTGACAGTGTGACTTGCTGGTTGTGCCACATTCTTGCTACCCTGTGGACTGTAGCCCGCCAGGCTTCTCTGTCCATGGAATACCTCCAGGCAAGCATACTAGAGTGGGTAACCATTCCCTTTTCCAGGGGATCTTCCCAACTCAGGGATCGAACCCAAGTCTCCCACATTGTAGGTGGATTTTTTTTTTTTTTTTTGCCATCTGAGCCGCCAGGGAAGCCCCAGTGGTGCCTGGGATAGCTGACTGTAGTATTTAAGCCATAGAATTTCCTAAAAGCCAGGACAGGATTGCTCTCCACTGACCCCCCAAAGAGAGTGAGAGAGAAACCCCAGCGACATGGAGACAGGAAGGCGGTGTCCCAGGGCCAGCTTGATGGCCAGGGTCCCCAGGCACTGACGTATGGCAAGTGGCATGGGGAAGGTCTCCAGGGATCCTGAGGTCCAGCTCTTTGTGTCATTATTTGAGGTCGGAAGGGAAGAGGTGGGGGGGTGTGACAAGGCCAGTGGCGGATCTGGGAGAGCTGCTTGTGAGCTTTGGGTGAACCCTGAGCTGGAGGCTGGTAGGTGGGCTCGGGGAAAGAGCCAATCACTGGGCCTTTGCCTCCTTGTGTTGTGTGGTCTTTCTGGGCATATTCAAAGAAAAAGAAAATTGTACTTTGCTAGGGAAGCTGCTGCAAGAAAATAAACATCTTTCCTCCCTCTAAGGGATTCCCTAGAATCAGGGAAGGGCAGAGTTGGAAGGGGACTTGTTGACAACCTGCTCCAAGTCCTCCATGGCTTGTTCAAGTTCGCCACAGCCCTGAGGACCTGTCCAGGCCTTAAACTTGAGTCTCCTGAACTTTTCTCTCCATTGGGTGTGTTGTGTTAACGGCTAATTGAGTTAGCTGGCTCTTTTCCTTGTTTCAGAGGAAGGGAGCTAGGGCAGGAAGGGGAGAGAGGAGATTTGCTATTCCAGGCTACAGTGAGCTTTGACTGACTGGAGGTTTTTCAGCCCATTCCAGGGCTAGGATTCTTTTTCTCCCCTCAGTGTTTTATACTGAAAAATTTCAACTGAAAAGTTGGAGAAATGGTCCCCTGAAGCTTCACCCAGATTCACCACACTTTGCCACTTTTGTGCCTGTACTTTCTTCCTAATTAGACACATGTCCAATTTTTACATATTTAACACATATAATTTGATACTTTCTGTATAAAATATAATTAAATGATTATACTACATATATAATTTTGTTGTTGAACCTGTGAAAATTGGCAGACATCCAAATACTTCACCCCGAATGCTTTTTTTGAGATATTCAGCACTTTATTATAAAATAAGCCTTGTGTAAGATCATTTTGCCCAACTGTAGACTAATGTAAGTATTCTGAGTGCATTTTAGGTTGGCTAGGCTAAGCTATAATGGTTGGTCGCTTAGGTGTGTTAAATGCATTTTTTCCACCCCTGAATTCTTCAGCTTGTGTTTCCTAAGCACAAGGACATTCTCCTACATAACCAGAGCCCCGTTGTTATCACATCTAAAGACGTTCACATTGATAAAATATTTTTATAGAATGTACAGTCCATATTCAAATTTCCTCCACCATCGCGGTGATGTCCACTTTAGCTCAGAGCATCAATTTTTGAGACCATCAACTCCTAGGGATGAGAAACAACCTCTTGCCCTAATCTTAGTGCATCTGAGAATCAGCTCAGTGCTGCGTCACCATGAACTGATTCTGCGTGAATGTCCCCGAACCATGTGTGTGACACGTTGTAAAACACATTTCAGAACTTGTAGGAGCACAGACATCTTCAAGCAACATTACCCAAACCACAACTTGTGGCTCTAGGGCACCCCCGTTCCCCCCTCCACTCTGTTGCCGACCCCATCTGTCCCTTCACTTAGCTATCCCCCACCCCCACCCAGAGAAATGGCCCTAGTTCCCCCTTCCTCTCATCGTCACTCACATTGTATTTAATTCCACTTCCAACCCTTTCTCCTCCCCTCCTCTCTTCCACCAGCTGCCACAGGTAAATCCGCCCTTGTTTCATAACGCTCTGTCCCTGGGGTTGGTTTTCTCTCTCTCTCTCTCTCTCTCTCTCTCTCTCTCTCCCTCTCCCTCCCCCTTGACTTCCATTGTGTGTCTAATCCTGACTATTTCACACAAAAATAGTTTAGTAATACACCTGTCTTAAGGAAAAGAAAACTCTTGTGTTTGGAAATGCTCCCATGTGTTTTTGAAAGCTTGATTTCTACTTATGGCATAAATCGCCTTGTAACAATAAAAGAGGATTTAGAAGGTGTAAGGGATACTCCTCATTCTGCCTAATCGAACACGTCACGTGTTCGAGTTTCCCAAGTCTCTTTCCTGGCCTTGTCCACACCAACACAGATGGCAGCCCCAGAATGAAAGCTTTCTGCAAAAAGTTGCAAGTTGTGTAGTTAAATGTAATAAAGGATCTGTGACCTCAACCTGTAAAGGCGCGTCCACAGATTCTATACACGAGTCTCTACCTCCTTATTCTCCTCTCCTTAAATTTAGTTTTCCTGAGGAACCAGAAAGAATGTTAAACAACTTCTCATGAGATTGTCACCTCCCGTCTCCTTCTATAGTACTGAACAATGCTGTATTTTATAGCTTACATTCTAGATGTTTTCATATCTTTTGGTTAAACTAGGGTTTTGTAAACTAGCTTAGGAGGTTAACCACCATTTGCAACATTTCTTTCTGTGGGTTGAAAATACAGTGCAAGTTCCAAATTAGCAACTCACAAACGAGTGTTTGGAACACAAACCTTTGATGGACATGCCCGCTGGTACTTGTTCAAGGTCTAAAAGCACAACCTGGGCTCCTCTTTAATCCTGGACATGCCAGTCTTTTCTGTTCCAGAGTTCATTGCTGTTGTTGTGATGGTCCTTTCTCCACCCTGGAGATGCTCAGCAGATTTTCCTGATGGGTAAGCAGGGAAGAGGGAGGAGGGACAGACCTCCCTGAGGATAGGACCCAGGAAGAAAGAGTGGAGGCTCACCTGAGCCTCACACCTGCCAGCATGGCCCGAGCCCAGGAAACCCGAAATCAACTCAGAGACCCTCTGGGCTGGGAGTGTGCACACACTGGTCAGCAGGTATTTGAGGCCAAAATGTATAAGTCATGGCCCAGAGATGCAAAGAAACTGGACACAAAAGGATAATAAATGATGCTTGATAATCAGTGAGGAATGACAGATGAGATCATCTTGGGCTGGGGTGGTGAGAGGAGGTTACAAGGAGGTGGAGAGAAACTTCAGCCAAGCCTGGAGAACATGGGATGATTAGAGGCAGCGAAGGGGTGGGGTTGGGGATGTGCTGGGCATGCTCAGTGGCCTACCTGCCCCTAATAACCTAGGTGCTTGCTCACAATGCAGCACCCACATGGATCTCTTTATTAGAATCTCTGAGCAAGTAGCCCAGGAATCTCCCGTTGACAAGTTTCCTAGTGACTCCAAGCCACTGATTGAGAAGAACAAGCAAGAACAGGTGAGGGCCCGTGGAAGGGGATGGAGTCCACAGCTTCTGGCTCAGGGGGCCCACTTGTGCTGCGGGCAACGAATCACTGACCCTTGTGGGCTCCAGCTTCCTTCCCTGGGGTGAGAAGTAGAACCGCAGAATGGGTTGTGTATGTGTGATGGCCGAGTGGCCATCAACTCACTGTCCTGTGTTATGCTTCCCATGTGCTAGACACTGAGTTAAGCATTTGTCATACTTTTATTTAATTCCCACAGTAGCCTTTAGGGAGCAGGAATTTTAATGGTCTGTTTTCACACATGAGCAAAGGGAAGGTCAGAGAGGTTAAGTAACCTGCCCAAAGTCACACAGCCAGTCAGCGATAGGTCTGGGATTCCTGTGCAGATCTATGCGACAGGAGAGCCCTGGGTTGTGGACACAGACTGTTATATGACACCTCAGGAAGATGGTTAGTCTAGCTTTCCTGTTCGTGTTCACTGCAGGAGGGCTATTTCTACCTATCCATGCCATAACCATTTCTTTTTTTTTTTTTCATTTTTTTTCATTTCTTTTTTATTAAACAATTAATTATACTTTTGCCCAGCCTCTGAAGTGATCTCAACCCCAGCACAAATGGCTAATCCTCTCAGTTTTACCCTCTGTGTGGAGGGAAGCTTGAGGCTATCCTTCCCCAGGGAAAGTTCTGGATGGAGACCCTTTTTCCTTTCTCATGGTATCTGGCCAAGATGGCCCTAAGGATTGTAGCCTGTTTAATTCCTCTCCAAAAAATTAAACTGTCTCTTACAAGGCACTCTTTGGGTAAGGAGATGACTGTGATAGTCATTTCTATCCCTTACATCCAAAAAACAAGATTTTCTCTACGTGGTCCGTTCAGATCATGAAGTCTTTCTACATTGTTTGAAAGGCGAGCAGGAGTCCCAGTGGCTTATGACCTAAGACACCACACCCCTCAGAGAACTCAACAGTCTCTTCAACAGACACAAAAACACACCTTCGTTTTGCACTGTGGAGACATGAACCGGAAGCAGCAAAAATCCAGGGTCCCGTGACAGAAGCAATGCGAGCAATAGCAGCAAAAGGAAGACCATTAAAACCCAAGGACAGCTTGAGGCTAAAAACGCAAGGCATCTGAACATGCTGAAACCAGTCAGCAGAAACCTCGGTTTACAGCAGATTGGTGGCAGCACTTCCAAGCAGCAGCGGCCTCTCCCTCGTTCCACGTGCTGATCAGATTCTGGCCTGCTCCCGTGGACTCCTTGAAGGCAGGACCAGGCCTGCCTTGTCTGCAAGAGCCTTAGGTATAGTAGGCGGGCAGCATGTGTCTACTGAATTAGGGCCAGTCCGTGGCAGCGGGCCAGGCTCAGTGTTGACTGAACATATATAGGCATATATGTTTGCTGTGTTTAGTAAACATATGTTTAGTGCTTACTATGTTATAGGCACAGTATAACCCTATACTGTGTTACAGGGCTCTGCAAGTTCTATCATCCTTGGTGTCGTGGGAACTTTAGACTCCCTCTGAAAAGAGAGTACAAATTGCCACTTGGCTCTATAACCTATAATTAATCTTATCTCAGCGGTAAACCCATAATTCATGCTGGTTTTGGTGGAGGGTAGGGGGGCGTTGTTTTCATGTATTTGGGTTTTTTTTGGAAAATGAAAGTGAGTGTCCCGAGAGATGAACTCACTTTGATCTGGACATGTGAAGTCAAAGTACAAAATTACTGTAGTGTTTCTGGTTAGAATGTGCTGAGGGGGGTCAAACAGACAGGTAGGGTAATGGGCATCTCCAGAGGGCTGGGTGGTTTCATGACTCATCCACAATTATCTGCTTGTTCAGTTACTGGTTCCCCTGGCTACAGAGACTGAGCTTGTGGGAAAAGGAATGGAGATGTGATGGGGAGAAGTTGAAATAGAAACAGTTCTTTTCACTAGGGGCGAGGAGGTGGGGAGAGTAAGCCCACCCCCTGGGCTGGGAGGAAGCGCGGCTGTAAAGAGAAAGTCTTGGCCTGTCAGCTGCACCCCCGTGTGGGCCCTCGTGTGCAGAGTTGCGGGGCGGCAGGGGTGGGTCCTGGGCGTCAGGCCGTGGTCCCACCCTGGAGCTGGGTGACCCACCCACAGCCCATCACCTGCTCAGCCTGGGAAAATGGCACGTATCCCAGATGCACACGAAGGCTTCTGGGGCTGTTTTTGGCCACAGGGAATCTCATGTCTGCCAGGAGGAGGTCACAGCTGTAACAGTGACCTCCTTTGCAGTCTCTCTGCAGGATAAAAATACCTTGAAAAAATAAAGAAAGAAAGCTTTCAAGAGAGCGTTCTTAGAAACCAACCTTCTTAACATCTCTTCCTTCTGTATTCCTGGGCTGGCTCACTCTCAACTACTGCTATCTGCTGGTCTCGGGGGAGAAGCTGGTCAGTTCTCTGCAGAACCAGGGAAGTTGGAAAGGAGTCTGGTTCCACAGGCAGCATCCTGTATGCAGAAGGGGGCCCAGGTCCCACCATCCATCTGCTCCTAGCCAACAGATTAGTCCCTGGGAAGGGGTTCCTTCTGAAAGGTAGAGGAGTGAGTTGAAGAAAAGGAGACGAGCATCTCCTTCCTGTTGGTGCCTTTGTGTGGCTGTAACTTATCTTCTTGCACCCCAGGGTCTTCGATTGGGGTGGGAGAACCCCAGAAAGCAGAGCTGGATAGAGAGACACCACCCTCAGGGGAGAGGCAACCTCAAGTCATGACTGGGCTAAAAAACCCTCGGAATAGGTTTTCTTACGTGGGCCATTTCAGCTGTTAATAAAACTTTTTTTTTTTTTTAATGCTGAGGGATATTTCAGGAAAATAAGACATTGTAATGCATGGCAACAATAGTCTGGTATATTTCTCTTTTAGGAGTTGCTCATAACGGTTGCCAAGAAATCGGGATCCTTGGGGGCTGAACCCCAGAGGACCCTGAAGAACATACATGGCCACCCTCTCCCCCCAAAGTTCACCAGCCCACGCACATTCTCCAACTTCTTGCAGAGTGCCCCAAGGGAAGAAGTAAATAAAGCCTAGAACAACACAGGACTCCTGCAGCAGGAGGGTGACAGAACCACTGGCTGGCTAAATGGTTGTTCCCCCGCTAACGTGTTCTTCCCAGACGGGTGGTTTTCCTCCTAGAGAGTGTGGTAGACATGCTGGAGGAAGGTTGGGTGATGCAGTTGATCTCTGAGCTTCAATTTTAAATGAGAGGAAAGTTGTAGCATTAAAGGTTGGGAAGACATCCCTACAGAAAATTTGGGGTAAAATTTTGAAGGTGGAGAAAGGAAGACCTGGGTCACGGGCAGGATCTGCCAGCTGGCTGCCGTCTGGCCGTCTGCACCCGGTAAAGCTCTTTATCTCTGTCATCTGGTCTGCAGGTTCTTCAGTGTTTGATGTAGAAAACATGTCATTGATAGAGGCCGGGGCAAGTGCAGAGGCCTTCTCCAAACAACACAACCAGAGACTGCCAAGTTCAGGTTTAACTGTGTATTTAAATATATTTATCTCATCATCTCTCTCCAAAAAAGAAAACCCCCAAAACTTAAAAATCCCTTAGCCTGGTGAATGCTTCCTCATGGTGAATGAGAGGATGTGTTCTTATTTTAGAAGTCCATCGAGTCTAGTTGAGGTCCTGGGGAAGGTGGGGCAGGTGGGCTGATGAGGAAGGCTGGACAGAGGCATCAGGGTAAGCAGAATGGATTTTTATCTAGCTCACTCTTTGTCAGAAATTCATTTCCTTCTATAGGTCACGTTTGCCTCCTTCAGCTGAGGATAGAGTTGGGGGTGGGAGCCAGTTAGATCGAGTAGAGCCCAGGACACCTACCCCACACTTCCTATACACACACACCCTCGCTATATAGAGCTGGTTTCTCTCTTGTTGCTCTAACATTTTTGGCATCAATCAATCAATGGCTTTAAATTTTTTGTTTTCTACTTTACAGAAAGAAACTACACAGTCAGCAGGGAATTCTAATTACTTGCATCCCCTGTTTTCACTTCTAATCCTTACCAATATTTATGTGCATAGTCATCAGTGTGGAGCAACTACTCTGTGTCCTAATTTTTCACTTACTATGTGTTTGTCTCTGTATGTCCACATATACATGGTTATAGTCAATAAAGCCCCACCAGGGTAAGAGACATTCACTGCCATTTTTACAAAATCCCAGTTCCTAGTCAACCTCTGACTGTTGAATTTAGAAGATTCATATCAGACCTTTGCAGTTACGAACAGTAGTAGCAGTCATCCCTAGACACCTTTTCCTAGAAAGGTATAATGTGATTTGAATTAAGCCAAAACATGTTTCAACTGCAAACTGTTTCACAGTTTGAAAAGTTCAAGCCCAGAAGGTCAAAGTTAGCTGGAAGGTCCTGGCTCCTTACTACTTTATAACCGGCATAGGTTTAAAGTCCAAAAGGGCTCGGATTTCTATCCCATGTAGAAATCTCAGGGAGCTGAGCTGACTTCCCTGCATCCTGGCCCACGGCAGTGCCATAAAGGCGTGGCAGCCCAGAGGCACGTGGGGACTGACACCAGCCACTTTGGCATCCGTAACCTCCACACTCCTCTCTCTGGCTCTTCTGGCGTGAATGAGAGGTGGCCCTGCCTGCCCACTGTCCCAAAATAACAAGTGGATTAGCTCCAGGAATTGCTGGGAGTGGCGAGAAGAATAAACGGTGAGCACCAGTGCTGTGGGAGGCTCTGTCAGACTTGCAGAGGCATGATGGGAACGCAGAAAGGTGAGGTACAGATGGACTGGGCGCAGCTAGAGGCAGCTCAGACCTGCCCAGGGGTTTCTGAGAGCTGGGCTCTGGGAAGAGTGAAAAAGTCTGCACTGAAGGAGCTAGGGGTGCCTAACAAGGGGTGGCCTTTTCACCTCTCTCCTATGCTCCAAATCGCACCTGTAGTTGGTATGAAATATACTTTTGAGTGTTCAATTTAAATGATGGAGAGGACTATCCTTACCTATTTGCTGCCAGAAACTGCTTCTTTGTTACTTTTTTCCCAGCATAGCATCCAAGACAAAGTAAGTGTTCTGTGAAGCTTTGTGGGACCTTTATTCTTCTGAGTCCCTGGTAAACTCCAGGGTGGGGTTCCAGTCCCTCAACTGAAGTCAATACTTTGTTCTTAATGGAGCCTATGAAAAACCTGGGTTATTTGCTATCTATTTTCGATTGCCTTTTTTTTTTCCTTTTAAAATTACTCGGTGTGATTTGATACCTAGCATGGGTTGAAAAATGTTGATTTTGTTGACTCATGTAGCAAATAGGATATTTCTCGTTTTACAGATGACTTTGTGATCCCATTACCTGATGTAGTTCAAGATGTATGATGAGTTACCAAAGACAAGTAAAACACCCAATTTTGTTCTTTCCAACAGCGCTCTCAGTCCCACTGATATAAAGTTCTGAGGAGATCCACAGATCTGAGCACCAAGAATTCAGGTCGGTCCTTGGCCCATGGGCGTCAGCATCACCTCCTAGCCAGCAGGATGGAGACCACCCTGTTAAATTCCCAGAAGGAGCTATCAGCATATAAGGATGGAGAAGATTGTCAGGAAAATGGGGTTCTACAGAAAGGTGTCCCTGCCCCTGGGGATAAGGCAGAGTCTGGCCAGATCTCCAACGGGTACTCGGCGGTTCCGAACCCTGGCGCAGGAGACGACACTCAGCACTCCATCCCGGCTGCCACCACCGCCCTAGTGGCTGAGGTTCACCCAGCAGAGCGGGAGACCTGGGGCAAGAAGGTGGATTTCCTCCTCTCTGTCATTGGCTATGCTGTGGACCTGGGCAACGTCTGGCGCTTTCCCTACATTTGTTACCAGAATGGAGGGGGTCAGTATCGTGGGCTGTGTGCAGAGGCTCTGACCCAGGGGTGGTCTGTAGGTCCTCTTAGGAGGCCAGAAGATAGACCATGTCTTTCCTATCTTGTTTAACTGATATGAGTCTGGGAACGTGGTTGCTTAGACTTTCAAGCTAGTCTGTGTGGGCCTGTGTGTGTGCTAAGTCGCTTCAGTTGTGTACAGCTCTTTGTGACCCCATGGACTGGAGCCAACCAGGCTCCTCTGTGTGTGGGATTCTCCAGGCAAGAATACCGGAGTGGGTTGCCATGCCCTCCTCCAGGGGATGTTCCCAACCCAGGGATCAAACCCACGTCTCTTGGCGTCTCCTGCACTGGCAGGTGGGTTCTTTACCACTAGTGCCACCTGGGAAGCCCCCAAGCTAGTATAAGAGAAAACAAATCTCCACTGAACCAAAACTGTAAATCTAGGCATGTCTGCAGCTCCCTGGGTCATGAAGTTGAATGAAAGCTCCCCTGAAGCTGACCTCACCAGATTTTCAGCATCGTTAGTGCTCTATCTGTGGAAGAGCCCCTCCTCTCATCCCTGCATTACATAAGCCCCTCTCTCCACCAAGGAGACGTGAGGGAATGAGCGCCAGTATTGTGCTGAGTTCTTTCATTCCTGCTGACTGGTTTTGCTCACAAGAGTCAAGAGCTGTTAGATCTGTGAAAGAAGTTGGGAAGTGGCTCCAGGGTCCCAGACCCTCCTGGACCTTTGGACCTGTGTGAGCCCAGGGCATCAGCTCAGGTCCAGAGTCTAAAGTCACAGTCTGGGCGAGATCTGTAGCTGAACCCAGCCACATTAATGCCAACCCCAACCCATATATGGACATGCCTTATATCTCCTACAAGAGTGTTAGATTTTTCAGGAGAGATGATTTCTTGTTCCTCCTTCTATCCCTAATGCCTCCAGAGCAGTTTATTTATCGATTATCGAAACTAGTAGCTGACTATAGGCATGGACATGGGCGCCCCAGAGAGCAGAGCGGGGTAGAGGAATGAGTGGGTGGGGCCTCTGTTTTGACAGTGGGCTTGCTATCAGAACAGGAAAAGGACCAGAAATGGGAATCAGATCAGTCAATATTTGACGTGGGCTCTGGTAACAGATTTAGGAGGGCAGGTAAAATGAGGTTTGAGGGGTAGTTCTCCATGACCAGACAGAGTTGCCTGGATTTGCTGCATCTTTTAAGGACCTGGGTCCATTACCTGCAATGGCCATTCCAGCACGAGGGCTGGGGGAGCTTTGGGAAGCCCAGTCCTCCCAGCCTGGGAGGAGTATAAGTTGGAATCATCTTATCTCCAGCTTGGGAGGACTCACCTTTAGCCTGAGGATTATATAAGGGGCTGGGTCACCCTTGATGTTTCCCCTGCACTCATTCCCTATGTGAAACCAGTCAAGCAAACCCTCTGGACAGATGCCACCATGAGAACACAAGGTGGCTCTTGTTCTCAGGCCAGGTTTTCCCAGCGTGACTGTAAGTTAGCTGAGACCTCTCTGAGTTGCACAGATTTCAGGTTTCTAGGTTCAGAGTAATTCATGGGAGGGAAAGTTCTCAGGGAAAATCACAGCTGGCCCGCCCTTTGGGCTGAAACTCAGGCTGCAGGTGAGCAATCCCCAGTGTGGTGTTTCCAGGCTTCGTGTCAGCCACGAGCGCCGGCAGACACCGGCATCTCCAGTGGGGCGAAGTTCTGTACCTTTTCATCCTGTAGTGAACTACCTGTCTGTCCCAGCCACACCCGCAAATCTGGCTCAGGAGGGAGCATTCTGGCCCTGTGGAATGATGGAAATATAACCAAACATCAATAATCAAGTGTCTGGAGCCAGGATACAGATGAACAAGGATAGTAATTCAGTGACTCGTAGACTATGACAGCTATTGTACAGTTTGTCACAGGAAACCTGTTCCAGGGTCCCAAGCTCTGGTCCATGTACTGGCTGCATCAGAATCACTTGGGGAGCTTAAAAGTCTGTGTTACACCCATATCTGAAGCTTTTGCTGCAGGAGGTCAGGGTGGGTGTGCGCTTTTAAGCTTACCCGTGAGTCTGATGTCTAGGCTGGGTTTGGGAACCTCAGTTCTCAACCCTCCTCCTCTAGTAGAGGAAACAGGGGCCCAGAGAAGGGTCCTTACGACAATTAGCCGTGGAGCTGGTCCCAGGCCTGTTCTGTTGACTCCTAGACCCAGCTTCCTTCACACGTACTCTGCGGCCACCCAAACCTCACTTCTCTGTGGAGCTTTGTCCATGACTTCCGGCCATGCCTGAGACAGCGGAGCAGTGTGTGGGCCACTCAGGACAGGGTGGCTTCATGGCTCTGGAGCATCAGATGGCTCTGCATATCCAGGTCATCTGGGCTGTCCTGGACACCTGTGGGCAGGGAGTGAAACTGTCTTTCCTCTGCCTCAGGGGCATTCCTCCTCCCCTACACTATCATGGCCATTTTTGGGGGGATCCCGCTCTTCTACATGGAGCTCGCACTGGGGCAGTACCACCGAAATGGATGCATTTCGATATGGACGAAAATCTGCCCAATTTTCAAAGGTAAGAGAAAGGCTTGGGTGGGTGAGTGGGTCCACCAAGGAAGTGACGATTTCCATCACTGGGTGGGAGCTGGGGACCTCCTGGAATCAGTGAGACCTCAGGTATCCCTAGGAGATAACCTGAGTAATTAAGGTTTTGACTGCTTAATTTGTGTGAGACTGCTAAAGCAAAATAGAATAATTGACAATTAAAAGTAAACTAAACAGGGCAGCCTGGATGGTTGGTGAGTCTGGGGGAGAACGGATGCATGCGTATGTGTGGCTAAGTCCGTTTGCTCTCCACCTGAAACTCACATTATCGGCTATCTTATAAAAAATTTAAAAAATAATTCCAATTTAAAAAGTAAATAGAAAAAAACAATAGCACACATACACATTTTCTATAACATGTGGTCTTGTTAATACAAGTTAGGAATTTACCACATGGCCACTTTTCCGCCGTGTCCCAGTATTTGGGGGATGAAATGAACAGCGGCACCGCCTTTGCCGCGCCCAGGCTGCTGTGCCTCACTGCCAGCTGCCCTTGAACCTTGGCCTCCCTCGTCCTCTCGCGCAGGGATAGGTTGCGCCATCTGCCTCATCGCCTTCTACATTGCCTCCTACTACAACACCATCATGGCCTGGGCCCTCTACTACCTCATCTCCTCCTTCACGGAGCAGCTGCCCTGGACCAGCTGCGAGAACTCCTGGAACACGGGCAACTGCACCAACTACTTCTCCGAGGATAACATCACCTGGATGCTCCACTCAACATCCCCTGCAGAAGAATTTTACACGTAAGTGCATGTAAGTGAGGGGGTGGCCTGTTAGGGGCAGGCCACACCCCTGGGCTTGGCTTCTTGGGAGGCCAGTGGGGCTAGGGGCCCTTCACCTCTTGGCTGATGGTTTTTTAATTGGAGAAAAACTGCTCCACAGTGCTGTGTCGGTTTCTGCTGTACAAGAACGCAAACCAGCCATAATTATACATATACCACCTCCCTCTGGAGCCTCCCTCCCCTCCCTACTGATGGATTTCAGAGAGAAGCTGGCAGGGAAGGGGAGTAAATGTGGGTGAGGGGGTTGGGAGAGACTACCTTGAGTATTCCACAGTCTGGGCCTCTGTGCTGTACCCCTCTTTCTGTTGTGCCCAGGCTGGTCCCTACCTTCACCTTCCAAAATTATTCCCCTGCGTCAAAACTGCCCTTCCTGGGCCCTCCTCTCAGCCAGCTGTCATGGAAGCAAAACCTCCCATGACCTCAGTAGTTTGAAGTTACACAAGAGTTTCTGGTTTCATATGTTCACGTGGATCTACCCTCTGGAAGAAGATGCCTGGAGTAGGGAGTTTGCTTTAGTGCTGGAATTTCAGGCAACGGCAGCCCAAAGGGTGGGGAAGGGGCCCTGCCCACACATACAAATCCTCATGCACTGAAAAGCCAGTCGTGTTAGTCACTGGTTGGATCCCAGGAGGGAGAGACCTGACGTCTGCTTTTGGGCCGAGTGCTCTTCCCAGGGTCGGTTGGCTTGTGTGCCCTGTTCTCTCCCTCAGGATGGCCAGAGCCCCTCCCAGCTCTCCCCAAAGCTTGGTGGCCACTTGGTCCTTGCGGTGCGGTTTCCGTCTTTTCTCTTGGCCGCCACCTAGAGGTATCACACAGAATGTGTGTGCTCAGGTCACGGCTCAGACCCTATCACAGGCCCTCCTTTCTCTCATTCAGGCGGCACGTCCTGCAGATCCACCGGTCAAAGGGGCTCCAGGACCTGGGGGGCCTCAGTTGGCAGCTTGTCCTGTGCATCATGTTCATCTTCACTATTATCTACTTTAGCATCTGGAAAGGTGTCAAAACATCTGGCAAGGTGAGGAGGACTCTGGCTGCAGGTCCAGAGTCTGCCAAGGGGCCCTGGAGGGTCTCAAACTCAGAACTCAGTAGCTTGGACGCCACAGACAGGGGGACGTGGTTTCCTTTACGCCGAGCCCATTCCGTGATTCTCAATTTCTCTTCAACCAAATCTTTTAGAAACTACTAGAAATGGGTCAATCCCAAGAACTGTTATGACTTTTTAAAAATTCCTTTAATCCACTGGTAGGGTCATGACTCATAGCGGCAATGCACTGGTCGCGTTACTGTCTCCTGCTGGGTGTTGTCCCCGCTTTACAGACGGGAAATGGGTTTAGACGTGGTACCCGCAAACGGGATCAGATCCCTGTCTGAGTCTAAAGGTCACACCACCCTGCCTCCTACAATTACAGAAGAAACAAGGTAGATCTCCTTTCTTGGAGGTTTTTAAGAATAAGACACCAGCATTCATGTGGTGAGAACCTATGTTTCCTTCCTTACAGGTGGTTTGGGTGACAGCCATTTTCCCTTACATCATTCTTTTGATCCTGCTGGTGAGGGGGGCCACCCTCCCTGGAGCCTGGAGGGGAGTTCTCTTCTATTTGAAACCCAACTGGCAGAAACTCCTAGAGACAGGGGTAAGATAATCAGGAAAGCAGTGTGCAGTTGTCTGTCTATACTAACTGAAGCTCGTCCTAGGACTATAGGAACAACTAAAATTTGGGTTCAGAGGTTAAGTCTGCAGTGATGCTTTAAACCGGAAAAAAGCATGAAAAGTACAGTTGAGGCCACTGCATGGGTTTATGCCTCAATGATAGGCAATCATATTGGTTTGTACTTGGTGTGTGGCCATCCTTACAAGGAACTCTGAGAGCCTGTTTTCTGTCTCATCACATAGCCACGTGGGGGCACAAGGGCACTGGCCCAGCGATGGCCTGGGTCTCGGCCCCGACCTTCGCCTCTGCTCTATTACAGGTGTGGGTGGATGCAGCCGCCCAGATCTTCTTCTCTCTCGGCCCTGGCTTTGGGGTCCTACTGGCTTTTGCGAGCTACAACAAATTCCACAACAACTGTTACCAGTGAGTATCTGGGGCTGCCCCAAGCCAAGCGTGGAAGCAGAATGAGCATAAGTAGCCTGGAGGAAGGCAATCAAATTGATGGCCTCTCACCTGGCCAGGCTCAGGCCATGTTGGCACTCTGACCCTCAGGAGTACCCCAGGTGCCTGGCCAGTTCACTCATGGCCAGAGCAGCCACCCAGAGCACAGCCTCACCCAGGCCCCTCAGGAGAGACAGGCCCCAGACTTCTGTTTTGTGAGAGTCTCTTTTCCAAGAAAATTAAATTCGGAAGCAGGTTTATAAAAATTGCAACATACATTAAGTGTTTCTATTTGACCTGTTAATATTTAGCAACAAAAATTGTGATGTGAAGCAGGTTTATAAAAATTGCAACATACATTAAATGTTTCTATTTGACCTGTTAATATTTAGCAACAAAAATTGTGATGTGAAACATTATATATACATACACACACACACACACAGAGTAACAATTGTGCTGTTCTGACCAACACAGAATGCTATGATTTATATGAAAATCTCATTTCACAAATTTAACAAAACAGGTAATATTGTACCAATTATGATTGAAATATCACGCATCATCTTTAATTTTGTCTTAACAGTCTGTCACAGATGATGACGTTCAGTAATCTGACTGTGCTATTCATACGACAATTACAGAATTTTTTTTTAAAGGAATTTACATGCACCCTAAGCAATGTGGCCTTGCATTGGGACATCAGCCTAAAGTTGTATTATGATAAAGTTGTATTATTAGAAGTGTCAGGATGTCTTTGTGGCACTCTTACAACCTCATTTACAAATAATGTCAAAAGTCTAAATCTGAGGTCTTCTCAAGTGTGAGGCCAAGGCCCCCACTCTAGCTCAGGCCCTGTTTCAGAACAAGGCTTGTTTGAAATCCAGCAGTCTGTGCTCTGCTGCTTTAGAGGATCATCTCTTGAAGCCACTCCTGACCTGCTGCTCGCCACATGCCATGCATGGTGATAACAGCAGCTTGTGCTTCGAGGTGATGCAACCTGTCTAAGAGGCTGCACCCTGAGAGGAGACAGGCTTGAAGTCCCTGTGAGCTCAACCTGTTCATCCTTGTCAGTCTGGAGACAGATTCTCCTCAGACTCCTGACTTAGAAATGTCTCAGTCCCTTGGGTTTTCTGCTCCAGAGACGCCCTGGTGACCAGTGCGGTGAACTGCATGACAAGCTTCGTTTCAGGATTTGTCATCTTCACGGTGCTCGGGTATATGGCTGAGATGAGGAAGGAAGATGTGTCTGAGGTGGCCAAAGATGCAGGTAGGGACCTTGGGTTCTGTTTGGGTTACTTGCTCCCAATGAACTGTTTTGCTGCTCTTTGGATCTTTACAAATATCTTAACTTTTGCATTATTTCTAACAGTTCCTCTTAAATTTTTCAAAGGTTTTAGAGTCTAAACCCTTTCCATGTGTTCAGGCCATAGTGGAGATGGGACAGCTCCCTTGGGGCCCAGCACTAAGGCCTTGATACACTGTGGGCTTGAGAATATGACTTGGATGACGGCTCTTAAAACTAGTGGGTCTGGGTCCTTTGATGGGTCCAAGTCTAGTAAGCACACGATTACCAGTCCTTAGAATTTCCTTTTGCAGAGAAAGAACCGTAGATGACGCAGTCACTGTACTCTACTATGAGTTATCATGGAAAAAGAGTGACAGACGTTGAAAGAGAGGTGATGGAATCTTGTGGATGGAGTCCCAGGGCTTCTTGCCAATGTACATCTGTCTTTGGCCTGACGTGGTGCTGTGATCCCGTCAGCCTCATGCCCCAAACTAATGTGCCTGATTTGGACCACGGGAGGTTAAGGACATGTTCCTCATACTATCATGAAAGTCAAAATAGCTGGAAGGCTTTATTCTAAGACCTCTATTATTCTAAAATCAATTTAACATTTTCTACTGTTCTAGAGCTAGAGAGAGAGCTAAGTGCTGTGAAGATTTTGGAGATCTTGGTGGGGGGTGGGGAAAGCACAGATTTATTATATAGTGGAAACTCTTCTTCGTGCGCACAGATTTGCTAGTCTTGGGGTCTCAGGTTTGTTTCTTTCCTCCACGTTGGTTGAGGACACACACTCTCCAAAGGCAGGTACTATTCCCTTCCTGCCTCCCAGGATGTCAGGATAGCCAGGTAGGGTGGTGTGGGGTGCGAGGAGGCATTTGGTACATGTCCAAGCCTTCTTTACATGTAAGGTCTTATGACAGGCGTTGTAATTGTTGGTGTGGTCGTTTCCCCCGAGACATGTCTGTAGGGCAGGTCTCGGTGACCACCTCCTCCTCTCTCCCCATCTCAGGCCCCAGCCTCCTGTTCATCACATACGCAGAAGCCATAGCCAACATGCCGGCATCCACATTCTTTGCCATCGTCTTCTTCCTGATGTTAATCACCCTGGGCTTGGACAGCACGGCAAGTGAATGGGGAGGGAAATCCAGCCCTGGGGAGGCGGGAGGAGGAAAAGGAGAAAGCAGAGGAAGAGGCAGAGGCAGCTGTAGCCATTCCCTCCCGTCCTGGCCACCCCAGGCCATGTTGTCTGCTGCCTCCTGGTGCTTCGCCAGCCCCTGTTCACTTGGGCACTTACTACCCTGTAGTGCATCAGTCATTAATCGCAGCAGACCCCAACCTTTTTGGCACTAAGGGACTGGTTTAATGGAAGACAACTACTCACCTCCTGCTGTGGGGCCCAGTTCCTTACAGGCTACACACTGGTACCAGTGCATGGCCTGGGGGTTGGGGACCCCTGATTCATGGAATAATGAGGGTAAAGCGCCAGGCAAGGTCAAGAGCTCAGCACATGTGAACTGCTGTGATTGTGCTTTGTCCCTTGACCAGACTGGCAGCACCTCAAGGCCAGGGCAAGGTCCCTCTTATCTCAGTGCTCCGTGGCCCAGCATTCATATCATTAACATGGAACGAGTCTCAGCTTGGAGTTGCATTTCTGGAAAAACCAGAGTCTCCCCCAGAGACCTCATGGGGAGAAGTGCTGTCCGTGTGCTATACTTTCTTTCCTTGGTGTCCTTAGGGATCAAAATGATGGGGTAATATGGAGATAGGGCCAGTGAGGAGGGGGAGCTGGTCACGGTCAGCTTGACAGGCCACGTGGCAATCTTAACCCCTCTCTCTTTTCACTGTCCTGGAAGTAGCAGATCTGTCCCCAAGTCTCCATGATGACTGTTTGTGTGCCCCACTCAGTTTGCAGGCTTGGAGGGGGTGATCACAGCCGTGCTGGATGAGTTTCCACACGTCTGGGCCAAGCGCCGGGAGTGGTTTGTGCTTGGCGTGGTCATTACCTGCTTCTTTGGATCCCTGGTCACCTTGACTTTTGTGAGTACAACCCCAACCGAGAGTCAGCTTTTCATTGGGCATTGGGACACTGCACGAAGCTCTTTCTTTCCAGCCCGCAGGGAGCCCTGGCTTTGGGACCAAAGCAGGAGAGGCTGTTACTGCTGTTAAGAAGTTAGTCATCACGGAGAAGGAGAAAAGTTGTTTCTGGCGGCATCTGTCTGTAGAATTTGGGCATGGAGCTGGAGGTTCAGCATTTTATAGCAAGTCCAACTAGATTTCTATCTGGAGAAAAACTAAGACTTGCCTTCTCAGTCTATTTCCAGTCCTAACGGCTGCTTTCATGGGAATACTGCCCAGAATATCTGGAGGCTGGCACCTCCAGGGTTTGTCACTTTGTCTCCTCCAGAGAAGTTGCAATGGTGACGAAGTCAGACCCTCTCCGGTGATTTCTTTTTGAGGGGGAGGGGAGCTGAGGTAAACACTGTAAAACTGTACATCAGTACCCCTAGGCATGGCAGGCTTGTACCCTCCTGACTCAAGGTGGATTTTGTAAATCAACTTATCTTCAGGCCATGACCCAAATGGCTCTGGAGCTTCAGCAGGGCTTTGGGGACCGCGTAGGACCCATGGGATTTGTGATTCAGGACAGAGGCAAAACCATGACCACTGGGCTGTGTGTCCGCTGTTGTAGGTTTCCCAGATTCAGTCTTTAGGGACCAGGAGTCTCCAGGGTAGAGTACACAGTAGGTGTTCGGTAAACTGAAGAGAGTAGATCGAGAGGCACTTTTCAGTTTGTCTTTAAAGCTTTGTGGGGAGAGGAAACGAGAGTGACCGGTAGGGCTGGAAGAGGAGTCTGATAGGATGAGATCTTGCCTACCCTGCCAAAGCCAGTCTAAGAGGCAGGCTCTAGGATATTTGTATTAGATCCAAGGTGAGAACTTTGCAGGATTATCCTAAGAAGTTCTTTTTGTCTCTGTTGAAAAGAGGAGGCAGTGCCTCAGTGGGCCTTGAACCAAGTTGGTGGTCTCGTTTCCAGGGCGGGGCCTACGTGGTGAAGCTGTTGGAGGAGTTTGCCACGGGACCTGCAGTGCTCACTGTGGCCCTGATTGAAGCAGTTGCTGTGTTTTGGTTCTACGGTAAGATACTTCCTTCCACCATATCCTTCCTACACCAGCCTATGTAGGCACCAGAATACACAAGGGCTGGATTTGTCGGAGAAAGGCAGGCCAGTGTACAAGACGTCCCCTCCTGCGTGCCTTCTTCAGAAACAGGTCATTGTTTCCTCCAGACTCTGTACAACAGATTGCCTAAGCTCCTGGGAAGACGTTTTTTTCCGAGTAAATGTTTACTCAGTGGACAGGCTGAAGTGGTTCCCTATAGCTTATCCACAGTGGTTGCTTAAGATCTGACAGGCTCTGAGAGTTGGACAGACGGCTAAGAACTAGTGCACAGTGATTGCATCTGCAGAGTGTACAATATTCTCCTGTTACACAGAGTGGCCTCAATTTAAATTTCACAAGTAGGTTCTCCCTCCAGAGCCCTTAGACACACTTTAGGAGCTTATCTTCCAGGCAAGAGGCCAGAATGTTTGTTTGGATTATCTGTCTTGGTAAAACCTCCAGTTTATTGCCCTTCCCCCAACTGTGGGATGAAATCTGATAAGGGTGAAACCACCAGGAATGCAGAGTAAGCTGACATGGGTCCCTGGGCAGAGATCCCAAGAGCCCATGGGCAAGGATCAGGAGGGCACAGACAGCAGAAATGAAGAAAACCAAGTTCAGAGATCTTTAAAATCAAAAAGTTAATATTTCATTCTGAATATATTTATTTTCCCAGTTTCTGTGATAGCACAACAGCTTTAGTATGTACATCATTACACAGAACATGAAGAAGGGGGGGCCCATGTTCTGAGTTATATGTGGGCCCGGTTTTGGGACTTTTTTGTGTGTTTGAAAGAAGTCCTTCCCATCCCCTCAGCACTTCAGAGAACCAAGTTCAAAGTCTGTGATGCTACAGACCTGTGGGCACTTTCAGGGAAGCAACCACAGAGCGCTCTTCCTTCCCCTTCTCCATCTCTCCCCAGTAGGAGTTCCCACTTCTCACTTTCCTGCCAGTTACTTTGTAGAGAAGAACCTTGATCTTGATCTGACAATATAAATGAGCAATAGTGTGGTTAGAATTTCCTCTTGAAAGTTTCTAGCATATGGTCAGAGTCAGTCTCTATCAAGTGGGTTCAACATTTTTAGACAAAGTTCAACTTCCTTTTCTATAGTAAGGATAAAATCAGATATATGGTGAAATCCTAGAAGGGTGGTGTGGGCACCAAGATGAGGCTTTAGGTCTCTCCCCAAATGTCCACCAGTCCTCCCACTCTCTGTAGAAAGAGCTTTGCTTGCTGTAACAAGCATTTTTGTGACATGTTCCCCATCCCACTTTCAGGCCAGATTGGTGTCCCTGAACCCCTCCTACGGAGAAATTCCAGAGTTGCTACTCTCTCTGAGTCAGGGGCTAGGAGGACAGTCTGTTTCCTCTCTCAGTCAATCTCCTTCTCCTTTGGATGACTGTAGGCATCAATCAGTTCTGCAGTGATGTGAAGGAAATGCTTGGTTTCAGCCCTGGATGGTTTTGGAAGATCTGCTGGGTAGCCATCAGCCCTCTGTTTCTCCTGGTGAGTTGTCATCTCCCTTCTCCTGGCCCTGGAGAAAGAGATTCACCCTCACTCACTCACCAGCACCCCTAGGGAGTTAACCCCTCCTCTGGCTTCCGTCACATTATTTCATCACTTCCCCGCTCCATGATAATAACACATAACATTCACTGAGCAAGAACTGCCAGGCCAGACTTTATGCTAAACTTACATCCACTACTGGTTTTTTTTTTTTTTTTAATGAAAAGGGTGAATTTATTATGAATATGAAATCATTATAAATTACACACACAAAACAGCAGAGTCCCCAAGATATATGAAGCAACCACAGAACTGAAGGGAGAAACAGACATTTCTATGATTATACTTGAAAGCTTCAATCTCTGGTTTTCAATGTTGGATCAAATGTCTACACAGGCGTTCAATGAGGAAATGGAAGTTAAACTCGGGTCTCAGTTCGATTTTTGGTCTAAAGTTTTACACCCAGGGTGAGGGCCTTGTCTGCCTTTCCTGAGTCTCAGCCCCAAGCATCATTCCTTCCCTGCGTGGAGAATATGAAAGGGAACTAACAGACAGACATGGCTTCTTTCCTCAGGGAGCTAATCCAGTGTCTCTCCTTCCTTTGAAAAACAAATGAAAGGCTTTAAGTAGATTATCTAGAAGCACTGATAATAATATAAATGAATAACCCATTTATGTCAAGACTTCTGCTTCTAGTAATGGCAGACTAGTGATCCAGACCAACCCTCTCACTGAAAACAGCTAACATCTCTGGACTTAAAAATACATTGTGTTTTGAGTGTACCAAAAAGCAACAGCAAGATGACAGGATAATAAGGAACTACGAGGCCAAGATCTAGAGGAACACTGGAGCCCACAGCATATACCAGAGCCCCTGGTCCTGAGAGTATCTGCTGCTCGGGGCAAAGTTGGCTTTGGTTTTGGAAATCCTAGCGTCCAGGGAATGGAAGTCAAGGAGGGCTTCTGTGGTAGAGAGAGAGACGCAGCGTAACAGAAGTAAGAATGAGCACGCTGCCCATCTTACAGATGAATATCGAGACATGCAGGTACACAAAGCACAAAAAATAAAGGGCTGCCCTGGGAAAGTCAAAAAGAATGCAAAAGAGTTATTTTGAAAGAAGGCACAGCTGTATCCATGTCCTCTGAGGAAATGAATGGCCCAGATATCCTAATAAGCTGGACTGAAGGAACAGTCTCTGCCTCTAGAAGATCAAAAAGCTCCTTCCACCCTAAATTGAGTTACAGATAAATGAAAGAAGTGAGAGTAGTCCCTGCTGATGTGCACGGAGTCACTTTATCCCAGGCTACCTGAGAGCGTACTTGGGATGTTAGTAGAGCGCTTATCCGTCTTTGGGCAAACAGGCAACCCTTGGAGCTGAGCACTCTCATTTGACAATAAATGAATTCTACGTCTGACTCAAGATCTATGCCTAAAGAACTTTGGCGGGGGTCATCTTTAAGAAAATGAATACAGAATTACTAGGATACCTGTTAGGTCCTTCATGAGCAGCACAGTAAGTCCTAGTGGCCAAGATAAATATTATTATCTTTTTGACCACACCAAGCAGCATGCAGGATCGTAGTTCCCTTAAAAAAAAGATTGAACCCAGGTGCCCTACAGTGGAAACACAGTCTTAACCACTGGACAGCCAGGGAAGTCCCAATAAATGCTGTTTTTATGCAATATTTTTTTTAAATTAAAACTAATGCAAAAAAAATTACTGATGAACAAATTCCAGCATTTTAAATAAACACAAGATCTGACCGTATACTTGGCATGTCTCACCTCACTCACTCTAATCTGGTCCTATCAAGAGTCTGTCTTTTTAAAGTATTGCACTAAAATATTATTTCTTGATTACTGAATTCTGGCACCCCCTTAAATGCTGTATCCAAGTTGAATACCTCATATGCCTTACTCTAGTCCTGGCCCCATGCTTTTGGTATTTTCATTTCTGTGGTGGTCTGGCAAACTGGGTGAACACTTGGGCTACAATCAATGAGTTTCTGTGCCTAAAATCCAGGTACAGATCTGGATTCGGGCACGTGACTTATTTCTGTGATGTTCACCATACTCACTTCTTCTAAAGGTGCTTCAGGGCACAATTAAGAGGAGGCAAATCTGTCCTCCACTTCTGGGTTTACTTAACAGATACCTTGCTCTGGGCTTTTTAAGGCTGCTTTAGGTAAACAATAAGTAGCTTACTTAAAATATTCTTTTTCATTGAAGCCAAGTTATAAAAAAGAAAATACTGTATATGAGCAAGAGGAGGTGGGGGTGTCTGGAGCAATACTTAGTGGCCACAGTGAGAGCTTGCAGCCTCCCTGGACTGCGTGAGGTTCCACACACATGACACCAAGATGAGACGAGTTACAGCAGACATGGCTCCTGACCAGACCCTACGTTTCTCTGTTCCAAAATCACCTTCCTTAGTAGCCGGGACTGGGGCTGAGGAGAGTCTGTCTGGAGAAAGGTTTGCGAATGGCTAGGCTAGTTTTGAAAGCTTCTTCCTGGACTTAGGATAGTACTGTGCTGAAGATGGATGTGTGTTTAACAGTTTCCCATTTTTATTACCTGAGGACAAAGAAAAAAAGATAAAAATAGACATTTAACCACCCAAATAATTTACATTACTGTCTTCTTCAAGACTATGAAATAATAAGATAAAATTAAATCAAGAGCAATAACGATTTCAGCACAGCAGTTACTAGGCAAAAACTGGCATTTACGCTCTCTCTGGAAAACAAACTGAAATAAGAAAACTCATAAACTGAGTGTTGGGAGGGCAGCGTGAAATTTTTCTTGGTTTAAATCTTCACTGAATTTTCAAGTAAAAAGTGTATTAAGCTGCTGTTCCCTTCCATTATTCCTTTCATTACAAGGGCCGGTGGCAGACAGGCATTTGTTGTCAAGATGCCTTGTGGCAGAGCCATCTTTGTTGAAACCCTAGTCCTTAGCTTGGGGTTAATATAAAGAGAGGGGAGAGAAGAAACAGGTGCTCAGGAGTCTGCATCCTCTCCAGGTCTTGAGAACCTTATTATGTCTCCTGGACGTAGGTGCCTTCCATCTCACCAAAAACGATCAGCAGAGAAATGCAGGGGGAAATAAAGAAAAACCAGAGAGAGAGAGATGAAGCCCTAGGACTGGCAGGAGCCGTGGAGAGGTTGCCCAGTTTATTCTTCCACCATCTGACAAACTGGGCCCTGAAATATGCCTGATGAATGCCAGTCTCTTCTTTGTATCTCCCCTCAATAACTCTGAGGCCTTGGCATGCCTACTGTAGGGGTTGAGGTGGGGTTTGGGGAGGAAAAATCAAGATAAGCCCTTCCTTGTTTGCAGTTGAGGCACAGAAATTAGTGACTTCTTTGTGTCAAGAGATCAATCTAGGCTATCTCACCCTCAGGCAATTTCCTGAAATTTTCTTCCCTTTAGCGTTGGTGGCTTCCCCAGTGGCTCAGCAGGTAAGGAATCCACTTGCAGTGTGGGAGACCTGGGTTCAATCCCCGGGTTGGGAAGATCCCCTGGAGAAGGGAAAGGCTACCCACTCCAGTATTCTGGCCTGGAGAATTCCATGGACTGTATAGTCCATGGGGTTGCAAAGAGTTGGACACAACTGAGCAACTTTCACTTCACTTTCTGCGGTATCAGGACTGTCTCTGTGTGGGTGTTGTGAAAATTTTTTTAATGTTTCTTGAAATTTCTGTTTTAGTTCATCATCTGCAGTTTTTTGATGAGCCCACCACAGCTACGACTTTTCCGGTATGATTATCCTCGGTGGAGCATCATCCTGGGTTACTGCATAGGAACCTCATCTTTCATCTGCATCCCAACATATATAACTTATCGGCTGATTGTCACTCCAGGGACACTTAAGGAGGTATGTGCTAGTTAATGTGTGTGTAGATTGGTAATTGTTTGGGAAGGAAAGGGTTCTTATGCTCTATTCAAAGGAGAGAAGTCCACCACAAGGATTCACCAAGAGGCTCTCAGCCTTATATAATCATATACCTACATCACTCTGTAGCCTCTGATAGCTGCCACTGTCATCTTAAGGCATCTCCCATAAGCCTCAAGTATGAAGGTGAATGAGGGAGCTGTTTGGATGGGCCACAGTGCACAGCCTGGTGTATAGCATTCTAAACATATCAGAAAACTACTTTGCCTCCTGCATTCCATTGAGCACAGACATCAGATCAGTGGTGTCTGGAGCAATAACACAAATTTGATTTAAGTGGATTTACTTTAAATCCACTTAAGTAGAGATTATGGTGGAAAATGTCTGTGGTCACTTTTCTAACAGCAATGTGATAAGGGCTATTTCAAAAATCATCACTAAATAAGGATGTTACAACAATATTATGTGCGTGTGTTAGTCACTCAGTCGTGTCTGACTTTTTGAGACCTCGTGGACTGTAGCCCACCAGGCTCCTCTGTCCATAGAATTCTCCAGGCAGGAATACTGGAGTGGGTTGCCATTTCCTTCTCCAGGGGATCTTCCCGACCCAGGGATCAAACCCAGGTCTCCTGCATTGCAAGTGGATGCTTTACCATCTGAGCTACTAGGGAAGCCCAATAATATTATAGTTTTAGCTTAAGTTACTGGAGAAAAAAAAAAGCTGCCATTGGATTCGTGTCAGTAAATGAATAGTGTGCTGTAAAAATTTCAATAACAGAACCTTACAATTTGTATAAGATTGTATATATTTTAAAGTATCTTCATGTAGATTATCTTACTTTGTTATCAAAATACCTTGTGAGGTAGATGGGCAGGTATCCTTAGCGAAGATACTGTATCTGGGAATGCTGTTGCTCACGGTTTCCTTATTTTAGTGAAGTGTATAGGGACACACAGCAGAGGGAGGCTCAGAATCCAGGGCTTCTGGCTTTTGGTCTAATGCACTTTCACTTTTAGGTGCAGCTTCTCTTTTGCGTCCTCAGGGTACTAATGGTTTGTGTATGTAGAAATTGGCTCTAGAGGTTAGGGAGACAAGATGTCACTTTTCCTCCTGTGCTGTCAGAGTTAGCAGTTCAGGCCACCAGGATTCCCAGCAATGTTAGCAAAATTGAAAATGCTGGGTCGTTACTTGCTTGGTTGTGTTTCATGCCACAGCGAGGTTACTTTGGCAGGACAGCCTGAAGTGGCTGCTTACAGAAGTCTGTGGGTGGGTGCTTTTGTCAGAGCTGAGCTCAAAGGTGAAAAGTGGTATTTGGGGGAAAGCTAGAGAGATGTGCTCTCTAACAACCTGAGATCAGAGCTGGGCCCGTATGTGGGCTCTTAGAAGCAAAACTCAAATATGAGTTTATCACACTCATCTTCCTAAAACATTTCACAAGAAATGAAGCAAGAGAGCCTGAGGCAATTGCATAGCACCTCTTTTCTGAGAACTGAGATTGCTTCTTTCTCCAAATAGAAAAACTGAATTCTAGGTGAACAGAACTCTGCAAGGAGTTACTAATTTCCTACTCCCACAACAGCCCTATTACAACCTCATTTCTCCCAAAGGGCCATGGATTCTGGTGTTGTCTGAAATACATGCTCAGGCCAGAGCCACTGTGTCTGCTCCTTCAGGCTGTTCTTTACGGCAGTCATGCCAGCCAGCCCACTGACCCCGCTGACCGAACCCAGAGGCCAAGGTCAGGATTGTGCATTCAGGTCAATAGATTTCAGCATTCTTTGGTCACAGACTGTACCTCAAGTCTTGGTCATCTTTCCTGCAAATTCCCGTTGGCCAGAAGGAAATGCTACCCAAATGTGTACAATTAGAGAGCTCAGATCCATTGGTAGTAGAGGTGAAGGTTGACTGCAGGGCCATGTTTGGCACAGGCCACCAGATGGGAAACAGTGGGTTAGGAAGCCAGTCAAGGGGGCCTGGGAGGGAAAAGACTATGGCAAGTCACTTACCTTCTCTGAGCCTTAGTTTCTTCATCTTTAACATGTGCTCATTGAACTGGATTAACATTTCCAAAGTGTGTTGTAAGGAGCTGTAGTTCCATGGGATATCAATTAAGTGTTACGGCTGGGGAAATGTTACATGGTCAAATAATTTTGCAGAATGCTGGATTAAGGCAAAGTTAAATAGGTCTCTTTACAACAGGACTTCTGAAAAGCCTTAACATGCCTATATGCATGCTTAGTTTCTGAGAGGAATAAAGCATGTTCTTGCCAAGCACCCCAAGGGACTATTAATTTTTTTGTGAATGCCAGACTTAACGGTCTGTAACATTCTATGTATGAGGGAGGGAGAACTCATATGACATTTTGGTATGGTTTAAAAAAAAAGAAAAGACTTAAGAGAAAAGTAAATTTCTTAACTCTTCTGGGCCCTAGCCATATAACAAGGCTGGAGTTTGTGGAGTAAGTCACCACCTGCTCACCTGTAATTTAGAGCCTGTCATGAGCATCTGCAACCTGGAGGTCTCAAGGTTGGAGTCATCACCTCGATTAGGTGACTGTCAGAGAAGCCCTTAGTGACCTGCAGAAAGACACTGGGAATATGGTCCCTAATAAGTAAGCAATCATGAAGATGGGAACTGTGATCCAATGCTTGCATGATCACCTTGCAGAAGGCCAGGGACTGGCAAATTTTGAGAGCAGTAGTAGTCTGGCAACTGGAATGCTGCCCAAATACGGGAAATAAGTGGACCTGGCCTTTTGGGAGATGAGCAGTCAGAAGGGCAGCAGAATGGGCAAGTAGAGGTTAAAGCACAAAACCTTTTGTGCTTTTCACTGTGGGTCTTGCCTCTGCCATATGCCTGACTGCTCTTTTCTCTCTGCACAGTATAGCTTCACTGAAGACTAGTTAGAGTGATGTGTCCAGTTCTCAAAAGGCCTAATTCTCCTTTATCAGTTATGGGTTACAGATGGTTTGTGAAAATTTGCTTTCTATGACTAGACATGTCCAGGTAGCTGATAAGCACTGTAGTAACTCCTTTTTAAATGGATTCCCAGGGTGAGGTTTCGTTACGGTCATCAGGATCATAACATGTACAATTTTGTGAATTTCATTACCTATGAGAATGGGAACTTTTAAAATTTCATAGGCCCTGCTCCTTAAGAATAACTCCCAGAACCAAGAAATAAAGATTAAAGGGGATCACATACTTTTCAATCCAACATAAAAGGACAAATAGCAGAGCTTCACCTAAAATCAATAAATCAAAATATACTTTCAGATCCAATTTTGCTTTGCTAGCCATAGGTTCAGACTTTTGGCCATCAAAGATTTTATTGAGCAACTGAGTATTTTCTTTCCAAAACCTCTGTAGTGCTCCCCACATCTCTGAGCTGCTTCACGTCACCCTGATGCTAAGTTTTACAAGGCAGGTTGCATGTTTCACACCCAAACCCAAGCATATTTCAGATCTGTCCCAAAGCTTCTGTGCACCCCAGCTGTTTCTATGGTAAAAATTCTCAGTCTTTTCCCTGTAATGAGTACTATGTCAAAATGGGATTGCTTTAGGAATGATGATTTGAATGGGTACATCTTTTAAAATTATGTAATAATTTGCACCCTTGTATGAACTAACTACAGGTGAATTCATTAAGGCAGTAACATCTCATTAAGGCTGTTCCAATGACTGACAGCACTTATGCACTGTGCCTGTAATGTGTGTGCAGGGCACAAGGAGCCTGGCTGAGGTGGGGGAACCAGAATCCAGGGCTTACTCTGCTCCCCAAGCCCTGTGGGCCACATGCAGCCTCCTCTGCCCAGAGACATGGATGTCCTTTCCCAGACCATCAAAGGCATGTTATGGGCCAGCATTGGTTCTATTCAAGGGTCATCATTTTCTCCTATTAGTGTTAAAGTGACTTTTTAGTTTACAGATGCTTTTATATAGTTCCTTTATATGGCATTTCTACCCATATTTGAGAACAAACAAATTAGGGATTCCTTTCGTTTTTAAATTTCTTTCTTTGGCTGTACCTCATGGCATGCAGAACTTCCCAGGGATCAAACCTGCACCCCCTGCAGTGAAAACGTAAAGTCTTCACCACTGGACTGCCAGGGAAGCCCTGGGATTCCTTAACAGAAGTCAATAAAACGATTCCAATTTACTATTAACCACCATTTAAATGCTATTTAACCTTTAATATTAATGTTGAAAAAAACTTTAAGCATTAAATTACAAGAATATTTATAACATCATATCTTCTTCCTAACAGCGTATTATTAAAGGTATCACCCCAGAAACACCGACAGAAATTCCCTGTGGGGACATCCGCTTGAATGCTGTGTAAAACATCAACAAAAGGAAGATGACTTCCCAATAACCTCTTCTTCCAGTCCTGACAAGTCACACATCGCCTTCTCCCTCTAAGTCAATGAGTTTCCGGCTAAGCCTATCAATGGAAGGGCCTTCATAGAGACACAGTCCCAAAAGACCACGGTGCCCAGATTCTTTCGGCCTCCAGTCACTTTGTGTGAAATCTCTGGGACATGTTACGACGTTAGACTCTGTGATGCAGCTAAAGTGGACTGCTGAATGTGTGAAGCTGTGTATGGAGGTGATGAAAACCACCACGTCGTCATTAGGACTAGTTTAGGATCAAGTCTGTGAAAGTCTCCTGTGTCATTCCGTCTTAAGATCACCAGTATCTAATATCGTTTGCTTCCAAAGATTTCAACTGCATAAACCATGTAGGAAAAAACAGGGATACTGTCTTGCTAGCCATATGTTTTCTGAGTAGCAGAGAATCCTATAGCTGGAGTCTATTAGAACCCCGTAACCTGTGTGCTGCTGTGGAATCAGGAGAGGAAGATAAGAAGCTAAACTGAAAAATAATGTGTATGTGTGAGCATGTGTGTCTGTGTGTACAACTGTTCCAGTGTATCCTTACCCGTTACAAACTATATGAATTTCCTCTAGTTTTTTTTTACATTAACAAATTCCACCTACTGAAATTTGTATGTATGTTATTATTTGAAGGGTATAACGACTATGACAGGCTCTGCCACCTATTCCTTTTCCAAGGACACTGCTTTAGCCCATATGCTTTCCTCTGTGGGCTGGCCGTTAGTATTTGCTGCACTTCCCTGCCATCCTCCTGCCTGTCTCTACTAAACATACAGGGTAACAGTTCACAGGCTAATCTGGCCTATTTCATTAGTTGCTGTGGCTTGGCTGTGAACTACTTTGAGGATGAATATTGATAAATGCATCTTCAGTGTTCAGTTGGCTATCTGGTTTAAGCTCTGTCTACTTCAAATGACTGAGTTTGACTACTAAGGTTATTTCGCTTTGTTAAGAGTAGATAAATCTAATTCTCACAGGGTGTAGAGGTCTGACACCCTGACCTAAACCAAGGTCATCCTCAATCCAAAAGTAATTGAGTCTGGTAAGTGAACCTCCTCCCAACTCCCTGACTTTCCAAGGTGGCTATCAAGATAGTGGGCCTTCCAGATAATTTTCAAGATTGAATCTAAATAAGGCTGATTGGAAAAGGGACACTTAAGTTAATAAAACCACATAAAACCCTTAATACAGATCTAGTAAATGTGACTCCAGTGGCTTGGGACGCTCAGATGCATAGGTAGAGAAGCAAATTTTACCTTGCAGTGACATTTCCTTAACCAAAACCTTGAAGGCAGTAAAGCCTGGTCAATGATAAAAGGACTCAATCTTCTGGCTGCGTTATCACATCAGTCCTCTATATGAATCTAATTCAATCCTAACAACCTTACAGAAAGAAGATCCCTATAGTAGAGGCCTAATTTCATCCAATTATAGATCTTTCTCCCTTGGCTTCCTTTCCCCAACAATATTCCCCAGCCACTGTATTCCACTACATCCTTCTATTTCTGATGCCCTGCTTTCCCCAGTGGGGTATTTTTCCCATAGATGTCAGCTGCTGAGAAATTTCCCAAATTATCAGAGGGAATGAGGAGGGGGATTTAAAATGACTCTTAGTAACCTACCTTATCTTTGCTTTTTCATTCTTTCTTGCTACCTTATGTCCATTCTCTGCTTTCTAGGGTGCTGAAAGGAGAGAGGTGATGTAAGTGGCAGTGTATTTGGTGGTAAATAGCTTTGCAAATTTTAAGAACTTGCTTTATATGGATTCGCCCCCTCTCACACACGCTTATGCATTTTCCAAAGATACCATTTTTTAAACAGGACTTTTTCAAACAAAGAGTTTTGTCAAGCCAGGTGTTATACAGGTGTTTTGAAAATTTTCAAATGTCACTAGACTTTAAAACAATCCAAAATCTCTCTTCAATATAGTCTGCATTTACTTGATTCCTATTTATCACTACTACTCTGAATTTCAATTTTTTAAGGAAAACTTAGTTGGTAGACCAACTTTAAAATAATCTTTTAAAGACCTTTTACATTTAATGTAGCATTTACATAAAAGCAAAAAATAAAAATGGAATGAATTGTAAAGTGCTGAAGTTAATTTCTTTTCTGTGATTTACTAGTCAGAAATAAGGAACAGACAAGGCACAACAAAAGAAGGGAGGCCAATTCAGTTGACTGAGATTGTTCCTATATGTTGATATGTAATGGAGTCCAAACAATTTATCTCCATTCCAAAAAACTTGAAACCCATTTAAAACTTACTCCATTTTTGTATGGAATGCATGACTTGTAACCTAAATTTACTGCCCTGGCTGCCCCATCTGGAGATGGAAGCAAAGACCCCTACAAACCCACCCAGTCAATGTATTAGCTCCAAAATCATATAATGACAAATCAAATAATGAATCTCAAAGTGAGGTCAGTCACTCTCTCACCATCCTTTTTATGCAGCTTGTTAATTTGGTGCCACCAATACCAAACTTTTAAGTACGAAGTTCCATTTAACTTATCCACCCCAAATCTCCTTAAAAAGGGAGATTATTCTCCCAGAATTAGAACTATGTTCTCTCTGAAAAGTAGCAAAGACTGACCTGGTATGTTCTATCTGTTGTACAGTTGATTTGGAGGTCACCATCAAAGCAAAGCTTAAAACCACAGAATGCAGTGGCTTAACTGTGGTGTTCTTATGCATCTTAAGACAATCATTAGCTATCCAATGGTACAATCCATGCCTGGTTGCTTTTGTAGCATGTCTTTTGGCTCATAAATCAACACCTGGTGCTTAAGATGTCATTAAAACAAGGCAGTATTCAGAAGGCATTTTCTCCATTTTTTTGGTCAGAGACAGTTGGGAAGAGCAGTAGATCCCTCAAAGAGACTATTACAACCTGTCATCACCATAAAGCAATGAAAACAAAACAGTTCTATGCAAAATAGGAAGTTGTATACTTAAGTCATCATGGAGCTCACCTGTTACTTGAAAACACAAGCAGAGTTACACAAAAGGCTCTAAATTAGGAAGGTAAATTTAGAAAGTGCTTGCAAAGTATGCTGGAGACTGAAATTTATAAATCCAAATATTGAAAAAAAAAATTAAGGAATATCCCTATACTGTAGAAAGCTTTCCTGGTGAAACATTCTGAATTTTTTTCTTCAATATCACAGATAAGTCAATGATATATATTAAAATGTGTCTTGTTTAGTTCCATGGAAGGGCTATTTCAAAAGCTCTAGATCTTTTGTTATTTTTATAGTATCACCT
This sequence comes from Ovis canadensis, assembly GCF_042477335.2. Taxonomy (NCBI): domain Eukaryota; kingdom Metazoa; phylum Chordata; class Mammalia; order Artiodactyla; family Bovidae; genus Ovis; species Ovis canadensis. Next base: position 29,872,148 of record NC_091255.1, on the reverse strand, counting down.
TTCCCCCTCATTGGTTAACTGTCTCTAAATGTCAATGATGGAACAAAGTTTTAAATAACTACATTAGAGGGCAGAAACAAACCTACTTAATTTCTCTACTCTTCCTGGCATCTAGAAATTTCTAAATAAATATTTCCTCTCCTAGAATGACATAATACTCCTCTCAATTTTTTAATAGGCATTTACTACAGTGGAAAAGATGGACTCTTAAGTATGCCTTTGCTTGTGTAACATATAGTTGGAATCCATTCAGTACTGTTTCTACATTAGGTGTATCAAAACAAATTTTGTAAAGATTCACAATATATTTCAATTGAAATTTAAGCTTGCATTTCTCTTAACAACACCTCATAATATCCATACCAAACTGCTCTACCACCAATCAAGTTTTTATTTCCTTATCAAAAAGAGACTATCTTCCCTGGCCAAATCTACTTTGGAACCAGTGTGCACTGGTGGAGCACGTCATCAGAAAAAAGTTTTGTCTGCTAAACTAAGAACCTTAACATTTAGGAGAGAGAATAGGTGATTTCAGTCCTTCAGTTCTACAACTGAAGACTACAATTGTAGTAAATAATCTAACAAATTGTAAACACTGACAGTTCAAACAACAAATATTTAGGAAAGAGGAGCTAGCCCATCTTTAGGCTTAAAATGCCTGAAGTGAAAGCGACATACATCAAAAAAAAAATCTCAAGAGAAATGTTGAAAATGAAGGAATGAATGAAAGTGTCAGTACGTCAGTTGTGTCCAACTTTTTGCATTCCCATGGACTGAAGCCTGCCAGGCTCCTCTGCCCATGAGATTCTCCAGGCCAGAATACTGGAGTGGGTAGTTGTTCCCCTCTCCAGGGGATCTTCCCAACCCAAGGATTGAACCCAGGTTTCCTGCAATGCAGGTGGATTCTTTACCATCTGAGCCACCAGGGAAGCCCCAAATACCTACATTTCCATAAACAAGAATATTTGCTAATTTTTTAAAAAAGCTACTTGATTCTTACTTGACTCTAATATTAGAAGTATACCTTAAAACTTGATACATGAAAAATGCAAAGTTTAAAGGATAAAATTAGGGACTTATGTAAAATAAGAATTTGCAGTTATTTCTCCAGTAGCATTTAAATATGATCTGATTTACAAAAAAAAAAAAAAAATTTCAGGATACTTTGTGTTGAACGTTATCAATGGTAGTGATTTAGTCGCTAAGTTGTGTCCGACTCTTGCAACGCCAGGGACTGTAGCCTGCCAGGCTCCTCTGTCCTTGGGAATTCTCCTGGAAAGAATACTGGAGTAGGTTGCCATGTCTTCCTCCAGTGGATCTTCCCAACCCAGGGATCAAACCCCGGTCTCCTACATTGCAGGTAGATTCTTTACCAACTGAGCTATGAGGGAAGCCCCAAAAGTATCAATGGGGTGCTTCAAATTCTGGACTATATACAGTTAACTGAATTATAGAAATGGTACTTCATTTTCCTCATCTTTAGTTTCTTCTTCCACATTATTTATAGCTAAGAATAAATATTTTCTACTATTCACCTCTGTCAACTGTGGTTATATGAAATTGTCCAATGTTATCTTTTTATGAAACATTTAAACTTCAGTGACAGAATTAAGCCTGTTTTATTTATACAAAATAAATAGTCCCCTCTTCAAGATGCATAAAATGCCCATGTACTCATTTATGCAATTTAGTCATAGATATTTCAAATTATATTTTAAGACATCAGTAAATGCCTTTTGTTGTTAACTACTACTGTAGTAACTCTTAACATCATGATGAATAGACTGTCTCATTAAAAAGAAAAAACAGAATGAAACAAAAATCCCTTAAAAAAACTCTTAAGGTTAAAAGAAAAATCTTAACTGTGTATTGTAAAAAACATCCCCCAAAATATCACTGCATGTGATCTGCAAATACTTAGCATCAAAAGTACCTAGAACTAGAAATATTAAATTTCAGTAAAGCAAAATGTATTATAATCTGTGTAGAGCTTCAGTTTATAATGTACTTTCACAGATACCAGGTTTCCCTGGTGGCTCAGATCGTAAAGAATCTACCCACAATGCAGGAGACCTGGGTTCAATCCCTGGGTTGGTAAGATTCCCTGGAAAAGGAAATGGCAACCCATTACAGTATTTTTGCCTGGAGAATTCTGTGGACAGAGGAATCTGGTGTGCTAAAGTCATGGATTCGCAAAGAATCGGACACGACTGAGGCAACTAGTATTTTCACAAATATCATGTCACTTGATCATCAGATCTATGTGATAGATGTCATTTCCCCAGTTTTGTAGATAAGGAGCATGAAGCACAGAGTGATTAACTGATTTGCCCAGGTTCACACAGCTGGAAAGTTCCAGAACAGGCCTTATACCTAGGTTTTCTGATTGCAGGCCAAAGATTATTTGCATGAAAGTCAAAGTTGCTCAGTGGTATCTGACTCTGAGACCCCGTGGACTATACAGTCCATGGAATTCTCCAGGCCAGAATACTGGAGTGGGTAGCCATTCCGTTCTCTAGGGAATCTCCCTAACCCAGGGATCGAATCCAGGTCTCCCACATTGCAGATGGATTCTTTACCAGCTGAACCACAGGGAAGCCCATTATTTGCATGTCTATCTTTAAAAACATCATCCATATAAAACTCCTAGAAGAGAGCATAGGCTAAACATTCTCTGACATAAATCATACCAATGTTTTCTTAGGTCCGTCTCCCAAGGCAATAGAAAGAAAAACAAATAGGAATTAATCAGACTTAGAAACTTTTGCATAGCAAAGAAAACCATAAAGTGAAAAGACAACCTATGGAATGGGAGAAAATATTTGAAAACAATGCAAATGACAAGGGCTTAATGTCCAAATACATAAATAGCTCATACAACCCAATCAAAAAATCGGCAGAAAACCTAGACAGTTTTCCAAACAAGACATACAGATGGTCACAGGCACATGAAAAGGTTCTCAACATCACTAATTATGAGAGAAATGCAAATCAAAGTTACAATGAGGTATCATTTCATACCAATCAGAATGGTGACCATTAAAAAGTCTACAAATAACAAATGCTGGAGAGTGTGTGGAAAAAACGGAATCCTCCTACAGTGCTGGTGGGAATGTAAATAGCTACAGCCACTATGAAAAACAGCACAGAGGTTCCTCAGAAAACTAAAAATAGAATTACCATATGATCCAGCAATCTCACTCCTGAGCATGTATCTGGACAAAACTACAACCCCAAAAGATAAATGCACTCCTATGTTCATAGCAACACTATTCACAATAGCCAGACAATATCCAAGACATGGATACAACCTAAATGTCCATTGATAGATGAATGGATAAAGATGTGGTATGTTTACACAATGGAATACTACTCAGCCATGAAAAAGAACAATGGCATTTGAGACAACATGGGAAAGACAAATACCATATGATACGCCTACATGTGGAATCTAAAATACAGCACAAATGAACCTATCTACAGAACAGAAACAGGTTCACAGACATAGAGAACAGATTCTGGTTTCCAAGGGGTAGGGGGAAGGGAAAGGAATAGACTGAGAGTTTGGGTTAGTAGATGCAAATTTTTATGTTTAGAATGGATAAACAGCAAGGTCCTATTGTACAGCACAGGGAACTACAACCAATCTTCTGGGATAAATCATAATGGAAAAGAATACAAAAAAGAATGTATATACAACTGAGTCACTTTGCTGTATAGCAAAAATTAACACCTTAAAAATCAATGAAAGAAATATTAAAAAAAAGTCATCATCCACAGAAGCCAAAATAAACAGTACTAGAACAAGAGTAAACAAGTGGAGGGAGGAGGAAAATTAAGATAGTGAATCACAGAACAGTTGTTTACCTACTTATACAATTTAAGTCCATTATTTTAGACCTCAACTATTTAAAAGAACACGTATCTAGCCACACATATAATGAATCCCTTATTTATATTGATCCAAATAATTCATTATTTAACCAAGAACTGCTACCCTGTGCTCTAGTATGACAACTCTAACAAAGGAATTCAATTCTTCACCAAAGCTGAAGACTTTTAGCCTGTCATTCAGTCTTCCATGATCTTACCTGAAATTTTCCATTTACACTGTACTATACCCCTCTGTGTACACTCAGTCTATGCTTCTGCAGTATTTGTCACTGTCACTGATAAGACTTAGTATAGAACCTCTATACATGGAACTGTAATAAATGGTACTGTATTTTTAAGAATATATTAAACAAGACATGTTTATAAATAGGCTACCCAGTTCTTTAGCTAATTTTTTTTTATTTAGGGTATCTCCATCTTTTCACCCTTAGCTAAAACTCATTTATACACATAACCAATTTAATATCTTGCTAAGGTTTCATAAAAGAGGAATGATGGCATGACACGAATGACATTTTAAATGTGACACTTTTAAATAAGCAATTAAATGGTACAAATGTATCATAATTTTTATAAAAGAGAGGTATGTTGTGAACTAAAAAGCTTAGACAAGATCTGTGATCTATATTTCATACTTTAATACAAACTTTAGGACATAAAACGATATTCTCCATTCAAATCCATATTATTTTTATCTGAAACACAGTATTTATAAAATAAACAGCTCCTGCAACAAAATCAACAATAGAAGAGTAAATTATTTTTTAATGGTCATAGTAGAGCGAATTTTCCTCATATTACCTATGAGGATTTAGCAGTCTCTTTAGGTTACTTGAATATAACCAAGAATGTCGTACTGATAAGTAAATATTACATATTAACTTAAACATTCAAGATAAAAAGACTGACTTCTGACTTAACCAAAACCCAAAATGAATTTTGAAAATATATTTTAAAACACCCTCCCAACCACTCTTAACACACTCCTTTATATAGCATGTTTCAGGAGTTGTAATTTTCTGTGCTTCCATACGTCTTTCTACTGGGGCAGTCATTACTCATCTTCTTTCTCAATATATGTCTTTGCATTAATCCTTGCCATTTGCCGGGCCAAGTATCTGTCTCTTGCTGACATTACAGTCTCTTCATTGCTCCGCTTTGCAAACTTGTTCACTGTCTCATGCAGCCTCTTCTGTTCTTTGCCTGTCTCTTGGCATTCCTCTGTGATTCTGTGTTTTGCTCCCAATGACGCTTCAGAACTAGAGGGTTTTTCTGGGTTTCTATCTTTGTCCTTTTCCATGTCTCTCATTTTACTGGCTCTTTCCTGGTTAACAAACCTATCCTTTGCCCTAGAATTTGGGCTGCTTTCCTTTCTGTCTCGATTTCTTTCTGAAGATTCAACACTGACTTCTCGTTTTTCTCTATCTCTATATTTATCATTGCTTTCATATCTTTCTTTTCTTGCTTTCAGATGCTCTTCCTTTTCTTTGCTTTTCTCTTCCTTCTCGCATCCTTTCTCATTGTGTCGGTCATAATTATTTCGTTGTCTGTGTCTTTCCTGTTCTCTGGAGGGATATTTCTCCCGTTTCCATTCTCTGTCATTTCTCTCTCTCTCGTCTCTTCCCCTCAGTCTCTCTTCTTGTTCATGCCTCTTCCAGTGTGAATCTCTGTGACTGGACTCTCTGTGCCTATGGGAATCCCTTTTTTCTTTTCGAGAATCACGGTCAGTGTGATAGCTGTCCTGCTCCCTGGCTGGTCTCTCTTGGTGTTGCTCTTCCCTTTTCTCACAGCCTCCTGACCTGGAGTTTTTTGTGTGGCACTGGGTGCCATGTTCTCTTTCCTCACTAGATGACGGTGAGTGGGTAGGATTCCTGTGATGCTTGGAGTCATTTTTTAGGGTCTCCGTGCCCTTCTCCCTTCTACAGTTCCCTTTCTTTTCCTCTGTTTCATCATTCTCACTGCTCTTAGCATCAAAGTCACTGTCTGCATCCGGGTTTTCCTCTACTTTCACACCAGTATGGCGAATGCAGTTCTCATGAGGTATTCTGCTCTCTGAACTTACTTCATCAGAATATCCTTTTGATTTCTCTTCCTTTATCCCAGACCTTAAGAAAAATAATGTAACACAAAATGCCACATTATTAATTATAGTAAATAAATTCATAGAATTTTTATCAGTACTTAAGTCAATACACTTACAACTGTATATACTTTCTGATTATCCCAAATTCAAAAAGGTACTGATGTCTATTTACCTGGTAAACATCTATCATTAGTATATTCTAATCATTCAGATTATTTTCAATATTGGTAGAAATGAAAAAGTAAAAATCAGCCCTTCTGTATAGACCACTAGAACCTTCAGGTAGGGGTCTGTGGAAGGTTTTCTAGAACCTTCAGATGGGGGTCTGTGGAAGGTCTTCCTTTTTGCCAAACATAGATAACAAATTGGAGAAAGCAATGGCAACCCACTCCAATACTCTCGCCTGGAAAATCCCATGGATGGAGGAGCCTGGTGGGCTGCCATCTATGCGGTCACACAGAGTCGGACACGACTGAAGCAACTTAGCAGCAGCGGGAGACAACAAATTGTTAGGAAAAGGCATATCCTGGAATAAGTACTAGTTTTCAACAAGAAGTTCAAGTTGTGGCTTTTTGTTGGATTTTTATTTTTCTTTCTTTCTAAAAAATACTTAAAATAGTCCTGCAAAAAGATAAATTTTTTTCACCACAAAATGGTGACAAAATCTAATTCTAAATATCACTAAATAATCCTTCTCATGATTGAAAAGGCATCAGCCTCCTGCTATACACCTCAGCATCTATTACAACAAAATGGAAATACGTGAATCCATCCAGCTATTATGATCAGTTACATTAACACTGCTTATACCACCTACATTTTCCCAGCTGATCAGCATGGTTAATTTATTTACATTACTCACACATTCATTCTCAGTAATCACTTATTCATCACACAAACAAAGCAACAACTATGGTTCTCAAGGAACTGCTTTCCTTAGATACAAATTTAGGACAAACTTTACCTTCCAAGTGGGTATATATATATTTATAGCATGATAATTTCACTATTCCTGTATCTTATGGGCTTCCCAGGTGGCACTAATGGTAAAGAACCCACCTGCCAATGCAGGAGATGTAAGAGATGCAGGTTCAATCCCTGGGTCAGGAAGATCCCCTGGAGAAGGGAATGGCAACCCATTCCAGTATTCTTGCCTACAGAATCACACTGCCAGGCTCCCAGGACAGAGGAGCCTAATGGGCTACAGTCCAAAGGGTCACAAAGAGTCAGACATGACTGAAGCAACTTAGTATGCATAATATCTTATAATTTTATTAAAAATTCTTCCAACTCTTACTTTCTAGACCAGTACTAATAGAAATGCCAAAAGAAGTGAGGAATTCCCTGGTAGTCCAGTGGTTATGACTCAGTGCTTTCACTGCCGAGACCCAGGTTCCAACCCTGGTGGGGAATTAAGATTCCACCAGCAGCACAGCATAGCCAGAAAAAAAAGAGTCTACAGAAATGGTAATGTCCATAATACTGTAGCCACTAGCCAAATGTGAGAATGGAGTACTTGAAATGTTGACTGATGAAACCAAAATTTTAGATTTAATTTAAACAGCCACATGAAACTAGTGGCTACATACTGGATAATGCATTTCTAAGCCCCTGATTATGTGAATCTTTATGTTTTACAGAGGCTAGGTCCTATTTATGAAAAGATACACTTCTCTTTTTATATACTATCTGAACATGCATGCAGAATTACTATAATAAAAATATCTTGAACTAAAAAGCTGTAAATCTCTAGTTATTCATTCAATTAGGTCAGGTTTGGCTAACAACAAAATATGCAACACTACAGTCCTCTACTTCCAGGAAGTTTAAATGATCGTGGGATCATATCAGAACTTAAGGACAGTATCCTTCTTTTTTTTTTTTTAGTTTTCTTTTTCTTTTTTTGTTTTTGTTTTTTTTTTTAGTTTTTTATTTTTAAAATTTTAAAATCTTTAATTCTTACATGCATTCCCAAACATGAACCCCCCTCCCACCTCCCTCCCCATAACATCTCTCTGGGTCATCCCCATGCACCAGCCCCAAGCATGCTGTATCCTGCATCAGACATAGACTGGCGATCTAATTCTTACATGATAGTATACATGTTAGAATGCCATTCTCCCAAATCATCCCACCCTCTCCCTCTCCCTCCGAGTCCAAAAGTCCGTTATACACATCTGTCTTTTTTCCTGTCTTGCATACAGGGTCATCATTGCCATCTTCCTAAATTCCATATATATGTGTTAGTATACTGTATTGGTGTTTTTCTTTCTGGCTTACTTCACTCTGTATAATCGGCTCCAGTTTCATCCATCTCATCAGAACTGAGTCAAATGAATTCTTTTTTATGGCTGAGTAATACTAAATAGTCCATATACCACATCTCACCTGGCTTCACGAAAGCTGCATGTAGGTACTTCCTCTTCACCAACTGCTTGATTTAATAGGTGCCTATAAAATCCACTGAGATCTCTCTGCTTGGTTACATCCAAACGTGCTAACAGAATGAAAGCAAAAGTGAGAATATTTATATTCAACAAGGCAAAATGTAGTTCAGTTTTACAGGCACAGAGTATATAACATAGTGTATAAACTGGTCTTTAGATCTATATAGTCTGCAGGCCAAATCTGGCCTGTTGCCTTTTTTATCTATAGATTTCTACTGGAATGTAGCCCTGTTTATTTACTATCTCGTCCTGAGTGGTGCTCTAGATGAACACATAGCACATCCTGAGACCAAGTCTTACACATGTGGTTTCTGTCCATTTAAAATTGGTAAGCACTTGACAAATAAGCTGTTTATAATTACATTTTACTTTGATCATAAGAAACGACCATGAGTAGAAAGTACTGCAGTAAAGCATTAAGATATTTTTTGGCCTCTGCACATCTTTGTTCTTTCTTGAATTAATGTTATTCTTTTTGTAAATGCCTCGTTAATGTTCTTTGCGTGATGTTAGTTTTCTCATCCCAGGAAAATATAACTAGGATTAAATCTCAGTTTATATTCCCTTTGACAAACGCTGTGCTGTTATGCCTTGTAATCGATGTTTTTACATTTGAATTCATTTTCTAAGGCAATGACTTGTGATGATTACAGTTTCAAGCAACAAAATGAGATATAATTAGAAAGTTGAACAGAAATAATAGCTACTAATAGTGCAACTGTGTTTTTACCTAAAATCTTCTATTTTATAATACTATATAACATCATATACCTTGTACTCTGTATTCACATACATAAATTATGACAACATTATAATAAAAAAGTTCAGTGACAGAACAAATGGCTACCACAGGGCAGAATTCTCTTATTTCTATCTCCTTCTACCCTTCTCCCTCTTTCATTTCACCTTCGAGCGCAGCAGCTCTTCTTTCCCTTTCTTCCTCTTCAGCTCTCTCTTGCAGTTTTTTCTTATAAGCAGATGTTACGAATGCCTCTTTATCATCAAATTCTCCCTTTTCCATTTCTCGTTCTCTCTGTATTTTCTTTTCCATTCTTTTTTCTTGTTCCTTTTTTCTAATTTCAACTGCTTTCAGTAAGTTGTGGATGTACTTGGGCTAGGGGAAAAAATACGATTATTTAGGAGAGAGTCAAAGATAATGAACTGTTAATATTCTATTGTTACCATGAATTAAGATAAAAAGTCAAATTAACAGGATCAACTTCTCAAAATTCAATATAAATTTACTAGCAAGACTGAAAATAAAATTCATTTCAATAGAAATTTAAGTATAGACAGAATTATTCAAAACACCATTTAAAAAAAAATCTCAAACTAAATAGGTAATTTTCCCATTGTTTTTCTCATCCTTTTTACAAAATGGTATTTTTTTACTTCTTCAGATATGTGAACAGGAAAGCTTTCCAACTAGTGTTTCACATTAGTTGAAATACAATTATTGAAAATAGTAGCTTTAATATAATTTTACACCACTACTTTATTTTAGATACTGTAAGATGTAAAGATCCTTAAAAACCAATCTGTGCTTTGTGAAAGAATAAGAGTGGTAGAAAATTTGAACTTATTTCATTCAATCTCCACACCTTTACATTTTCATCAAACTAAAAATCTGATCGTGATACAGATGGATGATTCAGTTATCAGCTAGGAAGCAATAAAAAATTATAAAACAGAAACATGAACAGGAGAAGCAATACAAAGACTTTCAAAAAATAATTTGAAAAAGTTTTAAAGCAAAAAACAAAATTTATAAAATTGTTAGATAATTCTCTTGCTCCTGGTTATGATACTTTATATACAGCTTCCTAGATTCTAAAAAATCTACACTATCTGGAACTAGGGGCTCTTTATATATTTTATATACCTAAAATTTTTTGTCAGATCATTCTCATGGTGAAATAAGAGTAAGATACAAAATGCAGGTGAAAGTCAAAGAAAGTGTATTTTCAGCTACAAACCTTTCGGTCTTTTCCCAAAAGCAACTTGGGGTTACTTTCTTCCTTCTTTTTCTGCATTTCATCATAAATACTGTCATATTCATAAACAGTAGAATCTTCTGCAAGAGCCTTCTGAATTTCAAGTTTGGTCTTAAAAAAAAAAAAATCGAACATATTTCAAAAATATGGGCCAACTAATAGATACCAGAAAAAGTCTTAAGTAGTTTTTTGGGGACAGGATCGTAAATCAGAAATATATCATAAAAATGTATCAATCACATTTTAAACTTAAAACACTTAGAATAGAGCCTTACACAGAGTAAGTGTTAATTAAACATTGTGCTGTGCTTAGTAGCTCAGTCGTGTCTGACCCTCTGCGACCCCGTGGATTACAGACCCGCAGGCTCCTCTGTCCATGGGATTCTCCAGGCAAGAATACCAGAGTGGGTTGCCATGCCCTCGTCCAGGATATTAAACATTATTTATTATTATCTATTCACTTAAAGATGAATGTGTGTTTAGTCCCTCAGTTGTGTCCAACTCTTCGCGAGCCCATGGACTACAGCCAGGCTCCTCTGTCCATGAGGTTTTCCAAGCAAGAATACTAGAGTGGATTGCCATTTCCTCCTCTAAGGGGTCTTCCTGACCCAGGGATCGAACCCGAGTCTCCTGTGCCTCCTGCATTGCAGGCGGATTCTTTACCTGATGAGCCATCAGGGAAGCCCCCAAATAAATAGTTATCCGCATCAAAAAGTCAAAAGGACTAGGGTATGACTTAGGAACATCAAACCTTAATTTTGAGATGCCTATATTATACTACATATCAAACTTTCATATCATTTTTAGTTGTGTTATCAAATAAAATGTTCAGGTTTCAAATGGCATGAGATGATTTTTTTACTAATCGAAAATTGCTTTATTTTTAGAGATGTCACCTCTAGAATTTAAGTAGTATATTCACTAAAGAAATTACTTTGGAATACAAGCAGTTTTAAGAATTTTTTGTCTGATATATTTTTCATTAAAAATAGTTTAATAATTGTAAGGAACTTTTTATTTATTTTCACTGAAGTATAACTGACATAGACTATGATTTGACATTTGTGAAATGATCACCAGAGTAAGTCTAGTTACCATCCGTCACCATACAAAGCTACCAGAAAAATAAAAAATACTTCCTCAAGTGACAAAAACTTTTTAGGATTTACTTTAACAATTTCCAAATTTGCATACAATGTCTATAGTCACTACAGACTGCAGTCACTATGCTGTATATTACGTCACCATGACTTTTTAAAAAAATAACTTGAATTTTGTACCTCTTGATCCCCTTCATCCATTTCACCAAGCTCCCCAATACACTTCCCCTCGAGCAACTATCAATTTCTTCTCTATGAGTTTTGTTTTGTTCAAATGTTTTGTTTTTTAAATTCCATGTATAAGTGAAATCATATGATATTTGTCTTTCTCTGACTTATTTCATTTAGCATGACACCCTCAAGGTCCATCTATGTTACTGCAAATGGCAATATTTCGTTTTTTATGGCTGAGTAGTATTCGTGTGTGAGTGTGAGTGTGTGTGTACACTTCACATCTTCATTATCCATTCACTCATCAATGGACATTTAGGTAATTTCCATATTCTGGCCATTACAAATAACACTGTAATGAACACAGGGGTGTATGTATCTTTTCAAATTAGTATTTTCACTTTCTTTGGATACATACACAGAAGTGGAATTGCTGCATCCTGGCAGCTCACACTAGCAGGAATTATTAAACCATGCAACCCACTGTCAGACTAAGTCATCTGAAAGCAGAAATGGGTTTAATCTGGAATACAGCAGTAAGGGACTAATTCTTCTCCCTTTTTCTCCCTTAAAATTTATACAAGAAACCTGAAATCTATGCAAATCAAGAAACATCTTACCCATTTTCAGAAAACAAGCATCAAGATAAAATTATTTAATACACACCTACTGTGTAGTCTCAGTTGCACAGATCCCAAAACTGATGCTTTAAATGTGAGCTGAAATAATTACTTCACCAAATACATTTAATTCACCCTTTCCACCTTACCTGTTTCATTGCTTGCTTCTTGGCAGCTTCCCTCTGAAGGCTTTCACTCACGGAGGTCTATAAAACAGGAAAATGATGTCATAGTTTAAACCAATTTAAAAGTTCTTTTCCAGTATTCTGATTGGCAACTAGTTCCTCACTTATGGTTAAAAATACAGTATTATGAATTAAGATTTTCAAGGTCTTCTCCCTTAGGAGACAAATGAATTTTTAAGTCATCAGGATATAAGAGAAAATAAATTAGTATGGGACATGAGGTAACATGGATTTTTAGTCCCAGCTTCAACATTGTTCAACTTCTATGGACTTCAATTTGCTTTGTGTGCATAAATTAATGTGTATGTGCTGAGCTGGGGAGGATTGGTACCTTCCAATACTAAAATGGTATAATTCCCCAAAACAAAATGCATATTATTTTAACATTCAACACCGAATATAGTATATCACACTCCTAGTACACGCTGACAGATTAGGGACTGCCAGAACTACTTGCCGTCATAACAATTTAATAAATATGTACCAAAAAGCCTACCATGACATTGTTCGAATTTCTGAAGATAGCAGAAAAACAAGAACAGTCGCTATGCTTGAGAGATAAATGGTCTGAAAGGAAAGAAAACTGAAGAGATAATTATAAATATGATAAGCAATATAATAAAGGAATTAAAAAAGGGGGCTGTGAGACTAAATGTCTGAGGAATCAAGAAAGACTTCCCAAAAGAGATATGACATTAGACCTCAATCAAAAGGAATTTCAGAGAAGGCAAGAAAAGTACAGAAAGTAGTAACCACAGGGCAAAAGTAAAGACTTGCAGCTAAGAAAAGAAATATAATTAGAATACTTGGGAAAAACTGTTCGCCTAAAGTTTAAAGTTTTGTAAATATCCTAACCAACATGGAAATGTAACACAGGAAAGGGGTGCATTTTATGTTGTGCAAATTATATCTTAAAAAATACTCATGAACTTATTTTTAACTGAAAATATAATCCTCAGCTCTAGAACTACAGTTCTCTAGCCTACTGACATTTGCTGTTTTCAGCTGTAGAGTATCAATTGATGCATGCTTGTTTTCCATGGCAACAAACAGAATGAATGAACTTATTTCTAGTTTTCTATGACCATGCAGATGAATAAAACTAATACACAAAAGCCAGACAGTAATTACAGAACACTAATAAAATAAGTGTACAGGCACAGACCAAGTTTATTTTAGGTGACAGTAAACTGACTCCAATTAGAGGAAGAGAGATTGTTAACAAAAACATTAATAGTAACTAAAATCTATAGTGAAAGTGAAAGCTACTCTTTGTAACACCATAGACTGCAGCCCACCAGGCTCCTCTGTCCATGGAATTCTCCAGGCAAGATTATCAGAGTGCATTGGCATTCCCTTCCCCGGGTGGGGGGTCTTCCCGACCCAGGGATTGAAGCTGGGTCTCCTGCACTACAGGCAGATTCTTCACCATCTGAGCCACCAGGGAAGCCCTAACATCAGTAAGAGTCAGGTGCTAGTATGCTAAGTATATTACTTGTGTATTGTAAGTATTACTCATTTAAATCAAAGTTCCTGTTATGTGATAAGACACATTTTTCACTCATTAGAATATAACTTGTAAACATGAAAATATTAAATATTCTAGTAAGCATATCTCATGAAATTCTTTCCAATGCATTTTGTTTGTTGTTTTTCACAGCTTGCAGGACCTTTGTTCCCAAACCAGGGACGGAGCCTAGGCCTGGCTGTGAAAGTGCCAAGTCCTAATCATTGGACCAATGTCTCAGTCTAATTAGTGTATACTAAATTTATTTTTCTTAATCATTGAGTCAACAGTGTCCTCAGGACTGACTAGAAGAGTAAATCCCCAGATGCTGGACTTTTGGTATTATTTTTATTATGTTTTCCTACCTCTCTTCCAGTCACCATTCACCTGCTATTACTTTCAAACTGGTTGCTTCAACCCGAACTACTGAACTTGAAAAAAAAAAAAAAACCACAAGGCTATTTTTAGATGTTTATATAATATAGAATAAGCAGAAGGGAAAGGCCTCTCCAATCTAAAAAGGTAAGCACATTTTGAGACATCTCAAGAGACTTTGTTTTCATGTTTATAGCTGTTTGGAAAGATGAAATCTGACCTTTGAAAAAATCAGTTGCTATTACTTACAGGAGTGATAACATATGGAGAGAGTGATTTTACATATCTTATCCACCAACTTGTACCCCAGATTCCAAGAGCATCAGTGGATAAAGAAGTAACTGAAACTAAGCTGAAAAACTCAGGGAAGACTATCTTCTTTGGAAGTTCATTTCTGTTTTCTAGCTAAAAGAACTTAAAATGATTATTAATGGTGATGGCTAAAATGCCAACAACTTGTTTAAACACAGATAACTTAAAAAAAACTGAAAACAGCAGCAATAAAACTTTTGTTTCAGTAATAGTGATTCTATATAAAAATCAGTACATGTCTTAAATAACATTTTAAAATCTCCTACATAACAAACATAAGAAACTCTGGTTCAAATTCATATTAGAGATGGTAAAATTAAATGCAGGATCAGTAAGACTTTATATTTTAAAGGTCAAGTCTTTCTAGGTTTTAAGAGATATTCTTAAATTACAATACTAATACAAATGTTAAGACAAATTTAGTCTGGTTTCCATGAGAAAGGATATGCAAGAGAAGATAAAAATGAAAAAGGTTCCCCTGCATAAGTCAGGGAAGGTTTCATTTTACTGAATTCAGCAAAAAAAGAAACTGATTTCATACATATGCCCTATGCATAAAATAAAACTAAGATATATAATAACTGCCAACATGTCAGCCTCTAAATTTAAGAGATCCTAAAGGAGGAAGTGCAGAATAATGGTCACAAGTGTAAGCTCAGGAATCTGACTTTCAAACTGTTCTCTCTTACTAGCTGTGTTATTTCAGGTATGTTACTCATCTACACAATGGTATCCACCTCACAAGGTGGTTTTGAGGATTAAATGAGATAATACGTAAACACTACTTTGCAAGTATCTGGCTTAAAGAAGAGCTCAATAAACATTAGCTATCATTACTACCATTATTATTACTATGCTCATATTTAAGAACAGTAGGCAAAAGAAATGCTTATATTTAAACAAATGAAAATTAAGTTATGTGAAAATAGTAGCTATAGGTTTTTTTCCCTTGGAGTATTACAATTAAACCAAGGCATTCACCAAAAAAGCATGTACACTATGTTCCACTTTATCAGTGTGTTTAATAAATATGAAATTGGAATTTACATGAAGTCGTAGTACAGTATGATTCAATTTGCAACAACTGAAATAGAAAAATATAGTCTGTTGAATATTTAAAAGGCACAAATATTTTCTTTTGTGTGTTAAGATTCCTTAGGTTTCATATTCAGGACACCAAAACACAGGAAAATGGAGGATGCATACGTTTGAATCCTTCACAAGCAATGGCAGCTGTGGCATAGTTAGAAATGGGCATTCTAGAACTGAAAGTGATTTTACTAGCAACTATAAATGAAAATACATTGCCCCAAAGCATGAGATTAGAAAGAACTCTTTTTTTGCGGGAGTCCTCTGCTGTGGTGCTATAGTCAACACTGGATGATGGGAGATGGCAGCAAGGAACGACTGAATGAATGGACTTCTTTGCACCTTCAACAAAAGAATACTGGTTAAGTAACTCAACGGAAAGTTCTCTAGCTAGCCCATTAAAAACCTGCTTTCAACAATATTTAATGGTGTGGGGAAACTTTAAGGCTACACCCAGGTTAGTCCTTGTTCACTATTCAAGTTCAGTTCAGTCGCTCAGTCGTGTCCGACTCTTTGCGACCCCATGAATCGCAGCATGCCAGGCCTCCCTGTCCATCACCAACTCCCGGAGTTCACTCAGACTCACGTCCATCGAGTCAGTGATGCCAGCCAGCCATCTCATCCTCGGTTGTCCCCTTCTCCTCCTGCCCCCAATCCCTCCCAGCATCAGAGTCTTTTCCAATGAGTCAACTCTTCGCATGAGGTGGCCAAAGTACTGGAGTTTCAGCTTTAGCATCATTCCCTCCAAAGAAATCCCAGGGCTAATCTCCTTCAGAATGGACTGGTTCAAGAAGCCACCCAATAACCACCTCCCCTCATCTGATGGCCACACTGCTTCTTGTGTATTTCACCTTGACTCAAACCTTCCCACTAAGTCCTTTAGGAACCCCACATCCTCATCCTCTATGATGAATTTTTCTTTTACTTCCTTGACTAAAAACTGGCTTTTCTCTAAAGACATCTTTCTTTTGAAGCTGCTCACGGCTCACACACCCTGTACTTCAGATTAGGAAACTGTGTGTCCTCCTGATTCTAGTTTCGTCTACTGCAGGTAAAAATCCCTGTTTCTATGAAGCTCATAATATACGACTGTGCTATACTTAGCCCCCTCTTCTCTCAGTTTATGAACCCTATATTACTTGAGCTCAGTCTCCCTCTCTACTGAGGAACACCATGCCATCTCTCTGGCATGCCACCATCATCCCAGATAACCCATGCCACAAATACTGACATTGTTTTCCTCATCTCCAGTTATGTTTTAAAAGGTTTTTGAGTTTCCCTTTTAGTTGTATCATATCTGAGTGCAATTTACTGATGATTTCTTCTCTACTTCAGCCACCCTCTCTCATGGTCACTCTTGTCATTATCTTCCACTGACTCAGCTCTGAAACTATAAACTTGGGCAACCCACCTGATAACCACCACTACCCTTCTACCAAATTTCACTGAACATGAGATGTGCATTATTTCACATTTTAACACTGCTGACGTTGGATACAGCTTACGATCAGTGGCATCATCTAATTATTGTTGAACCAAAGGTATTCTTAATACCTTAGTCGATAATACTGCCTGCGTGTGTAAATATTGTTACCAGCGTCAAAACTTGTAGAATGAGCATCACTGAGTGTTCATGCTGTGATTCTTAAAATTATGCAATTTTGTAGAGATAATTTACTTTTGATTGCCACTTGGGGTTATTACTTCACCACCTCCAAATACCCTCCTTAAAACCATCAGGTTTGATGTCAGAGAATGATAGAGTGTGGAAATACATAATCTGAGTGAAAAAGCGAGTCCAAAAGAGACTCTAGATTTGAAAAAGCTTTATAAATTCCTTAACCAACTAACTTCACTTATATTTTGCTTTTTATGTATGTTTAAGATTAACCTAAATTTAAAAATCTGTATCTAATTAAGACTAAAAGAACTCAATACTGTATCATGTACTAAATACACAATTAGAATTCTAAGTGACAACAAAGACTCATATTTGATACTGTTCTTTTAGGTAAACAATCTGTCTGCAATGCAGGAGACTTGGGTTTGATCCCTGGGCCAGGAAGATCCCCTGGAGAAAGGAATGGCTGCCCACTCCAGTATTCTTGCTGGGAAATCCCAGGGCAGAGGAGTCTCTCTGGCTACAGTCCATGGAGTCGTAAAGAGTTGGGCACAACTGAGCGACTAACACTTTCAAATAAAATAACAGTGCAACATACATGTTTTAGATTTGAAGAAATACAGTAGTTCTCTTGATCATTTATTTCCACTGTATCTTTTCTGTGATTTTATGGATAAAATAATTTCATTTTCTATTAGAATCTTTATAATAAATCGTCAACTATTCTTGCCAATAATCTTAACTCCTTTGCTATACTGCCTATCTTCTGCACTCATCTAACAAACCCAGTCCTGAATCAATCCAACCATGTATTGTCTATATTAGGCCTGCTGAGCACTTCTGGAAAATACAGTTTCTTATTTTCTAATTGTAATTGGGCCCTAATACTACCTAGTCAAATTCTTCTTTTTCACTAGTCAAGACTATCTTCTTTCTCTACCAACTATATCCAGGCTCCTCTCTTTTTAAACCTCTTAGTCTTTTGTCAAGGCCCTGTACACACATTACAGATTACTGCCACCTTTCAAAACTACTATGAAAAATTGTTACGTACAAAAAATAACATCTGTGAATTCATTATCCAGCCTAAGAAATCCCTATATATTCTTCCCTGATCTCATCTCCTACTCTTTCTACTCTGAATTTTGTTTATAGTCTCCTTACTTTAGTTTTGCTATATACTGAAGGTGCTCAGGACATGCTACCTGAAAATATGCTGCTTTGACATTCTGATATTCTGAGTTAAAGACACTTGAGAAACAGCAGGTGCAAGGACACTCTGATCTTCCTTCTCCCTAAAGTAGGAAATAAAATTCACACGGGAAAGGTGCCTTCCCTGTACTAGGAGTTAGAAGCATTCTTATCACCAGAGATGGGGGAGTCAAAGTCAGGAGAAAGCTACACAAACAGATCTTGTTTGCCTAACTCTTTCTTTAGTCTGCTCCAAATTTTACTTCTCCACAATTGCTCCCTTTGTTAACCAACTATATAAGCGCTTAGTCTATTCACTTCTTTGGGTTTTATTTTTTCTTGTGAAGGCTCCAATATACATGTAAAAGAATTTCCTATTCTTTCCTCCTGCTAATCTATCTTACGTCAATCCCAGCTGGAGTCTCTGGTAGGGTAGAGGAATAGTTTACCTCCTCCACAGTTTACATCTCTAGATGATGTTGCTTTATTTTACAGATTATGAACTAGCATCCACTCCTCTGCTGATGATCATCTGGGTTTTCCCTTTCTGCAAACAAAAAAGCTATGAACCTCATTGTGTGTGTGGCCTGATATACATGTGCAACCATTCAGGAGCAGAACTGCTACACTGTAGATTATCTTCAATAAATAGTGATAAATTATTCTCTCAAGTAGTCTAAACAATTCACACTCCCATTTACAGTACATAAATTCCTACTATTCTATCCTTGGGAACATTTTATATTATGGAACATCTTATTCTTTAAGCAATTTTATGGATATAAAATGATTTTATTTTGCATTTACCTTATTAATGAGGCGGAACATCTTTTCATGTATTTATTAGTTAGCTAAAGTTTCCTTTGCTGTGAAAAACCTATTTATGTCTTTTGTACATTTTTCTGTTTGGGTTCTTTTGTTTTTCCTTAATGATTTGCTGGAGTTCTTGGTATAGTCTGGACAACAATCTTTTGTTTATATGGTTACAAACATCTTTCCTCTATGGCTTTATCTTTTCCCTTTTTGAGTGATATCTATGATGTTGGCATCTTTGAAGAGAAACATCAAAAAAAGAACTCCTACAACTCTCTCACAAAACCTAAAAACCTTAAGTGGGCCAGAACCCAAGCTCAATTCTCTCCTGTAAGAAAACAAAGATCCCTCTCCCCCTGACCCAAACAGCCACCTTAAGAATCCTGGCATCCCTTTAGAGCCAAAGCGGTCTACCCTTGTTGCCTCTATCCACATTCATTCCTCAACCCCAGCATAACCTGGCCTCTATCCCTACCACTCCAGTGAAACTGTTCTCTATAAAACCTCTGCTGTTAAGTCTAAACAATACTTCAGGCATTTATCTTATCTGACCTTAGAAATATCTGACATAGTTGATCCTGGCCTTGCTTTAAACTCTGTCCAGGGAGTTCCCTGGTGACCTAGTAGTTAGGATGCTGGGCTTTTGTTGCCGTGATCACTTCAATCCTTGGTTGAGGAAAACTGGGATTCTACAAGCCACGGAGCATGGCAACAAAGCAATGACCAGCACCCCCCGGCCCCCCTGCCCAACAATACAAAAGGATACATACATATTCAAGCATATATATCAAATATCAGAGTATATTTAAAAAGGAATGGGAGAGGGAATGAAGAGGAAAACTGATAAAGTAAGAGTCTTTGCAGGCTGATAATGTGAATGTGCCCTGAAATGAGAAGTATGGCTAACAATTCTGTTTCAAAAATGAATCTTACTACATGCATAATAGTTCTTTCCTTGTCAGAGATGTCACAGTTCCCGAAAGACAAACACACATGTGCACAAGCATACAGAGATAGAGAAGAAATGTCATAAAGTATGCTGTTCTGAAGTAAAAATATTATTTCATATGACAATTTCTCTGTGATGAAAAGCAAAAAGTGGGAGAAGCATAAAAGGAATATAAATAAAAGCGTAATTTTGGACTCCTCATAAGGAAAAGAATAGCTCTTTAATGTAAAGTAAAGTACTTTAGTGTAAAGAAGCAAGGATTAAGTGGAAAAAAGAAACTCAAACATGATTCTCAATATCCTATGCTGCATCAGTCAAAAAGTTGTAGAAAAACATTTTGTAAGATTTAGTACTAATAAAAACATTTATTATAATAACATCTCTTCCAATTATTGCTTAATTTACCAATAAAAGGAAAACTACTATTCCACTTATTTCCCAAAGGAACATCATTAACCCTGTTGGTAATAACCAGCACATTCATAAACAATAGTTGAAGGTCTTGTAATCCTCCTCCTCACACAGGCCAAATTTTAATGAAATACACTTGGTAATGTATTTTTTTCAAAAGACAAGCAACAGTTTGGCACCTAATATATAATCATAATGACTGAGTCAGGTGTGCAGTATTCCCAGTACAGACTTTATTAGAGTTCCAGTTATACATACACAATCTCTTGACATTGAAGATGTAGTTCTTACAGATAAAACCCAAAGGCAGGAAATGAATCTTCTCCCAAATGCTGCTCCTTATCTTTAAAGTAGCCTCAAATTATTACTAAACTAATAAAGTAATTTTGTTTCAGAAAGTGATCTGATCTATTTTATTTTCAGTTTTTGATAAATCCAAGAATGAGATGGGGGATTATTGCTTTTTGTCTGACTACACACACTGAAACACAACAGGAAAATAAAAAAAAAACTTTTTTTTTAATGGTTTTATGGTGAAGCTAGAATAAGCAATATCAAAGTTTGTCGGTGAATGAGAAAGATGCATATGGTTTTAGAAAAACAGAAAGCTAATTCTGTTATTTAATAGCAAATGTAGAAGTAAAGCTTTTACCATTTCCTAATCAGAAATTGTCAGTTAAAAATGATGACTAAAAAGGGTGCAATGAGATTGTATAGAAATCAAATAAAACAATGCAAAAATATAATTATGGTTATTACTGCCTTTTTTATAAAAATTTTTTCTAATATAATGATTCCGAGTTAAAGGCCACAACCCAAAATGAAGATCAAGATTCCATTAAAAAGTCTTAAAAGCTACCAAATTCAACAGTCTACCACAAAGTGGGATGGAGACAGCACAAGAAACTTTCAGATGGCTAGTGATTAATGATGACAGCTATTGCACACAAAGAATATATTATTTTTCTTGTAGCAATACAGCTACCATTTGGGCTTCCCAGGTGGTGCTAATGGTAAAGAACCCGCCTGCCAACACAAGAGACTCAAGAGACATGAGTTCAATCCCAGAATATCGGGCAGATCCCCTGGAGCAAGGCATGGCAATCCACTCCAATATTTTTGCCTGGAGGATGCCACAGACAGAGAAGCCTAGAGGGCTACAGTTCACAGTGCCGCAGAGTCAGTAACAACAAGCGACTGAGCATGCACTCACAGCTACTATTTATGATACTTCTATTCTGTGCATGCAATGTACTAGGCACTTAAGGTATTTTTGGTTCTTAAAATATTTAGATATTATAGAGTTTTTTTTTTTTTAATATGGAACTAAAACTAAGAGATTAAACAATTTGCTCAAGATCTCAGAGCTAGGAAAGCAATGCAAAGTTTCTGGTTTAAAGTGGCAGATTAATACATGCTGCAGCCTCCTCTTCCTCCAAACCCATGGAATGACAGTAAAGAAATCCATAATCATGCTAGAAAATAAGAAAGCATACTGTCAACAGACTGGAAACTTGAGGAAGACGGAAGACTAGAAACCAAAACTGCCCAGAGGCTGAATGCCAGAAAAGATGGGTATGGTTCCCAGGATACTACATGTTCTGATGTAAAGGATACAAAGAGCACAAGACAAAGACGAATTAATTGGCGTTTCTGAATTAGAAGCAGCAGTGCAGCTGACCCATGTTACATTCTACCTTTTTTGGAAAAGGCATATTAAAAGATTTCATTTCTGCCTTTAATTAAGAAAAGTGAACACATGACTGCTCAAAGTTTACAACACCAAGGATAAAGAGAAAAATCCTAACACCACCTGGGAAAGAAGCTGAGCATGATGATTACTTACAAAGAATTGGACTGAAACCAGGGCCCTCCACTTGGAAATAATGAGATAAAAGGAAAACAAAGTATTAAAGTTTGGAAGGAAAATAATTTTGAACTTGAAATTCTATATGTAGCCAAACTATCTTTCAAGAGTAAAGGTAAGATAAAGACATCTGTAGATCTTCAAGGATTTAAAGATTATCACCCACAGATACTCTCTAAAAGAATTACTCGAGAAAATACCACTGGAAATACAAAGAAGTAGGATGCAGAAATCAACAATGAATGAATGGCTAAAAAAAAAAAAAAAACCTACTAAAATCTCAGATGCAATCAACCTAGCAGAAAAGGAGAAAATAGGAGGGAAAAACTTGCTAAGGTTTTTGATTGAGAGAATGTGAATATTCTAATCACCATTAGAGTAATATAAGTTTAATTAATTACTGTGCTGAAATTTTAAGGGTAAACATTAAAACAACAGAATGTGAAACTCTTGGAGGTAAAATGGAACAGCCACCATCGCCACAGCAGCAAAACCTTAATCCAACAACCAGAAGGAAAAATAAGACATAAGTAAGACTAATAAGCGGAGAAGGCAATGGCACCCCACTCCAGTACTCTTGCCTGGAAAATCCCATGGATGGAGGAGCCTGATAGGCTGCAGTCCATGGGGTCGCTAAGTCGGACATGACTGAGCAACTTCACTTTCACACATCGGAGAAGGAAATGGCAACCCACTCCAGTGTTCTTGCCTGGAGAATCCCAGGGACGGGGGAGCCTGGTGGGCTGCCGTCTATGGGGTCGCACAGAGTCAGACATGACTGAAGTGACTTAGCAGCAGCAAGACTAGTAAGAAAGCATGGTAAACAAGAAATACAAAATGACAAGAATAAGTCCAAACATCACAATCACTTATTTAAAAGACAAGGACAAAACACCGCTATATCCAAGAGATACAAACAAAAGTTAACAAGTAAATGAATGGATGAATTCAGAAAAGCTGAAAATAAAGAGATGATAAGAGACACAGCACAAATAGGCTAAAAAAAGGAAGAACAGAGCAATATTAATTTAAACAAATCTTAAGTCAAGGCAAAAATGGAACAACCCAAGAAGATACTAATGAATCTTTACAAAATTAACAGTTCTAAATGTATAAAATTTATTTAAAAAGAGAAACCAGCAAACTGTAACCATCGTGGTAAGCTACCATACCATCCTCAGAAAAATATCGAATAGATAACAAGTGAGAAAGGGTACAGACTTTAACAATATAGTTAAGTTTGGAAAGGGATTGGAAACTCATTCTGGAGCCTGAGAGATGCAGCCTATAGTAAGTAATCAGTAGGGACTGGCAGAAACTATAGCTAACCAGAGTACATGCCCCACCTAAAGGTAGTCACACTTCAAAAAAATTAAAAAAGATTGTCATGACAGATGGCAACTTGCTTGTGTCTATTAAATAATTGAATGTATGACTATACACATGAATATGAATATATATTCATATATATGTTTATAAGTGTTTATTACAGTACAAGTATGTGCCATACTTTAAAGAAAATTTGAAATATACCTGGATCAGTCACAAAACTTGTATTAAGCCATGAAGAAAATGTCAAGCCATTACAAAAAGCAGAAGTCTCACATGGACCATGTTCACAGGCAAAATGCATTAGCATCAATAATAGCAAACAGAAAGGAAAAAACCAGATACCTGGAAATTACAATTCTAAATGATTCTTGCGTTAGAAAAGGAGAATCAAAATAAAAATTATAAGTTCCTTGTTAAAAAGTATACAACGAGGGTCAGCAAATAACAAAGCCTATGGCAAGCAAAGCAGGACTATGGAAAAATTTATAGCCATTAATAAATGTTTTAGGAAACAAAAGAGATGTTCCACTAATAAATGTAAGAAAGAATAGACAAAAACAAAGATTGTATGGAAATAACAGATAACAAAATAAACAAAATAGAAAAAGATAACTGAAGGACCAATAATCAGAAAGTTAATTCTTGTAAAAGGTAGTATAATAGGCAAACTTTTGCCAGGTCTCATCAAGGAAAAAGAGAGAAAAATAGCAAATAAACAACATGGTGGGGGGTTGGGGAGACATAATTACAAGTTCAGAAGAGATTTTTGGTAAGTATTTTATTATTAAAATCTTCTACAAATATAATTTGAATTCCTAAAAAAATGAATGATTAATTTAGGAAAACAAAAATAACCAAAATTGGCTGAAAATGTAGAAATTGAAATAGATTAAAAAAGGAAGAAACTGAAATAAATAGTTAAGGACCAAATGCAAAATATTACTGTGTATTTTAAAATATTTTAAAGGAACATATTTTCTGTTAACTGTTCTAAAGCAAAGGCTATCCGATGTTTTAGTCTCAGGACAATTTTACACTCAAAATTATTAAGGACCCAAAGAACTTCTGTTTATGTGAGTTATACCTATTAATATTTACCATATTACAAAGTAAAACAGAGAATTTTAAATATCTATTAATTCATCGAAAAATAACAATAAACCCATTTCATATTCAAAACAGTCTTATGAAAAATAACTACTTTACAAAAGAATTTAGTAAGAAGAGTGGCAATGCTTTATTATCTTTGCAAGTCTAACTGAAGACTGTTGGGTTTTCTCATACTGCTGTCTTCAATTTGTTGCAATCCACATGTACTGCAATATCTGGGAAACTCCACTGCACATTAAAAAGAAAATGAGAGTGAAAAAAGGCAAATTAATGTCTTAGGATCGCTATGAAAATAGTTTTGACTTTGCAGACCTCATGAAAGGATCCTGAGAACACCCAGGGGTCTCCATATTACAACTGGAGAGCACTGTTATAGAAAAGAAAAAAAAAAGATGGAGAGCTACACAAATATAAGAACAGAATAAGAAAACTGTAAGCCAGTGTGACTTTAACAGCAAATACTTACCTTATAACATACACAAAAATTAGCTCAAAACTGATCAAAGACCTAAACCGAAGAGTTAAGACTCTTGGGGGAAAAAACAGGGGAAAAGCTTCATACATTGGATCTGGCAATGATTTACTGGGTGTGACACCAAAAGCACAATGAAAGAAAATGTGATAAACTGGGCTTCATCAAAGTTCAAAATTCTGTGCATCAGACAAAAATCAACAGAGTGAGAAGGTAACCCAATGAACAGAAGAAAAAGTCATTTAGCTAATAACCAGAATACATTCCTACAACTTAATAATGGGCAGAAGGACCTCAACAGAGACTTCTCCAAAACAGATCTACACATGAGCAATAAGCACATGAAAGATGCTCCACACCATCAATTATTAGGGAAATGCAAACTAAAAGCACAATTATTAGGGAAATGCAAATCAAAAGCACAATTAGATATTACCTCACTACCATGAGACTGAAATGAAGTGTTAGTCACTCAGTCTGTCTGACTCTTTCCGACCCCATGGACTGTAGCCCAGCAGGCTCCTCAGTCTATGCAATTTTCCAGGCAAGAATACTGGAATGGGTTGCCATTCCCTTCTCCAGGGGACCTTCCTGACCCAGGGATCACACCTGGGTCTCCTGCATTGCAAGTAGATTCTTTACCATATGAGCCACCAGGGAAGCCCAATCCCTGAGAATAGCTATTATTAAAAAAAAGAAAAGTCAATAGTAACTACTGAAAGTTTTGGAAAGGATGTGGAGAAACTGGAACCACTGTTCACTGCTGGCAGAAATGTAAAATGGTGCAGCCACTGTGGAAAACAATGTGGTACCTCAAAAATATAATTGCCATATGACCCAACAATTCCACTTGGGTATATACACAAAAGAACTAAAAGCAGGACTCAAAAGACACTTGGACACAAACATCATAGTAGCATTACTCACAACACTCAAAAGCTGGAAAAAACCCAAGTGTGCACGACAGATGAATGGATAAACAAAATGTGATACAGACACAAAACGGAATGCTATGCAGCCTTAAAAAGAAAGGAAATTCTGACATGCGTGAAACTTGAGGACATTATGCTAAGTGAAAAGTGAAGTGAAAGTTGCTCAGTCATATCCAACTCTTTGCGATCCCATGGGTCATACAGGCCATGGAATTCTCCAGGCCAGAATACTGGAGTGGGCAGCCATTCCCTTCTCCAGGGAATCTTCCTAACTTAGGGAACAGACCCAGGTCTCCCACATTGCAAGCTGATTCTTTACCAGTTCAGCTACAAAGGAAGCCCAAGAATACTGGAGTGGGTAGCCTATCCCTTCTTCAGGGGATCTTCCTGACCCAGGAATCGACCTGGGGTCTCCTGCATTGCAGGCAGATTCTTTACCAACTGAGCTATCAGGGAAGCCCATGCTAAGTCAAGTCGGTCATAAAAAGACAAATACTGCATGAGTCTTCTCCAACACCACAGTTCAAAAGCATTAATTCTTCAGTGCTCAGCTTTCCTCACAGTCCAACTATCACATCCATACATGACCACTGGAAAAGCCATAGCCTTGACTAGACGGACCTTTGCTGGCAAAGTAATGTCTCTGCTTTTTAATATGCTATCTAGGTTGGTCAGACCTTTCCTTCCAAGGAGTGTCTTTTAATTTCATGGCTGCAATCACCATCTGCAATGATTTTGGAGCCCAAAAAAATAAAGTCTGACACTGTTTCCATTGTTTCCCCATCTATTTCCCATGAAGTGATGGGACCGGATGCCATGATCTTCGTTTTCTGAATGTTGAGCTTTAAGCCAACTTTTTCACTCTCGTCTTTCACTTTCATCAAGAAGCTTTTTAGCTCCTCTTCACTTTCTGCCATAAGGGTGGTGTCATCTGCATATCTGAGGTTATTGATATTTCTCCCAGCAATTTTGATTCCAGCTTGTGCTTCTTCCAGCCCAGCATTTCTCATGATGTACTCTGCATAGAAGCTAAATAAGCAGGGTGACAATATACAGCCTTGATGTACTCCTTTTCCTATTTGGTACCAGTCTGTTGTTCCATGTCCAGTTCTAACTGTTGCTTCCTGACCTGCATATAGGTTTCTCAAGAGGAAGGTCAGGTAGGCTGGTATTCCCATCTCTTTCAGAACTTTCCCCAGTTCATTGTGATCCAGAGTCAAAGGCTTTGGCATACTCAATAAAGCAGAAATAGATGTTTTTCTGGAACTCTCTTGCTTTTTCCATGATCCAGTGATTTTGGCAATTTGATCTCTGGTTCCTCTGCCTTTTCTAAAACCAGCTTGAACATCTGGACGTTCATGGTTCAGAGAGTTACTGACCAACTTTCACTAATTTATTCTGCATCAACAAAGAACATGAAGATCTCATGGCTTACAACACAAAGGTTTATTTCTTGCTCATACTACATTGTCCACTATGAATGGCTATAGGTCCACACTGTCTTCATTCCAGGACTGAGACTGAAAGTACAGTCCCTATCTGCAACATGCTGCTCAGATGGCAGACAGGAAAAAAAGGAATGACTCAATCAGAGGACTCTCAAAAGCTTCTGCTCAGATATAGCTTATCACTTCCATTCACATTCTACACTGGTCAAAACAAGTCTCATGAATAAGCCAAGGGTCAGGAAGGATACTCTCCTGCAGGGAGAGTCATCTGATGGGAGGACTATAGAGATGGACCCAGTTAGAGAGGGCTACCCAATAATTGTAAACGTAACTTGGGGATGACCTATCTGCAGCAAAGGGCAACTCCCTGAAAAAAAGGTATTTACCATGAACCTAGAGCAAAAATAACTATTGCTATATATCAACAATAA
Source organism: Ovis canadensis (assembly GCF_042477335.2). NCBI lineage: Eukaryota > Metazoa > Chordata > Mammalia > Artiodactyla > Bovidae > Ovis > Ovis canadensis. The sequence continues at coordinate 29,843,794 of NC_091255.1, read as the reverse complement.
ATGCTTAGAAAATTAATAAATGTAATAATAAATTTAGAAGATCTCAATCAAACATATGAGCTATGAAGCCAATTAACTATGTTATCTTCTTAGACAAACTGCCTGTTTCTTCCACTGTGAAGATAATGAAAATCTATTTCATTGATTCTAAAGACAGATTTTTTCAGTTTAACCTCAGAAACTGATGACTTCTTGAAAGAACAGCTGTTTCCCAGGAAGCAATAATGTAGTATATGAAATTTTTTCATTGACACTTTCTGATAACATCAAGAAAGCATCAAAGTATCTTACACTTGATAAAATATGGTTAATACTTAGTGTTACTGTGATGATCACATGAACTAATTCATATAAAACAGAGCACTACTTAATATACAGCAAGCTCTCAATAAATATTAATTTTCTTATTCTTTGTCCTACTATATTTAATCAAATATATATATATATCAACTCACTCCAGTATATATTTTGATTTTATATAATCAAAACAGATTATACTGCTAGAGCAACTGAAATAAAAAGGCAATGAAGCAGGATTAGAGAAAGAAATAAAATGGAACAGAATAGTCAGGGATACAGACCCACAAATTTATACGAATTTAATACATAATAAATCATTATGTATTAGAGAGGATAGCACATAATGGTAGTTCTCATCGTATCATACTCAATACCCTCCTTTTATAGGAAGTATTTGTAAATGTCCGTTGTTGTATTTTAGTCGCTCAGTCCTGTCCAACTCTTTGCAATCCCATGTACTGTAGTCTGCCAGGCTCCTCTGTCCATGGAATTCTCTAGGCAAGAATACTGGAGTGGGTAGCCATGCCCTTCTCCAGGGGAGCTTCTTGACCCAGGGATTGAACCCATGTCTCCTGAATTGCAGGTGGACTCTTTACAGTCTGAGCCACCAGGGAAGCAAATGCCCTTAATCATTCTGAAAATGGATAATCTAAACTCTACACACAATTTTTAAAAGCTATATATACACACACACACTTCTTTCTAACTCAGTTTTGGATACACAACCAGGTACATCCTTACAGAACTATAAAGAATAAAGAGAAATTAATTTATAAAATAATAATATGTAAACATGTAACCACATTAGAAAACAGTAATTTGTCAAATGCTTCTACCAGCTGGAATCAATGTAATTACCATTAATGCTATGGACACAAATGCTAACTTGAATTGGTGACTCAAATACTACAAGTGACACTGTGGACGGGGACATGAGTTTCTTATATGGCAGACTCTTGGTGAAGTTCTAAACAGACAAGGGTACAATCTTCACTCTACAAAAGTTAAAAGCAGAGGAAGGACTTCCCTGGTGGCGCAGCACTAATACAGACGACATGGGTTCGATCCCTGGTCCAGGAAGACCTCACATGCTGTGGCAAACTAAGTCCGTGTGCTACAGACTACTGAGGCCACACCCTAGAGAGCCTGTGAGCTGCAACTATAGAGCCCATGTGCTGCAACTAATGAAGGCCATGTGCCTAGAGTCTGTGCGATGCAACAAGAGAAGCAAGTCAGTGCAAAGAGAAGCCCTTGCACGGCAACACAGAATAGACCCTACTCCCAGAGTAGACCCTGCTTCCTTGCAACTAGAAGAAATCCCACACAAAGCAAAGATGATCCATCACAGCCAAAAATAAATAAATAAATAAATAAAATCACCAAAAAAAGAGGAGAATTTTAGCCTACATTTTGCCACATATAATACTTTTTAAAAACTACTGAAATTTTCATTCTATTAAAAACTTTTATTAATAAAAACAAAATGCACAAAACACATTTTGTGTTTATGTGTAAAAAGAACAAGTCCAAGGCTCACAAAATTATAGTTTTTCATCTGTATACATCTTCAGAGGGATTTCATCTATATGGATGGGGGTAACAAAATACAGAATATTTACAATCCCTGGGCCACATCAAAACTTGGTGTCAATAATACACTCAATAACTGTGGTAAGTAAAAGTTATAAAAGTCACTATATAAGTTTCTTAATGCCTCTCTCGAAGTGTTGAAAACCCTTGGAATAAGACTGTTCAAAAAAATTGGACAAACAGACATCCATCTTGTTGAAAATTAATAGACTCATCTCCCCAATATATTCCTAAACCACAAGAAAGCAAAGCTGTATAATTTCACATGATAAAAACTGCAACTCAACTGTAAGCTACTTGTGTTCCTGTTCCAACCAGTAAATAAATCGACTCTTGAAGTCTCTGAGCTCTGCCAATTTTCCAACTAACCCCTTTTCCGTTGCGTCTCTCAAACTTTTAAAATTCCATTACAAACAAACTTCCTCTCAGAAGGAGTAATTATCATTTTTAAAAGCACAGATTTTGGATAAGGCAGATCACCTCAGTTCTCAGTGTCTGACTCTTTGTGACCCCAGAGACTGCAGCATGCTTCCCTGTCCATCACCAACTCCCGGAGTTTGCTCAAATTCATGTCCATCATGTCGGTGATGCCATCCAACCATCTCATTCTCTGTTGTCTCCTGCCTTCAATCTTTCCCAGCATCAGGGTCTTTTCCAATCAGTCAGTTCTTCCCATCAGGCGGCCAAAGTATTAGAGCTTCAGCATCAGTCCTTCCAATGAATATTCAGGACTGATTTTCTTCAGGATTGATTGGCTTGATCTCCTTGCTGTCCAAGGGACTCTCAAGAGTCTTCTCCAACACCACGGTTCAAAAGCATTGATTCTTTGGTGCTCAGCTTTATAGTTCCAACTCTCACATCCACACATGACTACTAGAAAAACCATAGCTTTGACTAGATGGACCTTTGTCAGCCAAGTAATGTCTCTGCTTTTTAATATGCTGTCTAGATTGGTCATAGCTTTTCTTCCAAGAAGCAAGCGTCTTTTAATTTCATGGCTGCACTCACCATCTGCAGTGATTCTGAAGCCCCCAAAAACAAAGTCTCTCACTGTTTCCATTGTTTCCCCATCTATTTGCCATGAAGTGTTGGAACCGGGTGCCATGATCTTAGTTTTAAGAATGTTGAGTTTTAAGTCAACTTTTTCACTCTCCTCTTTCACTTCCATCAAGAGGCTCTCTTCAGTTGTTCTTCACTTTCTGCCATAAGGGTAGTGTCATCTGCATATCTGAGGTTACTGATGTTTCTCCTGGTAATTTTGATTCCAGCTTCTGCTTCATGCAGCCCAGCATTTCACATCGGCAGATCTTCTGGGGTCAAAATCTAGCTCTATTACCTAACTACTATGTGTGTGACACAGGTCAATTTACTTAACTTCTTGACACCTGAGATTTTTTAGCATAAAATCTCCCTTTTCCTTTAGCTTCTTTCCTTTTAAACATGCACAAATCATCTCCATCTAAGACAACAAGAAAAAGGAAATTTCCACCAACTCTACCATTATCCCTTCTATCGTCTCCATTTCCTTCTTGCTTTTCCCAATCAAACTCTTTCAAAATAAGACCATTAATTTAAAAAGTTAATGATCACATAACAGGAAAAAAAGGACCAAAAAGGAGACTGAAGAATGAACTAAGAAAAAATATGAAGACTAAAACAGACCATTAACAACCACTAAAACTAACAAATTAGAAACAAGACAGAAAAAAGGTAACTAAAGTACTCCATGAAAAAAAAAGACAAAGACTGATACTTATTTAACTCTCTTTAATATCTGTTTAACTCTCTCATCTTACCCGACTCCACTGTCTCTTGGTCCTCATTTTCTTAAACTAACAAGTAATTTACTAATCTGTTAACCATTTATCACCTCTTCTCTTCCCAGTAGAATGTAAACTCCAAAAGGGCAGTGGCTTTGCTGTGTTTCATTGGGACAGAGCAGGAATCACTAAATATTGGAATGAACTAATGAATGCATGATGATATGGCAAACAGAGACGATCCTTCAAAGAGATAAAAAGCAAATGGATCAGAAAAAGTATTGACATGATGAAAATAAAATTCTATGACAAGAAATAGTTAAATATTTCAGGTAAAAAGTAACAATGTATTCCAGGGAAAGTAATTCAAAATTATTTGTACCAAAACACACAGAACTTAAAGGATATAAAGAAAATAGTCACCAGCTGTCCAAGCCAATCAGAAAGTAATTCATTGGAAGTGGGATAAAATAACTACACTACTGTACTTTCTAATAAAAACATTCAGTCCCAGAGAAAATGACTAAAGTCTACAAAGCTTTGAAATACATGTTATTAGAGATAGTACACCATTCAGGTTATTTAGGTGATAAAAACAACAGACAATCAATCATTCCTTAACAATTAAGAATTTAGGAAATAATGCCCCATGAGAATATGTTGAAAAACTACTCCATAAGGAAATTATGCAAAAGACCTCAGAAACGGAAATCACTGGTAAAAGAACTACTAGAGTGCACTGAATTAAATTAAAAAACCAAGGAATTTCAAAATACAGAAATACAAGAAATGATTTAACTTTAAAACATTAATATAAATTCATATTGATGCTAAAAAATTAAAGTTTAATACTCTTTGGATAAAAATTATTAGTGAACTAAAAATAGTATCCAAAACTTAAGGCAAAAATCACATTTGAGAAATTTCATAAGCAATTTCCATTAAAGTCAGGAATGTAACAAAGTTTCTATCATTGCTTCTATTTATCTCTATATTGTAGTTTTTAGGCAATATAATAAAACACTCATAATCACATAGCAAAACAAGAAATATGAGGTAAAAGAACTAAAAAGAGACAAAATTATCCTTGTTTACAGACAATATGATTGTCTACAAAGGAAATACGAAAGAATCATCAGGCAAACTATTAGAACTATATTTACTAAAATTAAATCAACAATAACAAAAAACAGAAGCTTTTATAATAAATTAGAAAAAGTTTCCTTATACAATAACAGGGCTATAAGGTACCTACAAATAAATCTAACAGAAGATGGATGTCACCTTTACGGAAAAAAATGATAAAATTGTACTAAAGGATATACAGAACACCTGAATAAAGACATATGCCATTTTCATATATGAAAAGAGTAAAATACTAAAATATCAATTTTCTTCTAAACTATATATTCAATGCAATTCCAATCAAAATCTCTATAATTTTTTTAAATTATGAAACTGTGGTGTTAGTCGCTCAGTGGCGTTTGACTCTTTGCGATCCCATGGACTGTGTAGCCCACCAGGTTCCTCTGCCCATGGGATTCTCCACACACGAATACTGGAGTTGCCATTCCCTTCTCCAGGGGATCTTCCCAAACCAGGAATCGAACCCAAGTCTCCAACATTGCAGGCAGATACTTTACCATCTGAGCCATCTGGGAAGCCTGCTATAAAATGGAAGGTGACACAAAAATCCACTTAAATGACTGAAGGCAATTTTAAATAAGGAAAGAGCAACAGAGTGAAGAACTGAGGAAAAGAGAATGCAAGACAATGCATGACTTTGTAGGACAAAAATGAACATTTTGGTTTCTAAGAGCAATAGGAAATGAATAGTGATTTTTAAACAAGTAAGATGACTGTTTAAAGTGTGCAAAAAATGCATCGGAGAGGCTTAACAGACAACCTGGAATGTCACTGAAAATGGCAGAGTATAGACCTGACATTCTCTTCTCCAAAACAGCATAAAAACACTGGCCAAAAAAAGTTAGAATCAGCTTTTTTAGAACTCTGGAAATTAACCAACAGCTTAACAGCAGTCCAGGGAACATCTATCCAAGAACAGCTGAATCTTGGTAAGAACTCTATGGTGTTTTAACTTACCCTATTTCCATCACCCCCGCCCTAGTACCATGGTGGCCTAAAAACAAGAGACCACAATCACAGTAGAAAAATCAGCAGTCTGGCAGCCACTACAGAGGGCAAATGAGGTTCTTTCAAAACCCTATCCAAGAGAATTATTGGAACTGTCTGATGGTCCCTGGAAGATGCCACTCAGAAGGCTGTTTTTATTTGACTTGACAAGAGTTGCTGTTGTAAAACAGCCTTTTCCCTGGAGGTATCTGTCAAAAACAATCAAAGACAACTGTTGACCATCAGGGTAGCCTGAGGCAGTGGGTAACAGTTTTAATAGTTGGGGAAAACAATAGGTTATGGTTAAGCAAAAAGCTTAAAGCAGAACAAAAAGTCCACTGGGACTTTGAAATCTCCAAAATGTTTCTGGGGATCATGAAAACCACATGCACACACAGACCTTTGTGCAAGATCAGGAAAGACCTGAGAAGGTCCTAAACTCTCAAGACTGATCTTGAGGACTGATATGAGGCTCTGTACAAGCAGAAGTGAAGGCTAAGGCGAAGTTGTAAAATGCCTGGTTATGTACTGAAGACATATGCCAACATGTACACAAAGCCTCTCGGCAGACTGGAGACCTATTAGCTACAGGTGTTTAAGGAAGTCTGTCAGGTCATTAGTTGACCACTAAAGTAACCAAGCAGACTTTGGTGGCCACATACGACAAACATAGACTCAAAGAATTAGTTCAGACAATCACTAAACAAAAAAAGCAAAACAATCAACAAACAACAAACCTTGGGAACAGGGGCAGCTCTGATTGCAGAGCTGCCATTTTCTATTATTCTAAATTTTCAATTTTCAACCCCAAATTATGAGACATATGCATAAATAAGAGAGTACGATTCATGCACAGAATAAAAGCCTTCAATGAACTAAAGGAAACTATGTCTAAAGAACTAAAGTATGAAGAAGTGAAAGTGAAAGTCGCTCAGTTGTGTCCAACTCTTTGCGACCCCATGGACTATACAGTCCATGGAATTCTCCAGGCCAGAATGTCTCACCAAATAGAGAATACCAATTAAAAAAAAATTACTTTAAAGCAAAGAAACAAACCAAACCAACCTCAGGAGTTGAAAAATACAACAGTGTTTCTGAATTATATTTCAGACCAAAGAAGATAGGGAAAAAAAACCCTCAGCCATGTGTCAACATAATCTGGCAAAAAACTCAATAGATTTAACCAGAGATTCACAAAATAACTACATCTAAGAGGATTCATGATTAATACTACCATTTCTTTCCTAGAAAAGAACAAAAATTCTTACTTCACTCATCTTCTTAACCTGGATTAGTTTAGCCACTTCTGTTAACGCTCTTATCCTACTGGAGGATAAAATAAGGAGAACAGAGTTCTCTTGCTATGGCTCCCACTCCTAACAAAATTACATCATTTAAAGTTGCCCTTTGCTCTCTTCTTGCATTTCCTTATGTTTCTATTTCACTCATGGATAACAGGTTAAAAAATGAATTCTTGGCAAAATTACACATTTACTTAAAATCTTTGCTTATACTGTTATTACATATTAATATATTCAGTATCATGAATTTCTCAGAATTCAGTGTAGTAGCAAATGATAAAAATGAAAAAAATTCTTAGCCATCATTAAAATAACCCCAATTTCCTGCCATTTTCACAAATAATATGCTGTCATGTCTATACAACTCATTTTATTTGAACTATACTAGACTACCTCCAGAGAAATAGGAAATTTCAAGATTGATAAACAGTGAAAAATGCAATTATAATGTTCAGAGATTAAATTTTTAACTTTTTCTTAGCATCAGCAAGCCAAACAAGGCTTCCAACTAAAATAAATTCATATTTCATTAAGAAAAACAGACCTATGAAGACTACTTATTCAAGAAAGTGTTTTTAAAATATTGGAATTAAAGTGATGAAAGACAAATAGGCATAACTCCCAGACTTCAGAATGTATATATATATATATTCCACATCTATTTAGATATTTCTCCAAAGAAGACATTCAGATGGCTGGCAGGCACACAGAAAGATGCTCAATGGTGCTAATTATTAGAGAAATGCAAATCAGAACTACAACGAGGTACCAACTCACACCAATCAGAATGTCCATCATGAGAAAGTCTGTAAGTAACAAGTGTTGTAGAGGGAAAAGGAAACCTTTCTCACACCTTTGGTGGGAAAACAGTATGGAGATTCCTCAAAAAACTAAAAGCAGAGTTGCCATATGATCCAGCAATCCCATCCCTTTGCACATACTCAGACAAAATAACAATTCAAAAAGATACAAGCACCTGTATGTTCATAGCAGCACTATTTACAACAGGCAAGACATGGAAACAACCACAATGTTCACCAACAGATGAATGGATAAAGAAGATGTGGAATATACCCACATGCACACACACAGACAGGAATACTACTCACCCATGGAAGAAAATGATGAATGGATAAAGAAGACATGAAACACACACACACACACTGGAACACTACTCACCCATGGAAGATATGGAATACACACCCACACACCACACCACACCCACACAGCACACCCACAGGAATGCTATCACCCATGGACGGACACACACACACACACACACACACACAGGAATGCTATCACCCATGGAAGAAAATGATGAATGGATAAAGAAGATGTGGAATACACACACACTGGAACACTACTCACCCATGGAAGATGTGGAATACACACACACACAGAGGACTACTACTCACCCATGGAAGATCACCACACACACACACACACACACACACAGAGGAATGCTATCACCCATGGAAGAAAATGATGAATGGATAAAGAAGATGTGGAATACACATACATGCACACACACACGGGAATACTACTCACCCACAGAAGAAAATGATTTATGGATAAAGACATGGAACACACATACACTCAAACACTACTCACCCATGGAAGATGTGGAATACACACACAAACACCACACCACACACACACACACACACACACACACACACACACAAGAATAGTACTCATCCATGGAAGAAAATGAAATAATGCCATTTGCAGCAACATGAATGGACATAGAGCTTATCATACTAGGCAAAGTCAGAAAGACAAATACCATGTAACATCACTTATATGGGAATCTAAAATACAATACAAATCAACGTATCTACAAGACAAAAATGGGCTCACAGATATAAAAAGTGGTTGCCTAGAGGGAGGAGGAGGGGAGGAAAAGAATATGAGTTTGGAATTAGTAGAGACAAACATACAGAATGGATAAACAACAATGTATAGCACAGTATCCTGTGACAAAGCATAATGGAAAAGAATATGAAAAAGAATATACGTGTGTGTGTGTGTATAATTGAGCCACTTTGTTGGACAGAAGAAATTAACACAACAATGTAAATCAACTATAGAATGTGAAAAGTGAAAGTGAAGTTGCTCAGTCGTGTCCGACTCTTTACGACCCGTGGACTGTAGCCCACCAGGCTCCTCCATCCATGGGATTCTCCCAGCAAGAATACTAGAGTGGATTGCCATATAATTGAGCCACTTTGTTGGACAGAAGAAATGAACACAACATTGTAAATTAACTATACTTCAATGCAATTTTTAAAAAAGGAAGTAGTGAAAGCAATGAAAACATGTCATGTAATCCAGTAAATTGCAAATCTTTCTAACTTTGGGACTATACAACTATGAAAGTGAAAGTATTAGTCATTTAGTCATGTCTGACTTTTTGCAACCCCATGGTCTTCTCCAGGCAAGAATATTGGAACGGGCTACTATTCCCTTCTCTGGGGATCTTTCTGAGCCAGGGATTGAACTTGGGTCTCCTGTATTGCAGACAGATTCTCTACCATCTGAGCTACCAAGGAAGCCCATACAACCATAGTCACATTTTTTTTAAAGCACTGATTTCCTTCTGTTCTCAAAAATTGTAACAGTGGAATGAACACACCTTGGAAAAAAAGAAAAAAGCTCATACTATCACTAAAAAATCCCCTCAGATCAATTTTCACTTATTTTCTACTTATCTATGCATATAGTTTTCTACAACCACATATACATATTCAATTTTATATTCTACTTATTTCATGCTTTTAAATGGTTCCAGTACTCTCTTATTATGCCTTCTTAGATTAAATGTTATTTCCTTTCATATTTTAATATGATTTGGAAGCTAAGTATCTTACAGAAAATTTTTAAAGTCCGGCATAAATTTTTCTCAAAAAATATTTTTCAACAGGAAAATACAGAAAAGCATAAATCACTCATAAATGCACTAAAGACTACTATTAATTCTGAAATGATTTATTTACTCTTTTTTCCTTTCATTTTATTTATAATAATTTTGTACAGACATTGTACCTCACTTTACTTAGCCATGCTTTCACTGTTGAAAGCTGGACTGGTTCTAAGTTTCTACTATCATAAACAACTCTGAAATAAAGACTTCTGTGTATCTATAAATCTTTAATACAAATTTGTGACCATGTCTTCAGGAGAGAATTTTAGAAAGGAAAATACTGGCACAGCTTCCACCTTCTGACTGATACAGTGGGTTAAACATACCTGACCCTTAAAGGATTGATACAAATTGCAAAATTGTTTTCTGAAAGGGGCACTGATTTACATCAACAAAATTTTGAATTTTTAAATTTCCCATTTCATCAAAACTTTGCCATATCATTTTCAGAAGTATTATCTATATTAGTTTCTTTAAAAGGCACTTACTGCTGCCCTTATTTACCCTTCTTAGATATAGTAAGATTAAGTATTTTTATTGCTTATTAGATATTTCTATTTCTTCTATACCTTATGTTTTCCAGTTTTCTCTGGGGGTTTTGGTGTTTTTCTTACAGTTTTTATAACTGCTTTATATCTTATGAAAATGAAAGCTTAACCTATAAAAGGACTACCTGGCTTCTGAATATTCAAAGTGCAATTATTATCAAGCACCATTTATCTGACATGTTTGGTAAATATTAAAAAAAAAACTAAATAAACTTTAGTTATCTGTTTTAAATTAATACTTTCTGTAAAGAGATGCAGAAGTTTTTATCTTTATCCAACAGTAACAATTCTCAGGTGGTATGAATCATACCTCTTCATGGCATATGAGTTATATTGCAAAACTGGATCTCACGAGAATATCATTATCTAGAAATAAGTATTTCAATTGCCAAGACTAAAAGGAAAATTCATTATATTCTGCGAAATGAGCAAGCATTTATCACAGAAATATCTAAAAGGAAGTTTCATGTTTTAACTTGTCATGCAACATCTATTTTAGTCACTGACCACTTTAAAACACTTGTGAAATACTTGTCGTCAGAAGTACTTTGGATAATTTGTATACATTAGTGGACAGCAAGCACAGCTAAATTTCAGCTACCCTTCCCACTTTGTAAATAAAGTTTTATTAGAACACATTAGTCATGCTCATTCATTTACATGTCATCTAATGGCTACTCTCACACTGTGAAAGCAAATTTGAGCACTTAGCTTGCAAAACCTAAAGTGTCTACTATCTGGCTCTTTACAACACAGCTAAAACATCCGAGTAAATAATTTTACTCATTCTTTGAAGTCAGCACAGATAGATCTTAACTCCTGGAGCTAATACTCTTGCACAGTGTAAAACTTATATGCAAATAACTTACAATATAAGGTATAAAAAAGTTAAGTGCTCTAAAAATGATAGAGTATCAGAAAAAAGAGTGTTTTCAGTGGGGAAAATCTTGAAGGCGGCAGCTTTTGCACTGGGTTTGAAAAGACAGCTATAATCTGACATATATGATAGAGACACTTCCAGTGTGAAGAAAAGTAGAGTTGTAAAAAAATACAAACGTGACAGTGTACTCTGCATGGAAAAACATAGGAGAAAACGCTAATGAGCATTTTGAAGCCAAAGCACAGGGAAGGCTATGTCAAGATAAGAAGTTTAGATTTTAAATACATTTAGGTTCAAAAGCAAGGAAGTAACAGTGATTAGAACTGTTTTAGGCAGATCAGTGGAAACAGTGTCAGACTTTATTTTGGGGGGCTCCAAAATCACTGCAGATAGTGACTGCAACCATGAAATTAAAAGACGCTTACTCCTTGGAAGGAAAATTATGACCAACCTAGATAGCATATTCAAAAGCACATACATTACTTTGCCAACAAAGGTCCGTCTAGTCAAGGCTATGGTTTTTCCAGTAGTCATGTCTGGATGTGAGAGTTGGACTGTGAAGAAAGCTGAGCTCCGAAGAATTGATGCTTTTGAACTGTGGTGTTGGAGAAGACTCTTGAGAGTCCCATGGACTGCAAGGAGATCCAACAGTCCATTCTAAAGGAGATCAGTCCTGGGTGTTCTTTGGAAGAAATGATGCTGAAGCTGAAACTCCAGTACTTTGGCCACCTGATGCGAAGAGCTGACTCATTGGAAAAGACTCTGATGCTGGGAGGGATTGGGGGCAGGAGGAGAAGGGGACGACAGAGGATAAGATGGGTGGATGGCATCACTGACTCGAGGGACGTGGGTTTGGGTGAACTCCGGGAGTTGGTGATGGACAGGGAGAAGGCCTGGCGTGCTGCAATTCATGGGGTCGCAAAGAGTTGGACATGACTGAGTGACTGAACTGAACTGAGGCAGATCAATCTATCAACAGTATTTGAAATGAATTTGAGGAGAGAGAGGTGATAAGGAAACTAATTATAAAGCTATTAAAATAATTCATGACAGAAGTGATAAAGGTGGTAGCAATGGGACTAGAATAAAGAAGAATTGGAAAAACAGAAAATAAACACATTACCACCATAGCAAAACTACTCAAATACTTATGACCAGATAACAGCATTTGGATACTCTATAAACCTTACTTACAGGGGCTTCCCCGGTGGCTCAGTGGTAAAGAACCTGCCTGCTAATGCCAGAGACACAAGAGACCTGGGTTTGATCCCTGAGTCGGGAAGATCCCCTGGAGAAGGAAAAGCCAACCAACTCCAGTATTCTTGCCTGGGAAATCCCATGGAGAGGAGCCTGGCGGGCTACAGTTCATGGGGTTGCAAAGAGTCGGATGTGACTGAGCATCTGAGCACACATACATAAACCTTACTTACATAGGGTAAAAACTCTTCATCTCCTCTGCATTTGAACAAAACAATAACTGTCTATTTAGTTCTGCTAATTAAAAAAAGAGGAACTATTTAAGTAATAATTTGAAGTGCTAGACTACTACACTCTCCCATTTTTAAACTAATTCTGGATACCAGCACATATTAAAACACAGATTTCATTTGGTAGGGCCCCCTCTGCTGGACCACTGAAAGAAAAGTCTGATCTTAAATTTGGGTTCTTAATTGCTTCTGTGGAATTGGTGAAAATAAGAATAGCTGGATTTGCTTTGGAAGCTCATCAGGTGTATCAAATGCCCTCTTCAGGAGGGGAACCATAAAATATCTTTCTCTATCTTTTCCAAAATAGGAATAACCTTATTGTTGCTTAAATGGATTAATTTTTAAAGAAGAGAGTTTTAGACTCACGGCCATAGAGAACAGATTTGTGGTTGCCGAGGGGGAGTGGGGGAGAAATGGACAGGGAGTTTGGGACTACCAGATGCAAACTATTATACAGACAATAAATAAACAAGGTCCTACTGTACAGCACAGAGAACTGGATTCAATATCCTATGATAAACCATAATGGAATATGAAAAAGCATGTGTATATAGATATATATGTAAAACTGAATCAGTCTGCTGGACAGCAGAAATTCATACAACATTCTCAATCAACTACACTTCAATAAAATAAATTTTTAAAGAAGAGTTTATATTCAAAGCTTACTAACATTCAAATAATACGTGAGGATAAACTGGAATCATCACATTTTTTTAGATGCACGGCACGGCTTGTGGGATCTTAGTTCCCTGAGCAGGGGTTGAACCTAGGCCCTTAGCAGTGAAACAGGAAAGTCCTAACCAGTGGACCACTGAAGAATTCCCCTAGACTGATTTTGTATAGGTAAAGAAATTATGCTAAGAAACAATTTTATATTCTCTGCTCATTAAGAACTAAACTGCAGCTCCTTCATCAAGAGGCTTCTGACTGGGCTCTATCAAAGAGATACCAAGATAGTATATTGGGGGGTAGAAGAATGGGATACGACTAGTATTTTCCCCTGCTTTTCTAAGACTGAATCTTCCCTGCGGCTTCCACTCCTTTTAGAAAAGTTCAGTTCCCACCAAGTAATCCTAGCCCCTGGCCTCCAGAACCCAACTCCTACTTGAATCTCTCCATTTATCACTTCTTGCTTTTTACTACTGCTAATCTTTGGGTTGGGCTTCCCAGGTGGCTCAGTGGTCAAGAATCCACCTACCAATGCAGGAGACACAGATTCAATCCCTGGGTGGGGAAAGATCCCTTGTAGAAGGAAATGGCAACTCACTCCAAGATCTTGCCTGGGAAATCTCATGGCCAGAGGAGCCTGGCGGGCTACAGTCCAGGCGGGTGCAAAAGAGTCAGCGACAGCTTAGCGACTAAACAACAACAAACTCTGCGTTGCTTCACCATCTTTTATAGCTTCTTAAGTCTTCAATTAGCCATGTAACCAATTCTCTGCATAAAGTCCCTCTATGTAAAAGGAAGGGGGACAAAAAGGAAGAGAAAAATGGCTCTAGGCCTTTCTGTTGACTAAACAGTACCCACTGTCCAGCTACCACCACTAGGCTCATCTCATAATGGAAAAGAAACAGTAATCATACGAGTAAACTTTCTAGATCACTTGTACAAACCCATCCTTCTGAAATTGGAGCAATGCTGCTTTGTATTACATGGGTATGCCAGGATAATTTAGGTGAAACCTCAAGATAAACGTGTCATATAGTGATTTTAAAAATTACTTGTACATTAAATTTTTTTTGACATTATTGACTACGCCAAAGCCTTTGACTACGCCAAAGCCTTTGACTGTGTGGATCACAACAAACTGAGGGAAATTCTTAGAGATGTGAATATCAGACCACCTTACCTGCCTCCTGAGAAATCTGTATGCAGGTCAAGAAGCAACAGTTAGAACCAGACATGGAACAATGGACTGCTTCCAAATTGGGAAAGGAGTACGTCAAGGCTGTATATTGTCACACTGCTTATTTAACTTATATGCAGAGTACATCATGAGAAATGCTGGGCTGGATGAAGCACAAGCTGGAATCAAGATTGCCAGGAGAAATATCAATAACCTCAGATATGCAGATGACACCACCCTTATGGCAGAAAGTGAAGAACTGAAGAGCCTCTTGAAAGTGAAAGAGGAGAACTTTAAAATATTTTTTTTTTAATGCCTAGACAACATACTAAAAAGGAGAGACATTACTTTACTGACAAAGGTCCCTCTAGTCAAAGCTATGGTTTTTCCAGTAGTCACGTAGGGATGTGAGAGTTGGACCATAAAGAAAGCTGAGCACCAAAGAACTGATGCTTTTGAAATGTGGTGTTGGAAAAGACTCTTTAGAGTACCTTGGACTGCAAGGAGATGAAACTAGCCAGTGCTAAAGGAAATCAGTCCTGAATATTCACTGGAAGCAATAATGCTGAAGCTCCAGTACTGTGGCCACCTGATGTTAAGAACTGACTCACTGGAAAAGACCCTGATGCTGGGAAAGATTGGAAGCAGGAGGAAAAGTGGACGACAGAGGGTGAGATGGTTGGATGGCATCACCGACTCGGTGGACATGAGTTTGAGCGAGCTCTGGGAGTTGGTGACGGACAGGGAAGCATGGCATGCTGCAGTCCATGGGGTCACAAAGAGTCAGATACCACTGAGCTAATGAACTGACTGAACGTACATTAAAACAAACCACAAGGGTACTGTCAATTCAATGGGGAAGAGCCTTCAACAAATGGTGTTGAGAAAACTGGATATCCTTCCACATGCAAAGAATGAAACGAAACCCCCTATCTCATATCAAATACAAAATTTAACTCAAAATGAACCACAGCATAAACCTTGACCTTGGATTAAGCAATGGTTTCTTAGGTGATGACACCAAAGCAGTAACAACTGAAGGAAAAAAATATACCGGACTCCCTTAAAATTGAACTTTTGTACTTCAAAGGACATTGTCAAGAAAGTAAAAGGACAATCCACAGAATGGGAGAAAATATTTACAAAGTACATCTAATAACTTATTCTTGCCTGGAGAATCCTATGGACAGAGGGGCCTGGCAGGCTACAGTCCATGGGGTCACAAGAGTCAGACATGACTTAGCAACTAAACCACCATCACCACCAAGTGATCTGTACCTAGAACATACAAAGGAATCTTACAACTCATAGCAAAATGACAAATAACCCAATTAAAAACTAGGCAAAAAAAAAAAAACTAGGCAAATTATGCCAACAGACCTTTTTCTAAAGATGATACATAAATGGCCAAAATCATAGGTCATCATCAAAATGCAAATCAAACCCACAATGAAATAGTTGTCTGGGGCAGAATATGGGAAAGTAAATTAACTGCAAAGAGGTATGAAAGAACTTTCAGGGAAGAGTGAAATGTTTTACGTCTTGACTGGTGGCTCAGATGGTAAAGAATCCGCCTGCAATGAAGGAAATCTGGGTTCATCCCGAGGCAGGAAGATTCCCTGGAGAAAGGAATGGCAACTCACTCCAGTAATCTTGTCTGGAGAATTCCATGGACAGAGGAGGCTGGTAGGCTACAGTCCATGAGGTTGTAAAGAGTTGGACATGACTGAGCAACTAACACTTTCACTTTGAGGCATATGTATTTGTCAAAAGTCATCAACCTATACACTTAAAATCCATGAATTTCATATTTTACACACTTAAAATCTATTAATTTCAAATTTGACATTTGGAAGGGTGCACTTATTTTGATATGCTTGTTAAGAACTGTGGGCTTCATAGAAAAACACTGTTTTGGCTGCTAAAACATAGAATTTTCATATTAGATATCATTATTGTAGTATTATTAATGCTAACTTTATACATTACCATAACTACACTGTGTAATTACATTTAGCAGATACTGAATAACTACAAAAGTCATCTCACAAGAAACTATTTTGCTGATAAAAATTTCTAGGAAATTGGTGACATCTCAATAGCTTATTTCCTAGGATCTTTACACTAACAATTTTGTTGTATCAGTATTAGTTGTATGAAATTACTTTTGTCTAACTGCTTAAAAATAGCTGAAGTTCATAACTGTTGAAAGAAAATCTCTTGGATTATCCATGTTATCACTTAGCAAAAAAAAAAAACCACCAATGGAGTTTTAAGTATTCCTTTGCTATTTCTGTAAATTATGCTACAGTTACACTGTACTAACAAAACATTTGAAGCAAGCAAAGATATCAAATTCACAAGTTCAATTTAAAAACAAAAACAATTCCAACAATGCAGTAGAAAAAGTTTCCCTTACCTCATCATCATCATCATCAGAATCATTCCCAAACACTGAAGGTTTTTGCAAAACAGGGTGCAACTGCTGTGCCTTCTTTGGCAAAATAAGCCCATACCTGCATATTTTTTGTTTTGAAATAGAAATTACACCATTATACCTAAATGTTAAAACAGTAATACATCCACTACCTCTTCCGGATGAAGCTACCAAGTCAAAACATGTCACAGAGCTTATGATCTTCACACAACCCTGGTTCTGATTTTCAACGATCTAAAAGCTTCAAAATGCACTTAAGATTTTTAAACTATTATTCTAGGTTAAAGAAGAGAAGTGAATGAAGAGCTCGGAAGTTTTAGATAGTGAAACGATAGGAAAGTTTAAAAAAAAAATGTTAGTGGAAAGCTCAGTTGAGGTCCACTAAAAAGAAAAAGACTCTAAATTATTCTTGTGGCCTAACAAGAGTCAAGAAAACATCCCCCCTCCCCTTACTGGGTATATATCATTTTAAATAAGTTATTAAATAAAATAAAGATTAATGTCATCCATTAAAATTTCTTAAAGATTACATTAACTGAGAAACCCAAGTAGCTATGGGGCAAATTACCATTACACTTTATAAAGCTCACGTGCTTTGTCTTGGAGCACCTGAAAGAACCATCCCATCAGACCCAACTCAATTGGTTTCTTCTCACGTTTGGGCCTTTAAGATGCAGATATAACGGGAAGCCGCATCACAATTGAGGATTATACATCTAAGGTAAAGCTTCCAAAAACATGTAACATTTCCTTTTACGGCAAGGTATACCCCAATTCCCTATGTGCCTACCCTTTTTTGTGGCTTCTCAGCACAACATTCCTAAACCGAGAAGGGAGGGCGGGAATCAGAACTTGAGCTGCCAAGGAGAACAAGGCCCTCTAAGAAAGCCAGGAAATGTCTCTCTTCTCATTTCCCCTGAAAGCATCCAACCGGGGAGAAACTCAAGCGCGGGGTAGGAAGCAAGACTGAGGGGCCTCAGACCGAGCTTTTGGAAAATAGAAAAGTCTCGCTCTCTGCCCCTCAGCCTAACTTCCTTTATTTCCTCACAAGTTTCTCCCTCAAACTTCGGGCTTCCATCCTGCAAAATGTGTGGGGGGATGGGAATATATGTTCCTCGGGATTTCTCGCTTTCCCCGCCTCTATCCCTGACGACACAGCCCCTTCAATTCCAGCGCACTTCTACTCCTCGGCCAAAGACACAGTCGCCGTGGTATCTCACTCCCCAGTCTGACCCTAACTCCCGGATCACTCACTGCCTGCCCGGAATCGCCATCTTGCTCCCGTCTCCGCTGAACGTGGCCGACGCCGACGTAACGCTGATGCAGACGCTGGCGTCATCACGCGAATTCTCGCGGGGCTTTAGGCGGCCTAGAACTCGCCTAGCCGCTGGGTTTGACTTTGGGTTACTTCCGCATTGCTGGGAGTGGAGTCCTTGGCCCTGGGAATTGTTTGAAAACCGACGGATTGCCTCGAAATCAGTGGTAAGAAAGGAATAACAAAATTTTAGGCTAAGAGTGTGGTCCCGGGAATTGTCATCCCCCGGCAATTTGTTAGAAATTGAAAATTTTGCCCCTGTTCCCTTCCTACGGAATCAGAAACGCTGGGATGGGCCCAGAAATCTGAATTTTAACAAGTCCACCAGATAATCCTGATACTCAAGTTTGAAAACCACTGCCCTAGGCAGTGTTTTGTTTTGTTTTGTTTTTAACCCCTGAGGTGTTCAGTGTAAGTATCCGTGGGTGGGAAAGATTCCCTGGAGGAGGAAATGGCAACCCACTCCAGTATTCTTGGCCTGGTAAATTCCATGGACAGAGCAGCCTGGTGGGCTACAGTCCAGGGGATCGCAAAGGGTCGGACATGACTAAGCACGCACCCATTCCTGGCTTAGGGTAACTTGACAGAAGATGAAAATCCACACGCTAAATATATTACTGTTGGACAGTAGTGATGAATAACAATACTATAGTGCCACTGGGTATAGAAAGTAAAATCATACATGATATTAAAAAAATTTTAGTCACATTTCACGTGTGAACCCACTCTTTCTCGGACCATGCCAAACTAGTTGTACAGCAGTTGAGATCTTGTAAACTGCCGACAGAAGGACGTTTAAACTTCCAAGTGTAGTTGTGCGTTTTGAAGTTTTGTTATTAGATACTTGGGCTTCCCTGGTGGCTCAAATGGTAAAGAATCTGCCTGCAATGTTGGAGACCCAGTTTCAATCTCTGGGTGGGAAATATCCCTTGGAGAAGGGAATGGCTACCCACTCCGGTATTCTTGCTTGGAGAATTCCATGGGCAGAGGAGCCTGGCGGGCTACATCCTCGAGGTAGCAGAGTCGAACGTAACTGAGCGACTAACTTTCCCTACTACATATTTAAACATTTAGAGTTGTTGTGTCCTTTTATGTTGACCCCTATACCATTAAGAAATGATCCTCTTTATTTCTTTTTTATCTACTTAATCTAATATTAGTATTTATAACCAGCATTGGTTTTTAGCATAGTATATGTTTTCCCATCCTTTTAACCTATTTTAATCGATTTGTCTTTTTATATAATGCCTAACTTTTAATATAAAGTGGATTTCTTGTTGCTGGCATATTGTTGGGTGTTGCTTTTTATCTAGTATGGCACTTTCTTCCTTTTAAGTTGGTATTTAGAACGTTTTCATTAACGTGAGTATTAGTGTAGTTGCAGCTTGTTTTTTCTTTTTCCTGTCTGTTCTTTGTACCCTCCTCTGCCACCTTCCCCTTGACTTTGGATTAATCAATAAATTTTTACGACTTAGCTTAAGATTTTTTTTTTTTTTTGGGCAAGGTTTTGCTTTAAGGTTTCTAGTATACATCTTTATCACAATCTATCTTCAAGTAACAATGTACCACTCAAAAACTTTTTAAAAAAGTATACTTCCAATTTCCCTCTCTGAAACTTTGTGCTGTATTTTGTCACAAGTTTTACTTCGAACAATGTTGTAAATGCACAATAAATTATTATTTTTCTTTAAACAATTACCCTTTAAAAATATTTTTTAAATAAGAAGAATATATTATTACACACGCGTACCATTTCTTGTGTCTTTGTATCTTTGTGTAAATCTTTGTATCTTTGTGTAGTATCATTATTTTTTTTAGAAGATGGTCAAAGGGTACAGAGTTCCAGATAATAAGTATTTGGATGTAATGTATAATGTGATTAATATAATTGACTTGCTGTATATAAAAGTTGTTAACAGAGTAAATCCTAAGAGTTCTCATCATAAGGAAAAATAGTTTTTATTTTGTATTTATGAGATGATGGATGTTCACTAAATTTACTGTAATCTTTTCGTAATGTATATGTCAATATGCTAAACAATAAGCTGACACAGTGCTGTATATTAATTGTATCAATAAAAATGGAAGAAAAAAGTTAAAAGAATCCACACATGTTCTATTAACTGTCAGAACAATGACATCATCACATATCAAGAAGCCTCTGAAAAGTTCTCTTGCACACTGTTCTGAGGATGAGAGTGAAAAAAGGCAAATAATTTCCTAGCATTGTTAGAAATATAGTTTTGACTTGGAAAATCCCAAAAGTGTTTTAGGGACCTGCAGGAGTCCACAAACCACACTTTAAGATCCACTCTTTTAAATGAATTAATGCTGAAACGTACTATTATAGGAATTATATAACTTTGCATATAGGAATGTGCTGAATGTCTTTTTTCCCCCCTCAAAGTGATTAGCGTAAGGCCAGACAGAAGCCAGATATGAAATCTTGGGGCACAGTGTAATAAAAGGATATATATATATACACACATATATGGACTTCTCTGGTGGTCCAGTGGTTGAGAATTCACCTGTCAGTGTAGGGTACACAGGTTCAACCCCTGGTCTGGGAAGATCCCACATGCCACGGGGCAGCTAAGCAAACGCCACAACCACTGAGCATACACACTGCAATTGCTGAAGCCCCAGGGCCCTAGAGCCTTGCTCCACAGCAAGAGAAGCCACTGTGATGAGAAACCCATGCACTGTAACTAAAGAGTAGCCCCCACTCACCATGCAACTAGAGAAAGCCCATGTACAGCAATGAAGACCCAGTGCAGCCAAAAATAAAAATGAAAAAAAAAAAAAGAAACATATATTGCTTTCTGCCCCTGATTCCTGGTACAGATCTCCTAACACCCTTGTGATTTCCTGAGTAATAAAAGCACGAAGAGCAACTTCTGTTTTGATATTTGATCTTTGACCCTGGTCCCTGGTTCTCTGGGTGATAGGGTTTTTGTTTCAGTGAGGTAACCCTGGATAGCATCAGATGGGAGCTTATCACCAGAGAGACCACACCATAATTAGAAGCTTGGAATTTTCTTTCCCGTCCTATCCTCAGGGAAGGGGAGAGGGCTTTTAAACCAAATTAATGATTGTTCTTGCCTACATAATGAAGTGTCCATTAAGAAAACCCAAGATATGGAATTCTGAGAGCTGCTGGGTTGGTGAAAATAGCCGCCTGCCATGAGGATGGTGCACCCCAACTTGAGGACAGAAATACCCTTCCTGACCTCACCTTTATATCTCTATCTGGTTGTTTACATGTATACTTTATATCATATCCTTTATATAATAAATATGTCAACATGAAAAGAAAAATAATAACTTACTACATGGCTACATCCTAAATAAGCATACATGATCATGATAATGAATAAGCAGCTATTCTGATTAAATTACAAGGTAGTTGGGAAGAATGAAGGAGTAGGAAGTGTGTATGTGGGGGGATGCACACGCTCAGGAAGGAGCTAAATCTCTATTGTATTCTGGGAGGTTAATAAATACTGCCTAATTCAGAGAAAAAAAAAACACATGCCACATGGCATGTTATATCGCAACATGGAGGTGCATGTCAAAACTATAGCCAAAACAGGTTGGCAAACTTTTTGTGCAAAAGGTCAAATAGTAAATCTTTAGATTTTATGGCTCAGAGGTCTCTGGCAGCTACTCACCTCTGCCCAGGGGTATGAGAGAAGTCACAATTTGGGCATGACTTTTCCAATAAAACTGTATCATGACAGGAAACTGGCTAGATTTAGCTTGTACTGTTTATTAACTCTTGAGCTAAAAGAATTGAAAATAGTTGACTCAGAAGCAAGGAAAATAGGGGTAAGGTGGAGCTGGGAAATGCTCTGGTTTTGACAGACCTTGTATGACAGAGGATTCTTTAAACTATGAACATGTGTTACTTTGCTTAAAATAAAAAGAATCAGTAAAGGGTAAATAATAAAGCCTCCCCCCACCCCCCGCCTGGGCTATCAGCTTCTTAAAGAGAATGAGTGGAGAATTAGTTACACAAAATTATAGGCTCAATATCCTATATAATTCAAACTTCTAAATTGGAATGTTGGATTCTGTATTCTCCTGTTGCCTACAGGCTGTTGTAATGAAGCAGTTGTGCGATTTTCCCAAAGCTAGAGGGCTGATTTCTCAGTGTTGCAGACAGTTTGAGTTCTTCAGTTACTTGGCCTAGTTTGCACAAGGCTGGTAGTTGCTACAGTGGATCTGAGACTTGAAGTCTTCTAATATTTTGAACCTGTATTTGGGATCTTTAATGGGAGAAGTTGTAATGACAGAAGCAGGGTAAGCCAGTAAAAGGCAGCATCATCACTCCCATACTTCTGTTACACAACAGAGAATTCTGTCTTAGACTTGCAGAGATAAGATTTCAAGCACATAACAGTCAACTAGACTTGGATGCGAGACCACTGTAGGACCCTCAGCACCCAAACTTAAGGATCTTGATTTAACTTTTTGACGCTGCTGCTGCTGCTGCTGCTAAGCTGCTTCAGTCGTGTCTGACTCTGTGCGACCCCATAGACGGCTCCCCCTGCCCCTGGGATTCTCCAGGCAAGAACACTGGAGTGGGTTGCCATTTCCTTCTCCAATGCATGAAAGTGAAAAGTGAAAGTAAAGTTGCTCAGTCGTGTCCTACTCTTAGCGACCCCATGGACTGCAGCCTACCAGGCTCCTCTGTCCATGGGATTTTCCAGGCAAGAGTACTGGAGTGGGGTGCCATTGACATTAGTATTACTTATCCCTACTCTTTCATTCTCTGCTTCCTTTTGTGCCCACTCTTCCCTAACTGACTACAGTTGACTCTAGAACAACAGGTTTGAACTTCTTGGCTCTACTCACATATGGATTTTATTTTTTCAATAAATACTTGCTAGATAACTACAGATCCATGGTTAGTTGAATCCCCAGAGGCAGAAGGCTGACCAAAGTTGTACGTGCATTTTTGACTGTACATTGGGTGGTTCACCCCTAACTCCTGTGTTGCTCAAGAGTCAACCTACATGTTCAGCTAACTTGTGGTGTCTGGATGGCAGCATGCTTCAATTTGTTTAAGGCCTATCGTGACATTTTTGACTTCTCTAAAAAATACCCTTCTAGATGCTACCCTATTGCTATTTCCCAGTTTGGTTTGTCAGTGGTTTGGGTGCTTTTTATATTAGACTATTTCACAAATTGGTCTCCCTTTGGCAAGTGGTCAACCCCAATTCAAACAGCTGTGGCTACAGAATCAGGGTCATATGGAACGAAACTTGGCCACCTCGAGTGTTTCACCAGTTATGATTTGTGGGCAGGACAGTTTAAGCTCAGGCAGTAGACTGAGCAAAGGAAAAATAGGGCAATGACTAGGAGATGGAACACCCACCAAGGGGAATTACAGTACCTACAGGAGAGAGAAATAGGCAATATTTAATTAATTGAGCTTGTCTGTTGAGGTCTTTATAATAAGATCATGTGGGGGAGAGCAGGAACACAGAGTTAAGGATGATGTAGGGTGGGGTTAGGGCTTCCCAGGTGCCGCTAGTGGTAAAGAACCTGCTTGCCTAATGCAGGAGACATAACAGACATGGGTTCGATCCGTGGGTCAGGAAGGTCTAGGGGCGGGCAACGCACTCCAGTATTCTTGCCTGGAGAATTCCATGGACAGAGGAGCCCGGAAGGCTGTGGTTCATAGGGTAACACAGTCAGACACAATTAAAGCGACTTAGCATGCACACAGGGTGGGGTTAGGTGGAGTGGCATTGCATAAAAACCTTACAGAAGAGGAATGAAAAGTCCCTAAATTACCTGCAAAGGGTCTTCTGAGTCAGTAATTGAGAATGTCTGTGGAAGTTAAGGGCTACTGGTTGCTTGATCACATTTAGATTAGGAAGGAATGGGAAGTCAGTCTCAAGAGACTACATATAATTCTTTTTATATAAAATATCCAGAATAGACAAACCCATAGGAAAAACAAGATTTGTAGTTTCCTAAGACTGGAGTGAGAAAAATGGGGAGTATTGCTAAAGGTATGGAGTTTTTTATGGGGGTGATGAAAATCTGAAATTGTTGTGAATAGTTCCACAATTATGTGAATATACTGAAAACCATTTAGTTATACACTTTAAGTATGTGAATTGTATAGTATATGTGTTGTATTTCAATACAGCTGTTAAAAGGGCCAATAGGAGTTTCCAGTTGAATTCCAATATCATTGTCTTGAAACATTTATTTTGTTCCTGGACCATGAAAAGCTGTAATTATCAATATAAAAGAAAGTGATATGGAAGGTCTTCAGTATGCAGTGTCATTGTTACCTATAAGCTGTAGAGAAATCTAAAAAAATAACCAGTTAATCAAGTCTGAGCTTCTGAAGTATATGTAAATACAAGTAAATTAATAAATCTATTGAGTCAAATAAATAGATTTAACCATAAATCAATATCTAAATTTTAGTCAAGTACAAATAACATCTTCTTCACTAAAAAAATAAGTATCTGGTGTCAAGGGATAGGATTTTACTTGAATGATAGTTAAATAAATTTAAGCAATCCGCCTTGTTGGTTGCTTAATGTTAAAGTAGTTTCCAGGAACTTGCCTGGTGGTCCAGTGACTAAGACTTCACACTCCCAGTACAGGGGGCCCAGGTTCAATCCTTGGTCAGGGAACTAGATCTCATGTGCTACAAGTAAAAGTTCACATGTCGCAACTCAAGATCCCACATGCCAAAACTAATGCCTGGGGCAAGCAAACAAATAAACAGATTAAAAATAAATAAAGTCATTCCCAAAAGAATGATAGCACAATTGTTAGCCTAGTGAAGTTTGGAAAGTGTTGATGAAATATCCAGTGTACTGCCAAGAGCAATAAAACAGAAATCGACACGTGAAGTTGCTCAGTCCTATGCGACTCTTTTCGATTCCATGGGCTGTAGCCTACCAGACTCCTCTGTCCATGGCATTTTCCAGGCAAGAGTACTGGAGTGGGTTGCCATTTCCTTCTCCAGGGGAATCTTCCCGACCCACGGATCGAACCCAGCTCTCCTGCATTGAGGGCAAATGCTTCACCCTCTGAGCCACCAGGTAAGCCCAACAGGACACGTGGGTGCTCCTTACTCATTGTAACCTAGCTAACTCACTCTTTGAGCTTATTTCCTCCTTTATGAAATGGGGATAATCATATTGAGTCTGCCAACCCTGCAGGTTGGGGAGGATCAGATGAGCTAGGATGTGAAAATACTTCAAGTTAAAATGTCATGCAGATGTGTGATATTTGTTATCATTAAGCTGCATGCCATTTCGTTATTAATAACCTAATACCCATCACGATGGATCAACAGGTCACAGTCTGCAAAAATTTTCCCTCCTTGCTGCCTAAATGCTATTTGTATTCACAGTGGACCCCTTAAAAGCTTGTTCTGAAGCCATCAGAGTGTGTGGCTATCAGTTTAATATCTTCAAGAACATTGTTCCTAGAAATGTTGCAGCAAATGCCCTGAAAAGCTCACTTCCAAATATGAAACAGGCTTACAGGTTAAAACTGGGCATGGGACCGGCCAAGAGATGAGGGCTGGTAAATAACACTGCCATCTTATCACCGAAGGTTAAAAAGGGACCTCCAGTCTCAAATTATAAGATGTTTGGAACGCATTACATTTTGTCAACCAAATAAAGAAAATGAAGTTTAATTTCCCAAAATTTTATTAAAAATGGACTCTGTCATCAGATATCTTACTGCAAAGATGAAATCTCACAACAGGGCAGTAAAGTTTGCTGTAATAACAGATTTAAATAAATATAAATTCTGCAGTTCTTGAACTCATGAAGATTTTGTTATGAAAAAAAAAATTTTTTTTCCCATGAGTCATGGGCAAACATTTCCCCATAATTTCTATTTATTGAAATAACTTTTAAAGTTGTTAGGGTAAGTGGGGGTGAGGGAGTGGAGATGGGAGCAGAGAGGATGCGGTGCTCATAAAAGCCTTTGAAAAATTACAAAAACAATTCCCAGTCCATTTCTTAAAATCTTTATTATATTTTTTTGATGTAAAAACTGTGCTCTTTTGATGTAAAAACTGCCATTCCCCCCCTAAATACTTGTCTGTTCTTTACTTTGTGCCTGAAAATAATTACAGTAACTCACTCAACCAACCACAATAGGCCCACAGCAGATAAAATGCTAAAACTAAAAAGAAACTTTAAAATATATTCTATAACATACATTTGGTTATGGCTACCTTAACTGGAAATTTTCTTAGATCAAATTTCTCCCTCGGAGGCACTTTTGGTTTTAGAAAGTGCTGAGGTAAAGGTCTAGGAGAAAAATATGTCTACGTGGCACTCCTTTCCAATTGAAAATATTTTTATAATTAACAAGCAAAACTGAACATGACAAAAATACCCTAAATACAGTAGTAATTCCATTATCATTTCCCTGGCAAGCTTCCCCCTGGCATTTTTGCATACACATAGGAGTCAGTCTTGGATGGCAATGGGGGTGAAATAGCACTACTTATTTTTTTGTTTAGCTTTATGAGAGCTAAACAGATGTGTGCCCAATGGTATAAGTATTCGATGGCAGAATTACCAAGTTTCCATACTTCAATTCGAGAATGATCTGTACCAAAAAAAAAAAAAAGTGTTAGTTTTGTACTTTTACTACTAAAATGTATTTTAATACTAAGATATAAGAAAAATTATGACAAAAGTTCATTAGATATATTTTGAGTCAAAACCATAGCAGAGTCTTATTTATGTAATTATAGGAAAATGGATAAATTAATTTTGGTATATTCATTATAATGGATCTCAACCCAGGGCTCAAATCTGGGTCTCCCGCATTCCAAGTGAGTTCTTTACCATCTGAGCCACCAGGAAAGCCCTATAATGGAACCCTATGCAGCATTTAACATATTCAATATGACCAAATTTAAGACCTGTTTAATGAAACTTATCTTGGAGAATGTTTTATGTGCTCTTTAGTAGAATGTGAATTCTGCTGCATTTGGTTAGAATATTTAGTATATGTCTGCTAAGTAAATTTAGTCTAATGTTTTATTTAAGGTTGATGTTTCCCTATTGATTATCTGGATGATCAATCCATTGATGAAAATAGGGTATTAAATTTTTCTACTATTATTATGCTGCTATATATTTTTTAGGTCTGTTAATATTTATTTTATGTATTTAGATGCTCCTAAATGGGTCCATGGGGTCGCTAAGAGTCGGACATGACTGAGTGACTTCACTTTCACTTTTCACTTTCATGCCTTGGAGAAGGAAATGGCAACCCACTCCAGTGTTCTTGCCTGGAGAATCCCAGGGGCAGGGGGAGCCTGGTGGGCTGCCCTCTATGGAGTCGCACAGAGTCAGACACGACTGAAGCAACTTAGCAGCAGCAGCAGCAGCATGCAGCATTTAACAAAGAACTAAAGCTGAGCTACATATGTCATTGTGGATATTTCAAAAACACATTGTTGAGGGAACTTCCCTGGTGGTCCAGTGGCTAAGACTCCTAGCTCCCAATGCCAGGGGCTTGATTTCCATCCCTGGTCAAGGAACTAGATCCCACATGCCACAACTAAGACTCAGCAGTAACTCTGAGCAAAACATACTGTTGAGAACAAAAAGTAAGCTGTACAATAATATGTTCTTTTGGATACAGTTAAAAACAATTTTAAAACCTGCAAAATAATAATATATTGTTTATGGATTCATGGGCATGTTGTAAAAGTAGAAATCATGCATGAAACTACCAAATTCATAATAGTATTAGCTCTAGGGAGGAGAAGAAGAGAATGAGATATGGGAGGAACATAGAAATTCTCAACTGTTCCTGTAATGTTTTCTTTCTTTAAAGGAAGTCTGGCTCAAAAACATATTAAGACTATGGCTCTGTAATGACTACACAGGTATTAGTCTCTAACCTCTATGTTTGAAATATTTCCTAATTAAAAATTATTTTTAAAGCGATAATCACTGCACACCAAAATATTTCATTTGTTAAACTGCAAACTTTTTTAAAAATTACTTTAGGAACGTCCCTAGTGGTACAGTGGAAAAGTCCACCTACCATGCAGGGGACATGGCTTCCATCCCTGGTCCAGGGAGATTCCACATGCCATGGAGCAACTAAAGTCCAGGAGCTACAACTACTGCAGCCCATGTGCTCCGCAACAAAAGAAATCACTGCAGTGAGAGGTCTGCGCACCTCAACAAAGAGTATTCCCCACTCACCACAAGTAGAGAATGCCCACGCACAGCAAGGAAGACCAGGACAACAAAGGATAAATAAAAATTTTTTTAAATTACTTTTTCTCAGGAGTCAGTCAGTCAATGACTATTCAAATAGAAAGGTCCAATGGAAAGAAAACATACTTAAAGTGAAACAGATCTGGGTTCTAATCTTGGCTCTACTCCAACTAGTTCTGTGATCTGGAAAAGTCACTTAATTGCCTCTAGCCTGTTTCTTCTTCCACAAAACAGATACCTCAGAATTGTTATGGGGATTAAAGAGGAAAGACATGCAAAAACCTGTCAAAGAGTAGTTGCTCAAAAAAATATCTTCATTCTTTCAGGTCCCTTCTACTCTCAGGACTATGTTTAACTTTTTTGTTACTTCTAGTGGCTAATACAGTTCCTAACCCAATAAATGTTTATTGATTTGACTTGAATCAAACCATTACATGATATTTATAGTCAAATAAGAAGGCTTCCCAGGTGATGTAGTGGTAAAGAATCCACCTGCCAATTTCGGAGATGCAAGAGACATGGGTTCGATCCCTGGGTAGGGAATATCCTCTGGAGTAGGAAATGGTAACCCCTCCAGTATTCTTGTGTGGAAAATTCCATGGACAGGGGAGCCTGCTGTGCTATAGTCCGTGGGGTCGCAAAGGGTCAGACACGACTGAGCGCACATGTATACACAAAATTGGTTAAGAGACTTTAAATATTGTCTATCCAATAGCTCATTAGTAACAATGACAATTATGTCACTCGTGGTTGTCCATTAGGATGACAAAACAATATATTTCCTTGTCTTCTATCAATGTGAAGGGACAAGTTTCCCTGAATTAGGTTAAGATTTTCTATGGTTCTCAAGGTATCACTACCACAAACGGTACAATGTGGAACAGGAAAGGCACATAAAATACGGAAAACACACTCAAATCTCAATTTTTATTTCACGCTCACTGTGTAAAACATGTGAGTACAATTTTCTAAAGTTTCCCCTTTTAACACACACACACACCGAAGCACTGTCTTTTTTCTCAGTTGTAAGTGTTTAATAAATGTTGATTGAAACAACATTAAATTGTGGAATAATTAAGTTAGGCTTTTCAAATATTGAAGTCTTTTCAGATTATAGCTCAGTAACAGTGACAATTATGAATAAAAATGAAAGCAGATGTCAGACGGGAGAGCACCTAAAAAATACCTGATTCATATCATATGAGTAACACTAGACCAATTAACACACATACATAAAATATTGAGATGCATTGGTCATACTTGATCCCTTTTTGTATTAATTAACTTCCTGGAAGCTTTAAAAGTTAATGCTATAGGCTGAAAAAAATTACTTTATCATTATGTTCCAGTGTTACAAATCCGAATTAAGTACACCCTAGAACACTTCTAAAACCAGTCCTGACTAATTTTCTGAGATATAACAGCTCTGCTGCTCCTCACAGCCTTTATTCTGCCTTTTCCAAATCCCCATTAAGAGCTCTGTTGCACTGACGCCTGCTAGTGTTCTTATCTGACATCCAAATGAACAGACCTCTATCTGCAGCCATTATTAAACTAGTAGGCCATCTCCATGGTGATTTAAGGACGTGAGGATGGGGGGCGAAGTCGCTCCATTCCACAAGCCCCTGTTGCTTAATTCCTGTATTATTGTTACCAGGGACAGAAGCTCCGAACCTGTCTGGGCGAAGGTTCCTGTTTCCCTCCCCTGTTCCACTGAGAGATTTATGGCTTAACAACTGGGTCTAATGATTCCTCTATTGAAGGGAGCCTCCATCGGTCCGCGGGTTTCCCATTAACAACGGTTGCGTGTTACTGCCCTCTTGTGGTGGATAAATGCCAGCTCTGCATTTCGGCAGAGAGCCGGGGTGCACAGATAGAGTAATTCTTCCTTGGTAAAGGTTATAGTAAATTATTTGAATATATCTGAGTTAAAAAAAAAATTGCTGGCTCAACCTTTGAATCTGTTTATGAACCGATTAATTCAAAAACATTTTATGATTTTTTTGTAGATTCTAGCTTAATCAAACTTTTAATTATATAGGAAATCATTCTGCTGAAAACATTGGGTCATTTTAAGATATTTCTAATTAAAATTCCATTTTATGAATCTCTGCTTTAACATTAGATTAAGTTAAAAGCTTTGGGAATGATAGACAATTAGAAAGATGTGCGAAGCAAAAAAGAATGAAGTTCTTAAGCTTCAAGTTCAAAGTTAATGTGTAGCTGCTCCTTTCACCGAACAACTAACCCAATATCAGTGAGCAGTATTTCTTTTTTTTAATTTTTCATTTATTTTCTTGCTTTTTGGCGGTGCTGGGTCTTTGCTGCTGCTTGGTCTTTCTCTAGTTGCAGGGAGCTGAGGCTGCTCTCTAGTTGGGCACCCAGGCTTCTCATTGCAGTGGCTTCTCTTGTTGCAGAGCACAGTCTCAATAGCTGTGGTGCATGGGCTTAGCTACTCCCTGGCATGTGTAATTTTCCCAGATCAGGGATTGAACCCATGTCTTCTACACTGGCAGGCGGACTCTATACCACTGAGCCACCAGGGAAGCTCTAAGCAGTATTTATTGAATGCTCTTCTCTTCATCATTAGTTCTCTTAATTTTGGTTCTTTTATTTCTACTGTTTCACATACCTCTACCACCTCTTAACATTACTGCCACATACGATGAGCTGAAGGTCCATGCAACATCGTACTTAAAAGGGTATATGTGTATCAGTTTCAATCAGTTTTTGTGTAGGTAGGAGAATTCTTATTTTCCATGACAGTCAGGGACTTAATATGTCAGTAATTTACTGTGGTCCTGAAGGTACTGCAGAGTGCTGCTTCCAGTTTGTTGGGCAAGAGTTCGTGTTAAATGAGGAGGTAAAACCAAAATTTTTCCTGAGTGATCAAACCTTGGATGGAAGTTTGTTCCAGGGCAAACTGAGTTCTTGCAAACATATTAGTCTTATTCCAGTTGAAGCATAATTTCTATACAGTATCACATTGTACTGACTTTTTTTTCATGATGTAGTTACAAATCAAATTATGGATGAACTGAATTAAATGCAATTTATCTTTACAAAAATTCATACTTCTGTGCAGTGGCTTCCAAACTCTTTGACTATGTACCTCTAGAAAGTGAAACAAAGAAGATGGAAAATAGGAGAGAGACTATAGGGATTTTGGAGGCTGCATCTAGGATTTCCCGTGTCTGAATAATAGGAGTTCCAAAGAAGGAACACAGAAATGGGAGGGTAGGGCCTCCTCTAACCCCTAGGTCATTTTTGTGTGAATGGATGAATGCACACAGCTTGGTGAACAGAAAAAAGTGCGTGAAGAAGGAGATGCCCCTCTTCCAAGCAGA
The DNA here is from genome assembly GCF_042477335.2 of Ovis canadensis. Classification (NCBI taxonomy): domain Eukaryota; kingdom Metazoa; phylum Chordata; class Mammalia; order Artiodactyla; family Bovidae; genus Ovis; species Ovis canadensis. The sequence goes on along the minus strand of NC_091255.1, from coordinate 29,811,680 downwards.
CATAACTGTAAGCTGAAGCACACAGTTTCATGAACGGAACCCTAGTTAGATCTCAGCTCCCCACCCCCTCAGCAGGGTACATTTGTGCATACACAAACTGCACAGCCATGTGCAGCAACCTTAATGTCAGGGAGGAAATCATTAGGATGTAAGGACCTGCGTTTCACAATTGAAAAGGCCCAGAGAGTGTTCAGATCAATGGACGAAAATAGACCTGCATGGATAAGAAAGTGCGGTATGTATACACAATGGAATATTACTGAGCTATAATAACTCATTTGAGTCAGTCCTAATGAGGTGGATGAAACTGGAGCCTATTACACAGAGTGAATAAGTCAGAAAGAGAAACACCAATACAGTGTATTAACGTATATATATGGAATTTGGAAAGACAGTAACGACAATCCTGTATGCCAGGCAGTAAAAGAAACACAGATGTAAAGAACAGGCTTTTGGACTATGTAGGAGAAAGTGAGGGTGGGATGACTTGAGAGGAGCACTGAAACGTATGTATTACCATATGTAAAGTAGATGACCAGTGCAAGCTCGATGCATGAAGCAGGGCATTCAAAGCCAGTGCTCTGGAACAACCCAGAGGGATGGGATGGAGAGGAAGGTGGGAGGAGGGTTCAGGATGGGGAGACACACACACACCCATGGCTGATTCATGTCGGTGCACAGCAAAAGCCACCACAATACTGTAAAGAAATTATCCTCCAATTAAATATAATAATTTAAAAAAGATATATCATTTTGAAGTTTCACAGTCGTGGGGATAAAGCAGTGATTCTGTAGCTTCTGGAGAGAAACAAAACAAGTCACATGCGCAGAATCAAAAAGGCTTCAGACTTCAGCAGCAAGCCTGGAAATTTCCAAATTTCTACTGACAATGGGGCCATTTCCTCAAGAAGTTAGCCAGAGTTCCCATCTGTGAAAGTGTTAGCTGCTCAGTCATGCCCAGCTCTTTGCAACCCCAGGGACTACACACGGCTCCTCTGTCCATGGAATTCTTAAGGCAAGAATACTGGAGTGGGCTGCCACTCCCTTCTCCTGGGGAACATCCTGATCCAGGGATCGAACCCAGGTGCCCTGAATTGCAGGCAGATTCTTTACCGTCTGAGCCATCAAGGAAGCCCCCTGTTTTCCTTAAACGACCCCTTAAAAGCAGCGAGAACTGTAACACCTGGGAATGCAGAGGTGCCTGTGAATCAGCCACCAGCCATGAGGCTACATAGAAGCCATTCCAGATAGGAATTCTAGTCTTCACTCACACCACTCTTGGTCCATATGTGAACCCCGTGTGTAGCATTCCCAAACTTCTGGGAGTACCTCTCCTTCCTAAGCCGGAACATCTCTCTCTCTCATCCACCCACTGCTTCCTGCTTCCACTGTGCTACATGCTGCCGCTGCCACAGACCACCTGAGGAGTGTGGGCTGTCTTCCTCTGGGTGGCCTTTTCCTATCTCTTGTCCTAGGAATCTGGTTCCGAGCCTCTCTGTCTACTATATGTGTTCCAGAAGTCCAGAAACCCTTTGTCTGGAGGGTCCAAAGAGAATGGGGGAGAGGGAGACAAGGCTTAGTGAGGGATTTGTACAGAGCCATTTCCCCAATCAATGATCAGTTTTAAATCTTTTTTTTTTTTTTTTAAGAAAGAATAAGTTCATCGTTTACTGTTCCATTCACGTAAACAGCCTCAGGTCTCTGGTGGGATAACACACCCACACGGAGGAATGTGTGCTTGTGCATGTATATTTACAGCATGTGAGATCTTCGTTCCCTGACCAGTGATGGAACCCATGCCCCCTGCATTGGGAGAGCAGAGTCTTAACCACCTGCTGATGCTCCTCCTTCCAAAAAGTCTACATTACTAGTCTGTAAAGACTCATGCTCTATTGTTTTATTTGGTTCTTCATGGAAACTAAAGATCATAGTTGCCTTTCCGCTTAACAAACTCAGCTTCTAGCCTTACTGCAGCCCCCATTTGCTTTTCTTTTTGTTTTTAAAAGAATTTTGAATATGGAGTCAGTAAGTGGGAGATAGAGTGCTTCTGAATTCTCATGTGCGTGGCACAGACAGTCACTATGGAGATTGCCATCGATTATAGACAATGCCCTTCCTTTTAGAAGACTATAATCAGAACTATTTTCCTCTAAAAATTGAATTTTGGGGGCTTTGGGGCTTCCAGGTGGCTCAGTGGTAAAGAATCTGCATGCCAATGCAGGAGATGTGGGTTCGAGCCCTGAGTTGGAAAGATCCCCTGGAGTAGGAAATGGCAATCCACTCCAGTATTCTTGCCTGGAAAATTCCATGGACAGAGGAACCTGGTGGGCTACAGGCCATGGGGCTCCAAATAACCTGACACGACTGAGCCCACATGCACTGCACCCTGAGCCACTTTATTCTATTAAAACTCTATTCTGTTCTATTCTAATAAACATCTCTGGATTGCAACTGTATTTTGTTGCTGTTGGTATAGATTTAGACTATAATTAAGTGGAAATTTACCTTCAAAGTATTCAACAATGAGCTTTAAATTAACTTTCAGTTCCATAGCAGTTGGATCAAAGTCACAAATATTTTCGACTAACTGTTGGTTTACGTACTGTAAACAAAGAACAAAAATCATGGAATCATCAAGTGGAAGGAGAGTGCCTGATTCCTAAGTTTACACAATTCCGTTTATGCACATTTTGAAACAGGCAAAATCAACCTATGGTGTTAGACATCAGGATTCTGGTTACCCTCGGGGTGTGAGAGAGTGTGTATGTGTATGTGTATGAGGCTGGTGATGGGGGAGGGTAAAAAGGAAGGCTTTGGGGATGCCACGCATGTTCTGTTTCTTGTTCTAAGTGCCTCATTGTGTAAAAATTCTTGCCTTTGTGTATCAAGGATTTGTGCAATTAAGATTTGTATATCTAAACTCGTGTAGGTTATTCTTCAATAAAGAGTTTTTTTTTTTTTTTTAATGAAACTTACCAGTTTACAGTGATCCCAACTTTCTAAGTCACTTGATTTCAACTCTGGATGAAAGAACACGATAATCCCTTTCAGGATGTCTTGTACTAATTTTATGTTGGCTTTCACATCCGGGGACTGGCTGTCTGCTTTGCCCACTGCCAGGGAGTCATAATCATACAGCAACAGTGACACAAAGTCCGAGGATGTAAGTAGCCCGAGGCACTCCTGTAGCTCCTGTAGCATGACTCTGAAGAAGAGAACGCCGGCCCGTTGGACTTCTCCCACACTTTCAATCTCTAGAATAACAGAAAGACATCCCACACGGCTGCTCAGAACATGTATTACTTTTTCACGGGATTCTGAACATAATATAGCAAACCTTTGTTTTCTTTTCAGGGAAAAAAGACTATATCCTACAGCGTTAAACTATCTTAGTTTCTCTAGTCAAGAAATCAAAAGGCAAAAATGGAATCACGCCTGTGGGGTTCACAGGCAGAGGCTTTGAGAAAAGGTGAAACCTTTATTTGGAGCTGGACCTTGGTTTGAAACCCACTTTCACCCTTATTAGTTCAGTTGTCTCTCTGAGCCCTCTTTTCATTTTCTATGAGAAGAGTTGATCCCTAATTTCCCGTTGAGCTGTGGAAATTAACAGGAGATGGTATATGGAAAAGTGCTTAGTCCCAGGTCTTACACATAGTGGATGCTCAAAAGATATGAATTTTCCTTTATTTTTCCCTTTTATCCCACACTGTAATGGCTAGAAGTGTTTCAGCTTTATCCAACAGTGTTACTCTACTAATCCTATTTATTCCAATCTTGGTAGTGAAAGGTTTCCATGCTTTCCTCTTCCCTCCCTTCTGCCTACACTGATTTTGTGGTAAGAGTAGCCTGGTGGAGGTGGAATTGCAAGGACTGGGGTCTGTTCTTGGCTCTGCAATAGCTTGCTCTTGGACCTTTACTTTGACAGGCCTTAGCTCCTCTCTCTGTAAAATGAGATGTTCCTGTGAGTTAATGCTGTGAGGGCTTCCCAAGTGGCCCAGTGCTAAAGAATCTACTTGCCCTTCAAGAGCCACAGGTTTGATCCCTGGGTCAGGAAGATCTCCTGGAGGAGGAAATGCCAACCCACTTCAGCGTTCTTGCCAGCATAATCCCATGGACAGAGCAGGTTGGGATCACAAAAGAGTCGGACACAACTGAGCACGCAAGCACATTGTGGTGGAAAGAGCACCCAAGCTGGGGTGCAAATCCAGCCTTTACCACTTGTTAACTGTGTGATTTGGTACAAGTGGGTGTGTTTCTCTGAACTCTATTTCCCTTGTCTGTAAAATGAAATAATCACCATCCACCTCCTAGAGCCATGGTAAGGACTAATGGAAATACCATATTTAAAGTGCTTGACGCATGATGTGGCATTTAGTAAATGCTATTTCTATATTGCCATTATGAGTCCTTCAGCTCAAAAACCATGATGCTAGGCAAGAAAATGTGATTCCTTACCCTTTGCTCTAACGTATAGGCCAGACTAATCAGTCCAAAACTGCATCAAGGAAATCCTTCCATGTGGAAAGATCTGTATTTTGCAACAATTCATTTTAGAAAATGCATCCTTCATTGTATCATCTGATTTCCCCTAAACTTATTAAATCTATGAATTCAGACAGGTGCCGCATTCACAATACCTAGGATACAGTTTTTCTTTATTTCTCCAGATAATTCACCCAGTATTTCACTGCAGGCAAGCTGGATCACCTTCAGCATTTTCTGTAGATCTTTAAACTCTCGATACAACAACATCTTACTCTTGCCAATGTTAACATCGAGAACTCCCAAAGCTTCTCCTGTTCTCTCACGAAGTGGAACTACGATGTGGTTTTCTCCACAGATAGAGGCCAAAACAACTTCTGAACTGTCTGTGCACTTAAAGAGGAAATCTCTGAAACCAAAACCAAATAAATATAAGGAGGGTATAAAATAAAAGCCTGTTCACAACATTCCACCCAAACACACTAGAACACCTCTTGTGTCTACTATACTCAAGCCACAACAGCCCTTGTTGCTATTTCATCTGCCTGACACATTTCACCCCTTAAATTCTCAGGACTCAGCTCCCTCAGCTCCCCACAGAGAAACCCTCCCTGACCCCTGTGATCTAAAGTAGCTGCACCAGAGTCAGACTCCATCCAGCTCAGTTAAGTTCAGTTGCTCAGTCCAGTTCAGTTGCTCAGTCGTGTCCGACTCTTTGCGACACCATGGACCCAAAGGCTTCCCTGTCCATCACCAATTCCCAGAGTTGACTCAAACTCATGTCCATTGAATTGGTGATGCCATCCAACCATCTTATCCTCTGTCATCCCCTTCTCTTCCTGACTTCAATCTTTCCCAGCATCAGGGTCTTTTCAAATGAGTCAGCTCTTCACAGCAAGTGGCCAAAGTATTGGAATTTCAGTTTCAACATCAGTCTTTCCAGTGAACACTAAGGACTGATTTCCTTTAGGATGGACTGATGGGATCTCCTTGCAGTCCAAGGGACTCTCAAGAGTCTTCTCCAAGACCACCATTCAAAAGCATCAATTCTTCAGTGTTCAGCTTTCTTTATAGTCCAACTCTCACATCAATACATGACTACTGGAAAAACCATAGCCTTGACTAGACAGAACTTTGTTGGCAAAGTAATGTCTCTGCTTTTTAATATACTGTCATAGCTTTTCTTCCAAGGAGGAAGCGTCTTTTAATTTCATGGCTGCAGTCACCATCTGCAGTGATTTTGGAGCCCCCCAAAATAGTCTGCCACTGTTTCCACTGTTTCCCCATCTATTTGCCATGAAGTGATGGGACCAGATGCCATGATCTTCGTTTTCTGAATGTTGAGCTTTAAGCCAACTTTTTCACTTTCCTCTTTCACTTTCATCAAGAGGTTCTTTAGTTCTTTTCACTTTCTGCCATAAGGGTGGTATCATCTGCACATCTGAGGTTATTTATATTTCTCCTGGCAATCTTGATTCCAGCTTCTGCTTCATCCAGCCCAGCGTTTCTCATGATGTACTCTGCATATAAGTTAAATAAGCAGGGTGACAATATACGGCCTTGACATACCCCTTTTCCTATTTGGAACAAGTCTGTTGTTCCATGTCCATCCACTTTGCCTTATTTTTAAAATTGTATTTATTTGGCTGTGCCAGGTTTTAGTTGCAGCATGCAGGATCTAGTTCCCTAACTAGGGAAAGAACCTAGGCCCCCTGCATTGAGAGTGCTGAGTCTTAGCCACTGGACCTCCAGGGAAGTCCAATTCTGCCTTACTGTCTTTTCTGTAGACTTGTCCTTAACTGAGGGTATTCACTTTTTGTTTATGTAGTGTCCAACAAGTCTTGGTTGAATGCTCAAAGAAGGATCAATGTGTTAAGTCAGGTTTTCTAGAAGTGGAGCCTGAGAAAGGGATGCTCTGTGTGAGTTATTCACGGAGGGAGTGCTTTTGGGAGAAACCTCTGAAGGTCTGAGGCAAACAGGATGGGGAATCAGAAGATGCTAAGGGACTTCCTTGGTGGTCCAGTGGCTAAGACTGCACTCCCAATGCAGGGGGCCTGGTTCAATCCCCGGTCACAGAACTAGATCCTGCATGACAGTGACTAAGAGTTTGCATGCTGCAACTAAGACCAGGTGCAGCCAAATAAATAAATATTTTTAAAACTGTGATTTCAGGTGAAGTTTATCCTCAGCCTGATCCTAAAAGGAGCTTTGGAAGGCAAACTGCACCCACACTCTGCCCCACCTTGAAGCAGGGGAGAGGTCTTTTGTCATTCATTAGAGCTCTAAGCAGAAACAGATACATCTTGACTCAACAGTTGAGTTTCCACTATCTGTGAGTCACTACAGAATGCTAAGAATAGCCAGCTGTCTCCCACCATTAGTAGCTAAAAATACAGACTCATGGATGTAGAAACGAGTCAAGCAGAGTTCCCCATGGACCATAACATAGTTCATGTCTTCTATAAATATTACTCATTAAGAGGCTGCCCAGGAGGCTCAATGGTAAAGAATCTGACTGCCAATACAGGAGACGCAGACAAGCTTTCCAACCCTGGATTGGAAAGATCCCCTGGAGAAGGGAATGGCGACCCACTCCAATACTCTTGCCTGCAGAATCCCATGGACAGAGTAGCCGGGTAGGCTGGAGTCCATAGGGTTGCAAAGAGTCAGACACGACTTAGCAATTAACAACAAAGCTCTAAGCTGCTCTGGGTGTGTGTTGGGGAGGCGTTTACAGAGCTCATAGGCCCCTCCTGGAGAGGGGCTCCCCTTGCTCCTCCAGGGACAATTACAGGGTGAGTTATTAGCAACAGGACCTGCAGCCCCTGGCAGAAGATACTTGGGCAGGGCACTGACAGCACCTGTGTCAGTGAGGGACCTGAGGTTTTCACAGAAATGTAGCGGCTCCTTCTTTCCCTCCGGAAGTATAAACACCTCCTTTTATCTCTTTCCCCCTTTCCCCATCTACACGATATTGAGATGTCATTCCTTTTACGCATCTGTAAAAACACTGGTGCTTAGCACAGCCTCAGAAAAAACATATAGGGAATTCCCTAGTGGTCCAGTGGCTAGGACTCTGTGCTTCCACTGCAAGGGGCATGGGGGCATGGGTTCAATCTCTGGTTGAGAAACTAAGATCCTTCATGCTGTGGGTATGGCCAAAAAAGCACGTTTATAGTTCATAACACCAATCCTGTCATGATAGAAAGGTTATGCCCTTGTTTGGCTGTACCTACCCCTTGCTGCAGCTGGGACATGCCTTCATGATAGCCATAGTAGTGAGGCATCATGCTAAGCTTCCTTGGTCAACAGAGTTCCTCAAAAGGCACCTGCTCTAAGTTATACACAGGAACCCAGGGTTGTAAATCTGGATGTTAGAAGGACTCTTGTAAAACTCTTAACCAGGACAAGGAATAACTATATGGAAAGGAGCTTAAAACTGAATGAACATTCTGGTATGAGGCCAAACTGAAATTGAATTAACATAGGTACTTAAATGTCAAATTGCCTACTAGCCTGAGATAGGTTACTGCCTATTCAACTATTCTGATCCTCTAAGAAGCAGTGTATTCTAGTTAAGCAGGTGTATTCTAGTTAAGATCTGTTTTTGCAGTAGTTTAATAATATTCTTTGCATTTCACACATGAGAGTCATTCAAGGTAATCTAGAACTGGGTACTTATTAAAGGCAACATTCTCTGTCTCCTCCCCATTTTTGCACCAGCCTGTCTTCTTTAAGTTAAAAAAAAAAAAGAAAAGCAAATGTCCGCAGGCTAGCTAACATTAAGAGGATGAGCTCTGATTAGTGATGTGGGTGTATTTTTCATAACCATGGTGGGTTTTTGTTAATTCTGTGTTAATAAGAAAATTATAAAAAATAAAACACTAAATTGAAATCTGTTTTAAAAAGAACTTAAGGGGGAAAGGATCCAGGCAGACAAAGGTCTACAGTAATTTTCCTTTAAAGTCCAATCAGAATGAGAGCCATTATATTCATAAGAAGCAGAAGCTGGCAGTCAAACAAAACAGGTGGTAAGGTATGTCCCATACCTGAAGATGCATGTCTTCCTAAAGACGACAGAGGGATTCTTGTGGATTTCTGTTAGACCCTGCTGCCCTGTGACCATCATATTTCGTAAAACATAGTCTGAATCCTTGAAAAGAGGTAGAAATTTCATTACAGAGAGGAGTGCTTAAACTTCATGCTCTCATTGAGACTTTGGGGACAAATAAATAGAAAAAAAATTTAAAAAACTTAGGCAATATAAAATGTTTTTCAAGTTATAGGTCAAGGTCAATATAATTTTGAGCCACAGTGATGCCAAACACTTAGCAGGCTTCTAGGTTTGGGCCTCAGAACTTTTTTTCCCTAGACTGATTCATTCTATTGGTCATCCCAACCAGTCTCATGGTTTATGTTTTGTTTTGGGTTGTTTTGGTAAAATATATGCAGCATAATATTATTATTTTTGCCATTCATAAATGTGCTATTCAGTGGGATTAGAGACATTCACAGCGTTGCGTAACCAGTCGAACGGTTTTAAATATAATTTACTTACCAGCCTGGATTTCCCCCAAATGCTAAGTTCATATATCCAACTGCCTGTTCAATATCTCCACTTAGATATCTAACAGACATTTCAAATTACTTTAATAAAAAATGTTTTTCAATTCAGTAGGTGAGAAATTATCTTTTACTTAAATTTGTATTTCATTATGAGAACAAATGAACATTTTTCCTATGTTTGTTGACCATTTGCACGAGGTTTTTTAAAAAATAAAATTGTCTTTTGCTTATTTTTCTTTTGGATTTTCAAAATCCCACTGATTTTTATATAACACTTATTCTCTGCCAGATATATGGCAATTAATTGTGTTTATAACTTTGGTGCAAGAAAGTTTTACATTTTTATGTCATCAATGTATCAACCTCACTTTAATCACTTCAACCTTTGAGACTCAGCCATCCTTCCCCAGACTACGGTTGTAAATTCCCCCCATTCTTCATCTTCTTAGCTATTCTCATGCATTTATTCTTCCTCCATATGAAGATTAAATTATTTAGCCAATTAAAAAAATTATGCTAGAATTTTTCTTGCAATTTTGTTAAACTTAAAAAATAACTTTGGTAAAATATTAGATTTTTTAAAAAGTTATATTTATGGGGAGCTGCTATCACTCTTAGCCTGAAGGCGGTGATGGTAGTCAGTCGCTCAGTCATGTCCGACTCTGCGACCCCATGGACTATAGCCCACCAGGCTCCTCTGTCCATGGGATTATCCAGGCAAGAATACTAGAGTGGGTTGCTATTTCCTTCTCCAGGGAATCTTCCTGACCCAGGGATCAAACCAGCTTCTCCTGCTTGATAGGCAGATTCTTTACCACTGAGCCACCTGGGAAGCCCAAAGAGGTAAGGAGAGGAAGCAATTACCAGAACCTGGAGAAGACAGCCAAGCAGAGAGGACCGTGTGACTAAAGGTACAGTGGTCTTTTTTTTTTTAATTTCCAACTTTTATTTTTGGCCTCCCCACTCTCCAAGTATCAAATCACTTTCTTCTTGAATCAAAGATTGTATACTGAATACGTTTAAAAGACAGCTGAGTGCTGTCTTTCTCTAACAGGGAAATATTTTTAACAGTAAATTTGAAATGTGTGTGATCCAAGGAAGGATAAAGAAAAAGAACAGATTATGATTGCTTATTTCCCATTAACATAAGATTAACATAAGATTTCATACATTGAGGGCATGGAGCCCTCTTCAAGCAGACATTCTGAGCAGGACTATTGCTCAAAAATGTTGAAAAAGAGAATGTATTAGCAGTTTTCATAACCCACAGAGATCACTTGACTTCTTGTCTCTTGAACGAAGACCTGGGGCCGGGAACTCTTCTTGCCACACCGAGCCCCCGGGATGGCCCTTCATTGTATTCGGGTATAGTGGCCTTTTGTTGAAGAACACAGCTAACCCAAAGCAACCTAGAGAGGGAGAGCCAAAAGCATGAATACCCCAACCTCACTCTCCTTCTGCCTGCCAGTCTCCTACTGGTGCCTTTCATTGGACAAACCGAAGCAGGAGCTACCTTCTCTGAGTTGGGCTCAACGAAGTATGTAGAGATGGCAGTGATGCTGGGTGTGATGCTGTAGAGCCAGCCGATGCCAGTGATCACAATATGGAGGATGTGCTCCCGGCTGTGGACGTAGTGATAGGCAGCACTAAAGGCGTTGGCAACACCCTGTAGAGACAGAAATTTAAATTGCCTTCTCTTTTAAAACTAGTGAAATAATTAGTAATGCATCAATTGGATTATCTTTTTTTAAATTTTATCTTTGCTTATTTGGTGGCATCGGATCTTAATAGTTGCACACGTGGGCTCTTCATTGTGGTGTGTGGGCTTATTTGCCCTCTGGCATGTGGGATCTTAATTCCCTGACCAGGGATCAAACCTGCATCCCCTGCCTTGGAAGGCAGATTCTTAGCCACTGGACCATCCGGGAGAGTCCCCTGAATTATCTTGTTAATTAATGATCATCTGTTGTTACTGTTGTTCTTGTTGTTTAGCCACTCAGTTGTGTTAGACTCTGTAACCCCATGGGCTGTAGCCCACCAGACTCCTCTGTCCCTGGGATTTTCCAGGCAAGAATACTGGAGTGGGATGCCATTTCCTCCTCCAGGAGCTCTTCCAGACCCATTGATCAAACCTACAACTCCTGTATTGGTAGGCAGATTCTTTATCACTGAGCCACCAGAGAAGCCTGATAATCATCTACTTCCTAAAAATTATTCATTGGTTCTCAAAAGGCATTTCAAAAGTGTTCTAAAAAGTGTTTCAGGTTCCACTATGAAAAAATGAAACCAAAAGAGTAAACAGAGATCTACCGGAAAATCCATCTAACTTATTATGTTTCCTGATAATCATCCAGTGAAATCAGTGGTATATACTATCAGAAAGCAGTGTCATAAGAAAGAAAAAAAAATGTTTAAAAGCCAACAACTAATGCCAGCCTTGGACAGATGGGTAAAAGCTGCCCCAATCTGATGCAAGATTAATGTCTGTGTTTTTACATGCTGTCATCAGATCAGCTGTGCAGGTATGCTGGGTTCCCAGGCCTGCAGTATCCTAGATTACACAGTTTTCTTCGACACATAAAGAGAGCCTGTTCCACAGAGAAAGGATCAGAAACCCTTAGAACCGATCTGTGGTCTCGCTGTCAAGAAACCCTAGGATGGGACTTCCCTGGTGGTCCAGTGGTTGAGACTTCACCTTCCAACGCAGAGGGTATGGGTTCAATCCTGGTTAAGAAGCAAAGATTTCACATGCCTCTTGGCCAAGGAACCAAAGCATAGAAGCAATGTTATAGCACATTCAATAAAGACTTTAAAAAATGGTCACATCAAAGAAAACTCTAGGAGAAGTTTATTCTTCAAAAATATCTCTATTTTATATTATGACCCAAGGCATCTAAAGGGTAACTCAAGAGCCTTTACCTCCAAGGACTAGGAGGTCAATTTAGAATTCACTTTGACATGTTCTCTAATAAGACCATGGTGATTGCAGCCATGAAATTAAAAGACACGTACTCCTTGGAAGGAAAGTTATGACCAACGTAGATAACATATTAAAAAGCAAAGACATTTGTTTGCCAACAAAGGTCTGTCTAGTCGGAGAAGGCAATGGCACCCCACTCCAGTACTCTTGCCTGGAAAATCCCATGGATGGAGGAGCCTGGTGGGCTACAGTCCTTGGGGTCACGAAGAGTCGGACACAACTGAGCTACTTCGCTTTCACTTTTCACTTTCATGCATTGGAGAAGGAAATGGCAACCTACTCCAGTGTTCTTGTCTGGAGAATCCCAGGGACGGGGGAGCCTCGTGGGCTGCTGTCTATGGGCTCATACAGAGTCGGACACGACTGAAGTGACTTAGCAACAGTCAAGGCTGTTTTTTCCAGTAGTCATGTATGGATGTGAGAGTTGGACAGTGAAGAAAGCTGAGCGCCGAAGAATTGATGCTTTTGAACTGTGGTGTTGGAGAAGACTCTTGAGAGTGCCTTGGACTGCAAGGAGATCCAACCAGTTCATCCTAAAAGAGATCAGTCCTGGGTGTTCATGGGAAGGACTGATGTTGAAGCTGAAACTCCAATACTTTGGTCACCTCATGTGAAGAGTTGACTCATTGGAAAAGACCCTGATGCTGGGAAGGATTAGGGGCAGGAGAAGAAGGGGACGACAGAGGATGAGATGCTGGATGGCATCACTGACTCGATGGACATGAGTTTGGGTAAACTCTGGGAGTTGGTGATGGACAAGGAGGCCTGGCGTGCTGTGATTCATGGGTTCACAAAGAGTTGGACACGAATGAGTGACTGAACTGAACTGAACTGAATGATAATTTGGAGTATAGTTCACCATAGTCTTCCACTTTGCATCTTAATATCTTCACATCATTCTTATGTCAGAAGAGAATGAAACTTATTATTAAAAAGATGTCCAAGGGAAAAGATTCTACCACTTCCTCAATTGTACATCCAGTAAATGAGACGGGAAAAATTTAAATAATGGTAAATAAACATCAAGAGCATCCAAGGGAACAGATGATAGCAACTTCCTGATTGCTGCTACATCCCAGTCCAACGCCTCCACAGGATTTTCAATCTTCCTTCACTGAAATTTTTGTTCATAAAATTAAATAAAAATTTTTTTTTTTCTTTTTGGCTGCACTGTGCAGCATGTGGGATTTTAGTTCCCCAACCAGGGATTAAACCCATGCTCCGTGCTATGGAAGTGTGGAGTCTTAACCACTGGACCACCAGGAAAGTCCTAAAATTAAATTTAAATGCTTGTAGAAATGGTCTAGTTATTTTATAATCTTAAAAGTGCTTTCCAGGGGCTTCCCTAATGGTCCAGGGGCTAAGACTCTGCATTCCCCATGCATGGGGCCTGGGTCTGATCTTTGGTCAGGGAACTAGATCCCATGCTGCTGCTGCTGCTGCTGCTGCTGCTGCTGCTGCTGCTGCTGCTGCTAAGTCGCTTCAGTCGTGTCTGACTCTGTGTGACCCCATAGACGGCAGCCCACCAGGCTCCCCCGTCCCTGGGATCCTCCAGGCAAGAACACTGGAGCGGGTTGCCATTTCCTTCTCCAATGCAGGAAAGTGAAAAGTGAAGATGAAGTTGCTCAGTCGTGTCCGACTCTTAGCGATCCCATGGACTGTAGCCCACCAGGCTCCTCCATCCATGGGATTCTCCAGGTGCCACAGCTAAAGATCCTATATGCTGCAACTAAGACCCGGCACAGCCAAATAAATAATAAAATAAATAAATACATATTTTTTAAACAGTGCCTTTCCTTTTTTTAGTTTCTTTTAATTTATTTTCATTTAGCAGATAGTATAAGATACTTAAACACCATTTTCAAACAAGTGACCTAATTTCAAAAACCTATTTTACTTATTTAGTTAGTTATCTTAATACTTATGCATTTATTTGACTGCCTCGGGTCTTGGTTGCTGCTCGTCGGATCTTCATTGATGTCATGCCGGATCTCTGGGTGTGGCCTGTGGCTCCCAGGCTTAGTTGTTCCTCAGCAAGTGGGATCTTAGTTCCCCAACCGGATAGCAAACCCATGACTCCTGCATTGGCAAGCAGATTCTTAACCACTGGACTGCCAGGGAAGTCCCCTCAAACCTATTTTAATATTTGGGGATTCCTGGGTGGCTCAGTGGTAAAAAAAAATCCTCCTGCCAAAGCAGGAGACACAGGTTCAATCCCTGGGTCAGGAAGATCCTCTGGAAGAAGAAATGGCAACCCACTCTGGTATTATTCTTGCCTGGAAATCCCATGGACAGAGGAGCCTGGTGGGCTACATTCCATGGGGTTGCAAAGAGTCGAACATGACTGAGCGACTGGGCACAGTCTTTAAATAAAACTCCACTGATAACCCAGAATAAAACCCACATATCAACCTTGATATAAAGATTTTTATTTTTATTTATTTTTGCTGTTGTTCAACAGTAAGCATCATGGACTTTATTTTCTATTAAGTTTAAGCTATTATAATATTTTAAAGAAGAAATACTGGATAATCAACAATTTTACCAAAGAAGCCATAGCATTACAGGTCATGAAAAAGTGCCACTCCCTTTTTGAGATCTAATTTGAAAACATGAATATTTGAGAAACATTTAGGCTTTTCCTTCATTCTTCATCCTCAAAAATTATAACACTAAAATCAAGAACTATGGTAAGGCATATCATACTTAGCACCGTTCGTGTAAAAAGCAAAGGATTTCTAGGTACCACTATAAATAAAACATAAATATGTCTCTTCTATAAGTTCATTCCTACTTTTTGGGTTTTAGTTAGTAGTCTAATAGTTGGATTTCAGTTCTATAGCAGAAAATGCTGTTCCTACAATGAATACCATGGGACACATTCACAAGCTTCCCAGACAATCTGAGGCATAGATATGCAACTGAGTCTGAGTCCCTCCGTGTGTAATAGGGAACCTCTCCAAAGACTGACACATGTATGATGACATTTATATACATAGCTTTACTGTATGTATGATGACACCATTTATATACATAGCTTTACTCTCCTCTGGTTTCAGGTTTTACTTTTTCAAAAAGTTTAGGAGAGGCTATCCTACCATTGATCTTGAAGAACTTTTCTATGTCATACCTGATAGAATCTGATCTCGTGGGGTAGGAAGATGTTAATTTTCTGGGGATCTCTTAGAGTGTCAACAGCCAAGACCCCAAATATCCTCATATATGTGTCCTGAAGGGGCAGAGCCAGTAATGAACCATTGTGATCGCTCTTCTTGCGGGAATGGTTCCAGAAGTAGATGTTCCCATGGTGCTGAACTTGGGGGACGTGTATTGGCTTCCCTTCATCCACTACTGTAAAGCTGAGGAACAGGAATATGAGAAAAGGAGAAAGGCACAGAAGAGGGCTTTAGACTAAGCCATGCAGGACACTAGATCAGTCCATCCATAATCATTAGTGTTATATGTCAGAGAAGTGGACTCAGATAAAATTACCAGTTTGGAGAGTCTGACTTGAGAGAAAGATTTTTTAAAATAAGCTTAATAGTGTGTATATTGAACAAAAAGAAAGACTGTACAGAAAAAAAATGAAGATAGACGAGCCAGATACAGTCAGATTAGGGGGACACAATGGAAAGGGCTAGAAATTAAGAGTGATTATGTTGTTATAATGGCTGTGATACGAATCCAGCTGCTTTTGATTGATTGGGGGCTATGA
This sequence comes from Ovis canadensis, assembly GCF_042477335.2. Taxonomy (NCBI): domain Eukaryota; kingdom Metazoa; phylum Chordata; class Mammalia; order Artiodactyla; family Bovidae; genus Ovis; species Ovis canadensis. Next base: position 29,795,937 of record NC_091255.1, on the reverse strand, counting down.
GTGTTATTGGCAAAAGATTGCTACAAACAGATATAATGTCAATAAAAGTTGACGTAGAGTTCTTACACTATGACAGGCAAAAAAAAAAAAAAAAAACCAGCTTAGATCATAACAGAAAACATACATAAACAAGATGTTGTTGTTTAGTCGCTAAGTCATATCCTACTCTTTTACTACCCATGGCGGGTAGCCTACTAGGCTCCTCCGTCCATGGGATTTCCCAGGCAAGAATGCTGGAGTGGGTTGCCATTTCCTTCTCCAGGGGATCCTCCTGACCCAAGAATGGAACCCGAGTCTCCTGCATTGGCAGGCAGATTCTTTACCACTGGGCTACCAGGGAAGCCCATTTAAACAGGATGTGGAGACATAATTTGACTTTATTTTTGGGGGCTCCAAAATCACTTCAGATGGTGACTGCAGCCATGAAATAAAAAGATGCTTCACTTCAGTTCAGTTCAGTCGCTCAGTTGTGTCCGACGCTTTGTGACCCCATGAGTCGCAGCACACCAGGCCTCCCTGTCCATCACCAACTCCCGGAATTCACTCAGACTCACGTCCATCGAGTCAGTGATGCCATCCAGCCATCTCATCCTCTATCATCCCCTTCTCTTCCTGCCCCCAATTCCTCCCAGCATCAGAGTCTTTTCCAATGAGTCAACTCTTCGCATGAGGTGGCCAAAGTACTGGAGTTTCAGCTTTAGCATCAGTCCTTCCAAAGAAATCCCAGGGTTGATCTCCTTCAGAATGGACTGGTTGGATCTCCTTGCAGTCCAAGGGACTCTCAAGAGTCTTCTAAAACACCACAGTTCAAAAACATCAATTATTTGGCGCTCAGCCTTCTTCACAGTCCAACTCTCACATCCATACATGACCACAGGAAAAACCATAGCCTTGACTAGACGACCTTAGTCGGCAAAGTAATATCTCTGCTTTTGAATACGCTATCTAGGTTGGTCATAACTTTTCTTCCAAGGAGTAAGCGTCTTTTAATTTCATGGCTGCAATCACCATCTGCAGTGATTTTGGAGCCCCCAAAAATAAAGTCTGACACTGTTTCCACTGTTTCCCCATCTATTTCCCTTGGAAGAAAAGTTATGACCAACCTAGACAGCATATTAAAAAGCAGAGACATTACTTTGCCAACAAAGGTCCGTCTAGTCAAGGCTATGGTTTTTCCAGTAGTCATGTATGGATGTGAAAGTTGCACTATAAAGAAAGATGAGTGCTGAAGAATTGATGCTTTTGAACTGTGGTGTTGGAGAAGACTCTTGAGAGTCCCTTGGACTGCAAGGAGCTCCAACCAGTCTATACTAAAGGAAATCAGTCCTGAATGTTCATTGGAAGTCCTGATGTTGAGGCTGAAACTCCAATACTTTGGCCACCTGATGCGAAGAACTGACTCATTTGAAAAGACCCTGATGCTGGGAAAGATTGAAGGTGGGAGGAGAAGGGGACAACAGAGGATGAGATGGTTGGATGGCAACACCAACCCAATGGACATGAGTTTGAGTCAACTCTGGGAGGTGGTGATGGACAGAGAGGCCTGGTGTACTGCAGTCCATGGGGTTGCAAAGAGTTGGACATGACTGAGCAACTGAATGGAACTGAACTGGAGACATAATTTACAGCGCAGGTACAAACAATTGAACTGATACTGTGAAGCAAAGTCCCTATATGAAAACCAATGCCCAAGAGCAAGCTCTAGAAAAAATTAGGTGAAATCACCCAAGACTGGAAACCTATCACCTCCTGCTTGAATAACTTTGGTGATCTGAGGCATTTCTCTCTTGGATAGCTAACTAGGAAGGATTTCAGTGCTACTTTACTTCACAAAAGGAATTTTTTTCAAAAGAAAGGTGAAACCGTCTTTAGAAATTCTTACCTGATCCCCTTCATGTCCCTGTAGAGCACTCTTTTCAGAACAAACGGAGCATCGTCTAAAGTACAAGCTACATTCCTCAATAGAACGTTCCCTCTATCAGGCAGAAGTATGTTTTCTTCTAAGAGGGAAATGTGAGCACTGATCTTCTTATTTCCATGGGCTTCAGCATCCTGTGACAAAATGTTTCTGACCATTTATTTGCCAATTGCCAAAGAGCTATTCTCTTAATTATGTCTCCCTTCATTAGCCAATCTGTGCATCTGACCCCAATAATTTCATTTTCCTGAGTAAATGATGTAGATATTACCATAAATAGACAGTGGGGGAAAGGCTGACACCACAGCTGTTCCTGAAACCTGAGTTTCAGTGAGTAGAACAGATTTACTTTATGCCAACCAGACCAGTTCTACTAAAAAAAAAAAAATCTGTCAAGTCTAGTTATATTTAGAGGTTTAAAACTTGGATCCCTTTGAACCATACTCATGTTGTATGGGCTTCAGTTGAAAGTGCTTATTTTAGAGAGCTCAGGCAAGAAAGATGATTCATATTTCTTGACCATCTACTATGATGTGAATATGGGAAAATGTTCTCAAGAAATTCTTAACATAGTTTGGCTGTGACATTTGACTTACATCATTTCAGGAAAGGATTACTTGGGGCTCTGGATTGCAGACTATATGCAACTAGTATTTCTTTTTCTTTTCGGCTGTACTGCACAGCATGTGGGATCCTAGTTCCCTGATCAGGGATTAAACCCATGCCCCTTGGAGTAGAAGCACAGAGTACTAACAAATCGACCTCCAGGGAAGTCCCACAACTACTATGCCTAATTAAAATAACTGAAAATTCTATGTACCTAAAATATTATAACAATATTCTGTGTTAACACATATGCCAAGTATGGGTATAAATTGGAAATATGAGAGACACTTTCTCTGATATTTGTCTCCTCTTCCTATAAACTTGAGTTTGTTCTTTGTCCTTTTCTTTTCCCTTCTTGATTCCTCCTTTTCTACATAGAAAATCAATAGACTAACAAAAATGTAGTAGTAAGATGTCTCTAAGGGCATGGCAGATTTCTGAAGCAAGTTGGAACAATAACTCTTTTGCTTTTTGGCTGAGTCCCCTGCAGTGGAAATGCAGTGTCTTAATCACTGCACTGCCAGGGACATTCCAATATCTCTTTTTCTGATTGGTCTACTGTTCCTGGTCCCATCATTTCCAATTATTGATATAGTGGAAAATTAAGCCATTCAGGAGATGATTCCCATAATCATGTGTTGCTATTTAGCTGAGATGAATGACATAGTTTCCCTGGATCAATGGAAGCTGTGATACTTGTAGAAGACAGCCATGCTGTTCCTGCCTGGGAAAAGCAGTAAGCTGGAAGTGTCCGAGGAAGGCAGCAGAACTGTGGATGGTGGTTCATCCAGGTCATGTCTTTTAAGGGACAGGATTCTGCAATAGTCTCAGCTTATTTCTAGGCAGTGCTATGAACTATTGTGTCAAGTTGGATTCTACTTTATAATGACTTTATAATTTAAATAGTTCCTTTTGTTTTTATTTTTAATTGGAGGGTAATTGCTTTACAATGTTGCATTGGTTTCTGCTGTACAACAATGTAAATCAGCCATAAGTATACACATATATCCCCTCTGTCTGAAGCCTCCCTCCCACCACCCCCCAAATAGTTCCTTCTAAAACTGACTCCCAAAACAGCATGCAAGGGAAATATAGCTTAAACTGCTTGAACATCTCCTTACTGCTTTTTTTTAAAATGTCAGTTTATTGTCTGTTATAGGTTTCTTTGACTCTTGGCACAAATGAAATTAGGAGTTCCAAGACATAATTCTGTTTCTTATCCCTTTCCTCTCTGCTTCTACCTTGCCAATCTGCAGTCATTCCAGTTGTATCTTTACTAGGTTTGGGGTCATTGTAAAACATTGGAATGAGTAAAAATATCTATAGTAGAGATTTCTCAAGAGAATTTTGTGTGTTCCTCCTTTGCAACCATTGAACATCATCACTTGGGAGGAAATGTTTTTCTCTTATATGTCACTTTAGAAAGCACACCTGGGTGAGGGCCTTAAAGGTCTCCGTGTACACTGGCTCCAAGGACACGCCACTTGTCTCTGCAGCACGCTGGATTTGGTGCAGCCACTTTTGTCTGGCACAATTCCTCAGACTCTCAACATGGCTCCTTTCTAAAGAGTTCATCAGAAACTCCACAACGCTCTCCAGAACTTCTTCTTCATTGCCCCTGAGTTCAGAGACAACCAATTCTATGTATTTCTGAAACTGTTTGGAAGACAATCTCACTTCGTGCCCAGGGTGTAGCTTTGGAAATTGGACATGTAGTTTAGCTAAAAGACAGAAACATAAGACCAAAAACTAATCAAAAGTTCATTCACCTGTGGGGGAAATTTGCATGTTTACAGCAAATCGAAGCCTCTAACAACTGCTTCTCATGGAAAACCAGGTATATCAAAGGCATCTCCAATGGATGTCCAATGGAACATCTTATAGTGACTGCCTATGCTGAACTCAAGATGATTCCTATATCATCTATTTTTTTAAGTCTATTTATTTATTTTTAATTGGAGGATAGTTGCTTTACAGTACTGTGTCGGTTTTTGCCATACAGCAAGATGAATTAGCCACAGGTATACACATGTCCCCTCCCCTTTGAACCTCTCTCCCACCTCCCACCCCATCACATCCCTCTGGGTTGTCACAGAGCAGTGGATCTGAGCTCCCTGAGTCATATAGCAAATTCCCACTGGCTATCTATTTTACATATGGTAATATTGTTTCATTTTAATTCTACCTCTCAGCAGGTGAAACCTTATAACATCATCCTCAGGTCCCTTAAATTCTAGAATTCATTGTGTCCAACTCCTTTGTTTTACCCATGAGGACATCTGGCTCTATAGAAGTTCAGTAACTTGCTCACGGTCATGTGATCACTTCAGTTCAGTTTAGTTCAGTCGCTCAGTCGTGTCCGACTCTTTGCGACCCCATGAACCACAGCACACCAGGCCTCCCTGTCCATCACCAACTCCCGGAGTTTATCCAAACCCATGTCCATTGCTTTGGTGATGCCATCTAACCATCTCATCCTCTGTTGTCCCCTTCTCCTCCTGCCCTCAATCTTTCCCAGCATCAGGGTCTTTTCGCATGAGTCAGTTCTTCGCATCAGGTGGCCAAAGCATTGGAGCTTTGACTGATGTTTCAGCTCCAACATCAGTCCTTCCAATGAACACCCAGGACTGATCTCCTTTAGAGTGGACTGGTTGGATCTCCTTGCAGTCCAAGGGACTCTCAAGAGTCTTCTCCAACACCACCGTTCAAAAGCATCAATTCTTCGGTGCTCAGCTTTCTTTCAGAGAAAGCAATGGCACCCTACTCCAGTAGTCTTGCCTGGAAAATCCCATGGATGGAGGAGTCTGGTAGGCTACAGTCCATGGGGTCGCGAAGAGTTGGACATGACTGAGCAGCTTCACATTCACTTTTCACTTTCATGCATTGGAGAAGGAAATGGCAACCCACTCCAGTGTTCTTGCCTAGAGAATTCGAGGGACGGAGGAGCCTGGTGGGCTGCCGTCTATGGGGTTGCACAGAGTCGGACACGACTGACGCGACTTAGCAGCAGCAGTAGCAGCTTTCTTTATAGTCCAATTCTCATATCCATACATGACCACTGGAAAAACCATAGCCTTGACTAGACGGACCTTTGTTGGTAAAGTAATGTCTCTGCTTTTTAATATGCCGTCTGGGTTGGTCATAACTTTCCTTCCAAGGAGTACGTGTCTTTTAATTTCATTGCTGCAGTTACCCTCTGCAGTGATTTTGGAGCCCAGAAAAATAAAGTCAGCCACTGTTTACACTGTTTCCCCACCTATCTGCCATGAAGTGATGGGACCGGATGCCCTGATCTTAGTTTCTGAATGTTGAGATTTACCAACATTTTCATTCTCCTCTTTCACTTTCATCAAGATGCTCTTTAGTTCTTCTTCACTTTCTGCCATGAGGGTGGTGTCATCTGAGGTTATTGATATTTCTCCTGGCAATCTTACTTAGTAAAATATAAAATATCAGAACGCAGCTCTCCTGGCCATCGTGTAATTAATTTTTTCTTTCATGGACCATGGTTCTGTGTTATGAGGATTTCCCATCTTGTAAGTGGAAACCACCCCATTAGACCCAATTAATGAAGAACACCTGACAGTTGATCAACTTAGGCAACTTTAAAGATCAACCAATACAATGACTTTTGAAAGGGCTGAAGAACTTTACTAACCCTTATCATTTTTTCTCTCACGCACCATATACTTTAAGAATTTGAAATCTGTTATGCCAAAGTCATCAGATAAATCCTTAAATCCAGTGAAAAGCAAAATCATTTATCCTGGGATCTAAGCAGATGAAGGAGAGAACTTATTATATGAGAATTTTAGTAGCTTTTGATTGAGAAGAATTGATCAGAAGAGGAAAAATATAGAAGAAGAGAAAGTCATTAAGGAGAACACAAAGTTAAGTAAATTTAGGGGAAACTTACAAGTCATTCAGACTTGAGAGGTGAATCAGACCTTGCAGAGGCAGAAAGATAAAATGAGAAGGGAAAGTAGGCAGGACTGTGAAGTGGGTTTGGATTGTTTTATGGGTATGTGTAGCTAGGTATACAGAAGGAATCTAACTATGTAGAGTTAAGATATTGGACAAAGCCCTCTACAACAGTTTAACTCTTGATTGCTCTGACATTTTCTACATTCCCATCAGCAATGCACAAGGGTTCAAATTTCTTCATATCCTTACCAACACTGTTATTTTCCATTTAAAAAATTACAGTCAAACTATATAAGCAAAAAAAGCAAAAATAAATTAATGGGGGTATATCAAACTAAAAACCTTCTGCACTGCAAAAGTAACAACAAAATGAAAAGGCCACCTACAGTATGGGAGAAAATATTTGCAAATCATATATCTGATAAGGAGTTAATATCCAAAATATACAGCAAACTCATAGAACTCAATAGCAAGAAAAAAAATCGGACTGGAAAATGGGCAGAGGAACTGAATAGGCACTTTTCCAAAGAAGACATGCAAATGACCAGAGGCACATGACAAGATCTCAAACATTATTAATGAGTGTACCAACTTTCATTACAAGAGAAGTTCTAGGATTCTAATATACAGGGTGATGATTATAGTTAACAATACCACATTATATACTTGAAAGTTTCTAAGAGAGTAGATCTTAAAGGTTCTTACCACAAAAAAGAAATGGTAATTATGTGAGATGATGGAGGTATTAACTAAGCTGTGGTAATCATTTCACAATATAAGCATATCAAATCAACACATTGTACAGCTTAAATTTACACAATGTTACATGTCAATGGTATCTCAATAAAACTGAAAAAAAAATGATAGCCACACTAGTACATGTGAAGTGTGAAATACTATCTCATGGCTTTAGAACAACCAATATTTTAACTGTATATATATCATAATAATGAGGACATGGCAACCCACTTAAGTATTCTTGCCTGGAAAATTCCGTGGACAGAGAAGACCGGTGGGCTGAAGTCCACGGGGTCACGAAAAGTTGGACATGCCTGAGCACACATGCATATCATAATACTGGGAAACTTGAAGCCAAGTTGTTACCACAACTTAAGAAAATTCTTCATTTTTACCTTTCTTCATTGATTCTTTTTCCATTCCTTCCTTGTATGTATACAAGAGTTCATCAATTTCCTTCAGATCCAGAAACCCTGAGCCATCACTGTCCCACTTCTGAAAGAGGGCTTTTAGGAGAAGTTCCCGTCGGATTTGGGAAGCATTTTGTCTAGCCTAGGGCACACACAGGATAACAAAGCACAGAAGATATATCTGTTTATTATGCTAGCTGGCGAGCTTCCCTGGTGGCTCAGATGGTAAAGAATCTGCCTGCAATGCAGGAAGCTCCCCTGGAGAAAGGAATGGCCACCCACTCCAGTATTCTTGCCGGGAGAAGTCCATGGACAGAGAAGCCTGGTGGACTACAAAGAGTCGGAGATGACTGAGCAACTAACAGACACACACACGTACACACACACACAGACACATATGCTAGCTGGCATCTTATGCTTATTCCCCACAAAGAGCAGCACTTTTTATAGAAACAGCTTTACTTTGGGACTAAGCAGGATATGAATAGTAAAATGAAACATTTAATTTTAATTCTCTTAATATCAGTTTTTATGTCTCAATAAACATTTTCTATGTTTCAGCTCTAAGCTAGAAAGCAGGCATTTTCTGCATTGAACTAAAACACATTCATTTAGGAAGGGGACTCACTCCTCGAGAATCATTCCTCTCCATTCCCTTACTAGTTGTTCAGCAATGTGATAAACACATTGGGTGATCTTCCTGGCTTCCTTTTTTCTCTACCATGCGGGATCTAAGTTACCCGACTCCCCAACCAGGGATCAAACCCATGCCTCCTGCATTGGGAACATGGAGTCTTAACCACTGAACTGCCAGGGAAGTCCCTGCCTGGCTTTTTTTTTTTTTTTTAATTTATTTTATTTATCTGTTTATCTATGGCTGTGCTGGGTCTTAGTTGCAGCATGCGGGATCTAGCTTTCCTGACCAGGGAGTGGACTTGGACTCCCTGTATTGGGAGATCAGAGTCTTAGCCACTGAAGCACCAGGGAAGTCCCTGCCTGGCTTCTTGATGAAATATGTTTTGTAATGAAGGGCGATGGATGATAGTGTTCAAACAACAAAAAATGACTGTGTTCAAAAATTCTTTCTTATATTTAACATTGGCCTGACATTAATTTTACTTACCACTTAGATTTTTTACTAGATTACATTAACTAGATAGTAACTTATCTAATCAAGGTAGATTTTATTGATAAAAGAAAGTGAACACATACCATTTGGTTAAATGATAGGAACTTCAATTGAGGAGGAAAAAGGAATATCAACTCTAAATTAGATCGAGAAGACTCATAAGACTGATAAAGTTACTGAATATGCTTGATGAACCTAATTTATATATTTCATATAAGAGTACACAAATTGTTCCTATCAGCAAATGTGTGTGCATATTTCATCCAAGTAAGTAGTAATTTCTTAAGAAAAATGAAGCCCACTACCTTGGTGTACCCCAAAATATGTATTCAAGCCACAATCATACCATTATGTATGTGCCTTTGTAAATGTACTCACACATCAGACGGTGGACACATACACACACATCTTTGCACATGCAAATATCTGCTCCTTGGACTCTGCTCTTCAAGATTTGGAGAAGCAAAAATACAGCTATATAGGAAACCATATCCTGCCGTCAGCAATCATGTTCTTATTAGAGGAATGAATTCTCTGGAGTGTGATCTTAGAACATTTGACAATAAAATGAAGTATTTAATTGCCATGCTAATTAAGTGCCTAATTAGCATAAGCATTCACAACCAAAATTAGTACTTAAGAAGAGCTAGTCTAGGAGGAACTGAGGTTGATAGATTTTTTAAATTTTAATTTTTAATTACAAGATAATTAATTTACAATACTGCGATGGTTTCTGCCATCCAGATGCAGGTGCTTAGTCGGTCAGTCTTGTCCGACTCTGTGACCTCATGGTAGCACACCAGACTCCTCTGTCCATGAGGATTCTCCAGACAAGAATACTGGAGTGGGTTCCCATGCCCACCTCTAGGGGATCTTCCCAACCCAGGGAGCAAACCCAGGTCTCCCACATTGCAAGCAGATATTTTACTGTCTGAGCCACCAGGGAAGCCCATACATCAACATGAATCAGTCATAAGTATACACACATCAACATGAATCAGTCATGGGTATACATAATAGTGACTTCACTTGTTTTATTGGTAAATAATATTACTCACCTTTTCTAAGCCACTCATTTTCTCTTCTTTTGTTTCAACAAAGCCCTTCTTAAAAAAGGAGATGAGGGCTTCACTGACACTCAAGGGGGAATCTTCACCAACAAATGTCTCCAGGAGCTGCACAAACTGGAGTAGATTGAAGGAAACTCCGTTGAAGGCACTCCTACCCTTTATTTCCTTGTAAGACTGAATGTTTCTGATAATTGAGTGGAGGTCTATCAAGCAAGAAACATACATCAAACAGTGACATGAACAATTTTATCAAAGTTCAGGGAAAATATATGAGTACATATTGTAATGAACATCTACTACCTTTTTTCCTACCAGGAGTCTATGCTGCCTTCATGAGGACAGCACCCCCTTTTTATTTTCAAAATATCCTTTATAAAGTTTGGGTTTTAGTTGTTGTTCTCATTTTCTCTCTCTCTCTCTCTTTTTTTTTTTTTGCATGTGGGATCTTATCATTTTACCTTTCACCAACAAGTAGTAGAACTTATAAGATCAAAAAATTTTCCTCCTGTCTGCAGTTTCTTTTCTCATTTAAGAATGGATCAAATAGATTGAACCCATGCCCCCTATATCGGCAGCACAGAGTCTTAACCACTGGAACACCAGGGAAGTCCCTAAACATATCTTTTATTTATTTATTGGTCTTCATCCTTTTTTCCACGCCTGGTGGCATGTGGGATCTTAGTTCTCCGAAGAGGGATTGAACCCATGCCCCTTGCATTGGCAGTGTGGAGTCTTAACCACTTGGCTGCCAGGGAAGTCCCCCTCCTTTTTTTTTTTTATTTGAGAAAACATCTCTCCCTGATTGTCAGTTTTGATGTATCAGGTAGCACTGAGCCTCGCCCACCCTTGCTTCAGGATGGCCATGTGATATAGGTCCGGCTAGTGATTCACATATGACAGCAATGGGACCCACTATAGGCCAATGAGAATTAGCCCCAGGACTTTTGGGGCAACTACTGGGGCAGAATCACTGGTCTTATACTCTGACTCCTGAACTAGTAGGATGTAGGCTTAGAGATGCTCTCATGGAAATCTTTGCCACAATACAAAGAAAATCACCTAAAACTGAAAGTTACACAGAGAAGAACAGGGCTGAGAGGCAAAGAGATAGTGTCCTGCTGCTATTATTGAGCCCTTGGATTCATTTGTGCCTGAAGCCAGCTGCAGTCTGGACTCGCTAGTTAAATAAGTCTGTAAATACCACCACTATAACCTCTCCCTCAGGAGGCTTGACTCATATATTTATTTTGAAGCTTGATGTTATAACATGAAGTATATTTCATAGAAGAGCCTGGTGATTTACGATTGATTTACTAACTAATTCAATCATTCATGCGCTGATGCCTTCCATATGAGATCTGATGTAACTTAAAAAGAATCAGCCATGCAGTTGTCAAAATGGTAGAGCAAAACTGAAATAAATAAGTAAGATCAGGAGAAGAGGAACATGAAGTAGCAGGCAAAAAGAGCTTAATCAATGCTATACAATTTCACCAAATATTTGGAGGATATAAAGTTTGCTATTTGATCCATTCTTAAATGAGAAAAGAAACTGCAGACAGGAGGAAAATTTTTTGATCTTATAAGTTCTACTACTTGTTGGTGAAAGGTAAAATGATAAAATAGCATTGAAGTAAAATACAAATACTTGTTGGGATAATTGTTAAATACATGGTTTACTGAGAGCTAAAAGCTATTCTTTGCTCTCTCTGTTGAGTAGATCTTTCTTTGTAAGTCTTCAAAAACAAGACAGAGCCTCACCTGCCTCACATAGTTAGATGTAGAACTACAAGGGAGAGGAATTGCTGGAATGATTTCTATTGTTCTAATATCTAATTCCCTTTGTATACCTGGATCATAGCTTTAGAGTGGTTTCAGGGCCACATAACCATAAAAAAAAAGTTGTATACAGTTGGCCCTTTGTAGCTGCAGGTTCTGCATCTGTGGGTTCAACTGTGGATCAAAAATATTCAGGAAAAAATAAATCCAGAAAGTTCCCGAAAGCAAAACTTGAATTTGCCACACATGGGCAACTATTTTTTTGTTTGTTTGTTTGTTTGTTTGTTTTCATGGGCAACTATTTACATAGCATTCACGTTGCATTTTCAACTATTTACAAAGCATTTACATTGTACTAGGTACTATAAGTGATCTAGATTTAAAGTGTATGGGAGTTATATGCAAATACTCGTCCATTTTATATAAGGGGTTTGAGCATTTTGAATGTTGGTATTCGTGGTGGGGGGAAATTTTGGGTGGGTAATAGTCATGGAACAATCCCCTGCAGACACTAATGGACACCTGTACTAACACGTATGCTCTAAAGAGCATTACAGTAGCACTACATGTACACTACCACTTGGAACAGTCATCTTGAATATGTTTCGGTCCATTGGCTCAAGGACGAAACGGTGCAAGTGTCACCCGGCCATTGTGCCTTGGCTAAGTCCAGTCCTTGCCATTGGGAACCACAGCAAATTAAAGGTTATCAAATTAGAGCACCATCTGTTCTTCCTGGCTTTGTTAACACATACCTGCGAACCTCGGGTTATCATAGATTAAATTTGCCTGTTCCTCGTCTTCATGTTTGGCATACTTCATGTTCCAGTTACAAGTCAGAAGTTCACCTATAAGATACATATGCCATAATATAGTCAACTTCACTTTCACAATGCGTTTGCTCTGGAGTATGCATGAAAGGAGAATTAAAGGAGGAGTCACCTGTCCATGATTTTCCTTCTATTTTTTGGGACTTGGGTTCGCAGGATTTGTCTTTCTGAACTTCCTTTTTAGCAGGTTCTAAAAGGTATAAAAGAAAATGCCTATGAGTTGGAGATTATATATTCTAAAGTTAATAAATGAAAGACATATCTTGCATACAGAACACAAAAACTTTCTTTTGGGTCCATGTATATGTTATATCATAATGGTATCATTTAATAACTTAATCGCAAAGATATCACTTAATAGCTTTAGTTTTTGAGAGCAACTCTGTGACAAAGGCTATGTATTGTACCCAAATTTGGCCACGCAAAATGAGGGCTATATTTCCCAGCCTCCCAGACAGCAGGTGTCACTATGTGCCTGAATTCTGATGAATGAACAAGATAGAAAAGAAAGGAAAGGATGTAATGTCTATCCTTTTTCCTTTCTCCTCGCCTACTGGTCAGAATGCAGACATGGTGGTTAGCTATCTTGGAGTGTGTGGCTGGAGGAGACACAAGGCAGAAAGAGCTTGAGCCAAATCAATCAAAGAGTTGATTTCTTGGGGCTCATCCATCAAATAAGTTTTGACTTTTATATGAGAAACAAAGAAACTCCTGCCTTGTTTAGACATTGTTATTTTGTTTTGGTTTTGTTTGTTTTTTTAGACACTGTTATTTTGGATCACTGTTACAGAGAGTCAAAATTAATAGTAACTTCACTAATTTTTTAGGCTGTGTTCCCACTATGTAAGGAGAACCAGAAAATTAGTAGCCCTGTTCTGGAAAGAAATAAATATAATACTGAAAAAATGAAAGATTTCAAATTAGTTAATGATAGTGTAAAATCCTTAACACAGGTTACCTATCTCTTATGGGTTTTAACTAAGAACTTTCTTTGGGACTGTAGAACTTTAGAATTTTTTTTTTTTAATGCTTAGATAGCATATTAAAAAGAAGAGAGTATTATTTTGCCAACAAAGGTCCGTAAAGTTAAAGCTATGATTTTTCCAGTAGTCATGCATGGTTATGAGAAGAGTTGGACCATAAAGAAGGCTAAGCATTGAAGAATTAATGTTTTTGAACTGTCTTGTTAAAAAAGACTCTTGAGAGTCCCTTGGACTGCAAGGAGATCAAACTAGTCAATCCTAAACAAAATCAACCCTGAATATTCATTGGAAGCAAGGATGCTGAAGCTCCAATACTCTGGCCACCTCCTCTGATGCGAGGAGCTGACTCATTAGAAAAGACCCTGATGCTAAGAAAGATTGAAGGCAAGAGGAGAAGGGGACGACAGAGGACGAGATGGTTGGATGACATCACCAATTCAATGCACATGAGTTTGAGCAAGCTCTGGGAGATGGTGAAGGACAGGGAAGCCTGGCGTGCTGCAGTCCATAGGGTCTTAAAGAGTCAGACACAACTGAGCGACTGAGCAGCAACAACAACTGAGGCCTTAAGTGACATGGAGATTGGCTCTCGAAAAGATTATAATTCTTCAACTAAAAGGGCATAAATTTGCATAGGCAATTCCCAACAAAAGTCTTCTGCAGAATAGATATTTGAAATCCAGGTCTTTCTGGATTAAATATGACCTTCAGAAACTCTTCTAGGACATCTTATATGCAACTTAAAAAAGTGAGATACTTTAAAAATTTGAAATAAAAGAAAAAAGTGATTTCTAATATCAGATACTCCATTTAAAATAAAACAGCTTCTGTGCCTTTTCAGAAGTCCAGTGAAAATTTCTACAAGTAATACTACCAGATTTCTTCCTTACAAATGGGCTTCTAGTGTAGAGGGATTTCTAGGTAAGTCGACAGTAGAGACTTTCTAGTTTGCATGTAATTGATTGCTCAAAGTATAGACTCATGTTGAATAGCAAAATATGTCTGAAGTTTGCATGACCGTATATGTCACAAAAAGGTCCTAACCGAAATGAAGATTTTTCTGCAGATTTTAAAAACCGCTCTAGGGAAAAAGGAGCTGATGTAGGAAAGTGACATTACTACCTGAAAGATGATCTTTTGGGCTTGATACTCCAATTTTCTCTTGCAGTTCAGGACTTATGAAGAGTAGTTGTTCATACGGTTGTACTTGAGTCCTTTCTTCCTGTGGAGGGATTTCAGTGTGCTCAAAGGAAATAGATTCCCTAGATGTTTTACTTTCTCCTATGATACTACCTTTTCTCGACCGTGAAGGTAAGTCTGTGTCCTGTTGTTCTTCCCGAATTGCTTCTCTGGGTGACTGTGGCTCTGCAGTTGACCCTCTGCGTGGTCCTTGATCTGACTGTGATTCTCTGTGTTCTTCCTGTCCTGCCATTGTCTCTCTGGGTTGTCCTTGATCTGATTGTGATGCTCTCCCTGCTTCCTGTTCTGCAGTTGATTCTCTGGGTTGTTCAAGATCTGATTGTGACTCTCTGCGTGATCCCTGTTCCTCAGTTGACTTTCCATGTGATCCTTGTCCTGTTGTTGACTGTTCATGTTGTCCTTCTGTTGTAACTGATTCTTCAGAGAGTCCTTGTTTTGCTGTTGATTCGATGTGGGTTCCCTGTGGTACTCCTTGTTCTGTTATTGGCTCATGATGTGGCCTTTGTTCTGTTATTAACTCTCTACTTGATCTTTGTTCTCGAGTTGACCCTGTGTAGGTTCCTTCTTTTGATACTGATTCTTCGTTCAGTTCTTGTTCTCCAGTTGACTCTTCAGGTTGTTCTTGTTCTCTGGTTGAAATTCCATTTGGTCCTTGTTCCACAGTTGCCCCTCTCTGCTGTTCTGGTGGGCTTTGTGGTAGTGTTGATTCTCTATAGTGTTCATGTTGATCTTCTGGGCTTGCTAATAATTTACTTTGGGTTTTGCTAAAATGTTTTTCAGAAGGTAATGTATTCATCTCTAAGAGAACATTGTCAAAGTCTTCATAAATGTGTTTCTGATTATCCATGTCTCCCCAGAACTCAGGTAAGTCTATCTCTCCAAATTCAACAAATGGCCCTAACACAGAAAACAAAACATTTACCTAAACAATTGATCTTATAATGTAGAATCAGAGCTAGTAAATTAATGCAAAAAAGCAGTAGGCACAGTAATGGTGCCCACAGAACTACTGCTTTAAATGAATATCAATTACATTTCCCAGCAACCCAATAAAAAACAAAAAGGTATCTAAGGGAACATAAAAGATGCTCACTACTGGAAATTAGAAATAATCCCTTCCTAAAATGTATGGAAATGAACATGATTTCTTCTTTTGACACTTGAAGAGTAGCTTAGACTTTCAAGGCAAATAGAATTTATCCTCTCCTCTTAGTCCTCCACAATAAGCATAGCATAGGGCTGAGGAAAGAGCAAATGTCTTCCACCTCAAACCCTGCCACTTTTGACAACACAGGAGGGTATTATGCTAAGTCAAATAAGGTGGACAGAGAAAGACAAATACCACATGATCTAACTTACATCTTTAAAACAAACAAATAAAACAAAACAAAAATTGACTCATAGATACAGAGAACAAATGGGTAGTTGCCAGAAGGGAGGGGGTTTGAGGTATGTGTGAAACAGTTGAAGGGAATTAAGACATGGAAACCTCTAGTTATATAATAAATAAGTCATATTACTAAATAATAAATAATATACAGCATAAGGAATATGGTCAATCATAATAACTTTGTAGGGGGACAGAATGCTACCAGATTCATCATGGTGATTATTTCCTATCATATAAAAATGTCAAATCATTGTGTACATTTGAAACTAACATAATATTGTACATCAATTTTATTTCAATCAAAAAATGCTTGGTAGAAAAAAACAATTTTCTTAGAAATCTTAGAGTTCTAAGTTGGACATTAAAACTGGAATTACCATTACCAACTTAATTTCCAAAACATTCAGGTTGTCACTAAAGCATTCCTTCACTGGAATTCTAGCTCAGTTCTGACTCAACAACTTTTAGTATTGCACTGTAGTGAAAAACACATCTAGTTCAACTAGGTGCTAATGGTAATTACCATTGTATGGCATGAACAACTAGATATAGCCACCATGATCTAAGGGAGGTGTTATATGGAGGGATTCCATGGTAATAGAATGATGTTGTTTTATCACATCCGTGTACTGCTTCACTCCAGCTTGAGCATACTCCCTCTGGGTGGCACTTACATTGTCTTGGGTTTCGGAGTATACCTTTGAGCACTTTTGAACTTCGGTCATAGAATGTTTCCAGCAAGGCCAATGTCCTCTGACGATCCAAAAACCCTACCTAAGCAGAAAGTTGGCAATCAGTTGTTACATGAGATTTGAAACTTTTATGTAGATGGAATATTGAAACTCCTAACTATACTTTTTATACCCAAATTTCTGCACTTTCTTAGCTCCAGTTCATACTTATCTTTAAACACTGTCAATAGTGTGTTTCACACACTATTGTGTCATATAATCAATAATATGTCATATTTCACTTTCACTACTAGGAGGTTACATTCAGATCTTCAGACAATCCAGAACAAATATTTAGGTCATTATGGTATGCATTTACAGCTTTGTTCCCAACTTCATATAGTATCCTCTTTTTCTTCTTTCATCCTACTTTTTAAAATCTATGTTCTTTTGTTGCTTTTTATCTATTCTTATAAGCTTCCTTATAAGGACTGATGCTGAAGCTGAAGCTCCAGTACTCTGACCACCTGATGCGAAGAGCTGACTCATTAGAAAAGACCCTGATGCTGGGAAAGATGGAAGGCAGGAGGAATAGTGGATGACAGAGGACGAGATGGTTGGATGGCATCACTGACTCAATGGACATGAGTTTAAGCAAGCTCCAGGAGATGGTGAAGGACAGGGAAGCCTTGCGGGCTGCAGTCCATGGGATCACAAAGAGTCAGACATGACTAAGCGACTGAATAACATAAGCTTCCTTAAATCTTTTCAGGAATATGGGGATACAAACAAATAAGCATAACGTTCATCAACAAATATATTTCAGTAAAGTTGGAATCTATTTTTGGAAATTCATTTGGTGTCCTGGCGCAATAGTGCATTCCTAAATTCCCTGATGGCTCAGTTGGTAAAGAATCCGCCTGCAATGCAGGAGACCCCAGTTCAATTCCTAAGTCAGGAAAATCCCCTGGAGAAGGGATAGGCTACCCACACCAATACTCTTGGGCTTCCCTTGTGGCTCAGTTGGTAAAGAATGCACCTGCAATGTAGGAGACCTGGATTCAATCCCTGAGTTGGGAAGATCCCCTGGAGAAGGGAAAGGCTACTCACCCCAGTATTCTGGCCTGGAGAATTCCATGGACTACAGTCCATGGGGTCGCAAAGAGTCAGACATGACTGAGTGACTTTCACTTTCAAATCTTATTCCTAGAAATACTTTTTGATATAAACCTTTCTTGTTTTTAAGAAGCAGAATAAAATGTGGTAGGCTTTCTATTCCCCAAAGAGAAAAGCAGCTCTTTTCTCTAGGAAGACACCAGCATAGACAATCCTAAGCAAAAAAAAAAAAAAATCCTAAGCAACCCACTCTTAAAAATGGGAAAGAAACTTAGAGACAAGTTATAAATCATATGCAGTGCCACTCAAGATGTAGTCTGCAAGCTGGTACCAGTCTGTGTGTGATAAGAAAGGTAGGAATTTAGAATAGCATCTAGAAAATGCTATAGCAACTTGAGAAAGTAACTGATAATAAATCAGATTTGAATCTGGTAGTAACACAATGTGGACTGTATTTTTTTTTTAATCAGTAGCTATTTATTAAAGTTGAAAAGAAGGGACTTTCCTGATTGCCCAGTGGTTAGGACTTTGCCTTCCCATGCAGGGGGTGCAGGTTTGATCCCTGGTTGGGGAACTAAGATCTCACATGTCTTGCAGCCAAAAAGCAAAACATAAAACAGAAGCAATGTTGCAATAAATTCAATAAAGACTTAAAAAAAAATGGTTCACATCAAAAAAATCTTTTTAAAAAAAGTCAAAGGGAAAACCAAGAGAAATTGTAGGAACTGGTAAAACAAAAAAAATTAAACATAAATCAGTAATTTACTTCCCTGTGTTTGTTAATAGCTCTTAGATTAGAATATGTTTGGACTGTATTTTTATTTCCTTTTTCCCTCTTAGTAATCCATTTTCATTATCAGTCTGCATATTAAAAATATCACCATCAACAACCTAAAGACTGGTCCTTCACAACAGATAGTGTGAGAAATACTACTTGAAGAGGCGTCTCCTACCTTCCCACGGTCACAATGCAGGAAGAGCTCAGCAAACATCTGTCTCCGCATGTCAGTTTTTATGACCTCCCTGAATTCGTCCGCACAATGGCAAAGGTGCTTAAGGAGCTTCTCAAATGTTTCACTTTTAAAGCCTGCAATGTGGAAAGAGATGAGCTGTGGAGAAAAAGAGGATAAGTGATTGATTAAAAACCGTGTTCTTCACTTGGATTTTTTCCCCCAAGGATTCCATTGATGTGCATGCAATTATTGGCTGCAATTTTTTCCATATCATCTGCTGTCACTTAGATAAAGCATTTTCAACTTAATGCTGTTCTTTGGCTGTGCTGCAGAGAGAGGGGATCAATACAGTCCCCAACACCATAGAGCAGTTATATACACCATAGACCGGTACACACAGTTGGAACAATTTCCCCCTAGGTCACATCAGTCTTATATGGGAGCAGTTGTTAACCTCACGGTATGAAACAGCAGCAGTCATAAAATGTGGCCAGTAAATGAATAGTTCTTCAAATGGAATGCAGTTTTTCTTTTGATGTGGGGGATATAAGAGCATGTGTTTTCATTTTCTAAGGCTGGCTACATTTAATTACTGGCGTGCAAGGGACGGGGACGGCTTCCCAGGTGGCTCAGAGGTAAAGAATCCACCTGTCAATGCAGAAGATGAAGGAGACATGGGTTCAATCCCTGGGCTGGGAAGATCCCCCAGAGGAGGGCATGGCAACCCACTCTGGCATTCTTGCCTGGAAAATCTCATGGACATAGGACTGGTGGGGTACAGTCCATGGGGTCGCAAAGAATCAAGCACAACTTAGAGACTAAATGATGACAACAAATCCTTTGTCTATGATTTGTTTTTTCCTTTGAAAGTGTAGAATCTGAGAATATCTATGCTCTTAGGTTGTACCTCTTGAGGCCTGGTGAATAGAATCCCAGACGAGAGATTGTTCGCTTAGAAGGTAAATGCATCTGGGGTCTTCCCTGGTGGTCCAGTGGCTAAGACTCCAAGTTCCCAATGCAGGGAGCCTGGGTTCAGTCCGTGATCAAGGAAACAGATCCCACAGGCAGCAAATAAGAGCTCACATGCCGCAGCTAAATATCCTGTGTGCTACAACCAAGACCCAGTGCAGCTAAACAAATAACTATTAATAAAAAGAAGGTAAAAGCTTCTGCATTTTTTGGTGGGTTTTGACATCAGGCTTATATATCCTTTTTCACTCTCACCTTTTGCACTCCCACAACTAGTTTATGAGTGGTCGTTTCTCCTCAGCCTCAACATCAATGTGTATTACTTTACAGATTTCTGATAATTTGATAGATCAGGAACATTACAATCTTGTTCTATCCGTGACTATAAGTATCTCAGTGAGTTTCTCAATGGGATCCTCTTTAAGTGTTAACCCACTTCTTTCTCTGCCCCAAGCAAAGAGGTAGCCAAATTTGTACAGAATGACCCGGCTTCCAGAGCTAGATTTCCATATTTCATTTCCTCTTTAATATCATCTAGGCAAATTTAGGATGGATTATGTAAGAAATATGACTTGAATCCATATTAGTGAACCATAAACCATCCTTCAACTGGCTTAGAGATCAAAAGAGGAAAACTTAAAGCAGAGCAAAGGAGCTTTTCTAAATATTTCATTTCCTTAACAGCTTCTTGATGGGTTAATGAGCACAATTAAGTTCTCATTTGTTGCCTTGGGAAGCAGAGTAGTGTACAGGTTAAGACTTCACATTTTGTCTGGGTTCAAAGCTCAGTTCCTATATTTACTGGCTGAGTAACCTAGGATGAGGGAAGATACCCCGGAGAAGGAACTTGCAACCCATTCTAGTATTCTTGCCTGGAAAATCCCATGGACAGAGGAGACTAGCAGGCTATAGTCCATGGGGTCGCAAGAGTCTGACACGACTTAGTGACTAAACAACAACCATCACCTTGAATGAGTCACTGGACTTTACAGTTCCCTAATTTGTTCCTTAATAGCTACCATAGTAGCTGTTTCACTGGGTCATGGAGAGGCTCCTTTTTATAAACGAAGCATAGGTATTTCATGCATTAAGTTCCCTGAAGTCTCTAGTCCCTAGTTTCCTTTTGAACTAGGTAAAGAAATTGATGGAGAAGGTTTTCTTTATAAAATAAAAGTCCTCTCAGCTGACATTCACATTTTAAAAAGAAAAATCCAACGAGATCAGTGGTTCTCAAAGTGTGGTCCCTTGAGAACTTATTAGAATTGAAAATTTGGGGGCCCTACTCCAAACCTACTGAATCAGAAACTCTGGGGTGAGACCTAAAATCTATGTTTTTAGAAGTTTTCTGAGTGATTCTTTTGCTCAAACTCACTGAAGTTTGAACTAGATGGTCTGGGGAAACTGGTCCTAATTATACCAGTATTCTAAGATCCTATTGTTCAGTCCTCAGTCAATTTTTCTTGAATAGTAGATACTTTTCTAAATTACTGGTAAGGTCAGGAGGGAGGTGGGAGGGGGGTTCATGTCTGGGAATGCATGTACACCTGTGGTGGATTCATGTCAATGTATGGCAAAACCAATACAGTATTGTAAAGTAAAATAAAGTAAAAATAAAAATTAAAAAAATAAAAAAATAAATTACTGGTAAGGTAGAATTACTGAATAATTGATATTTTCTGGCAATATTGTAGCTCTGTCTTCTAAAGCTGAAATAAAAATTACTGATTCATGAAAAGATTCCTCTTGTTGGGACTTTGCTGGTGGTCCATGGGGGGATACAGGTTTGATCCCTGGTCAGGGACTAAGATCCATCATGCTGCTGCTGCTGCTGAGTCACTTCAGTCGTGTCCGACGCTGTATGACCCCATAGACGGCAGCCCACTAGGCTTGCCCGTCCCTGGGATTCTCCAGGCAAGAACACTGGAGTGGGTTGCCATTTCCTTCTCCAATGCATGAAAGTGAAAAGTGAAAGTAAAGTCGCTCAGTCGTGTCCGACTCTAGTGACCCCATGGACTGCAGCCCACCAGGCTCCTCCGTCCATGGGATTTTCCAGGCAAAAGTACTGGAGTGGGGTGCCATTGCCTTCTCCATCCATCATGCTATGCATGGCCAAAAATAGAGAGAGAGGAAAAAAAAAAAAGATTCATCTTGTTTTGGATTAAACTTTTGGGAGCTGACCTCAAAGCCATATGCATTTTCTGGCTGTGGGAATGCTATCAAGTCAAGAATTAGTTTAACTGTTCCTCCAAGACACATTTGAGCATTCTAGATTTATAGCCTATGGATTTTCTGAATGAGCATGTTCTGTAAGCCTGGGCTATATGACATGAAAGACTACCAGAGGCCAACTGAACTACATACCAAATTCCAAATAGAACAATTACAGCATTCTGCCAGGGTCTCTTGTAAAACAAAAAAGTGAAAACATATCGTAGCCTCTGTGTTTTTACATCCTCCCAAGGAACGAACCAATTAATATCCATAAATCCTGACATAACTGCTTAGATGAATTTAAGAATATGATTACTAATACCCTTCTGTTTAATCACTTTGTGGGCTGTCAACCATTTGACCTGTGCTCAGTCACGTTATCTGTATGTACTGGATCCCAACATAATTAATTCTAGGCTTTTCATTTCTGACAGGAAAATCACAACGTTGAGGATGAGGTAAATGTCACGTTTGGGAGGAGTCTGGTAGGCTGTGGTCCATGGAGTCACCAAAAGTCGGACACGATTGAGTGACTTCACTTTCACTTTTCACTTTCATGCCTTGGAGAAGGAAATGGCAACCCACTCCAGTGTTCTTGCCTGGAGAATCCCAGGGACGGCGGAGCCTGGTGGGCTGCCGTCTCTGGGGTCGCACAGAGTCGGACACAACTGAAGCAACTTAGCAGCAGCAGCAGCAGCAGCAGCAGCAGTTATTGTTACATTCTACAGCCTTGGGATTCACACATTTAATTATAGACATACAGGGGAGTTCATGAAGTGGGTGACCTGAGAGCAACAGTAAGAAACTGTTTGGAAACTATGTTAGGTATTAACTTCCAAACTGTATTTGTAAGCTTTGGTAGTAAATAACACTTCAGAAATGTCTGCAAACAAGAACCAGAGAATATTGAAATACACAGTATATATGCTGTCTATCATTGAAGAAGTGGTGGGTTCATACAGCATGTGGAATCTAGAAAAACGGTACTGATGAACCTATTTGCATAGCAGAAAGAGAGACTCAGACACAGAGAACAAGTGTAGGGATACCCAGCGGGGGAGGAGGGTGGAATGAACGGGGAGACTGGGATTGACATGTGTACACTGCTATGAATGCAATAAATCACTAGTGAGAGCCTGCTGTATAGCATGGGCAGCTCTATTTGATGCTCTCTGGTGACCTAGATGAGAGGGACATCCAGAAGGGAGGGGACATGTGTATATATATGGCTGATTCACTTTGCTGTATGGCAGAAACTAGCACAGTGCTGTGAAATAACTTTATACTCCAATAAATAAATTTAAAAAACTGTTCCTTTTAAAATTTGTATAGGGAGCACAATACCTACTTGAACAACTCACCATAAAAATGATGCAAATGTTAACTTTTGCCTCCTAGGAAGAGTTGTCTCATGGGAGCCAGAGTGCTCTGAGAATTTAAAATGAACTTGACACTCTCCCAAAATATATTTCTTATGAGTCTAAATATTCTATTTATAATCAAAACAATCTCAAATAAACTAGCACATTTTACATTTAAAATTGTTCCTGTCAATGTACACACTGCTATATTTAAAACGGGTAACCCAACAAGGACCTACTGTATGCCACAGGGAACTCTGTTCAATATTATGTATATGTAGCAATGTAAATGGGAAAAGAACTTGAAAAAGATTAGACACACGTGTATGTAAAACCCAATCACTTTGCTGCACACCTGAAATTAACACAGCATTGTTAATCAACTATACTCCAATAGAAAATAAAAATTCAAAAGAAATTGTTCTTGTCAATAAATAAACATTTAAAGCATTGTTCTTAGTGTTCTTTCTAAAGTAAGGAGCTACAAGGCAGAGATACTTAAGTAGAAGAAATTTAAAACTCATGAACACTAGAAAACTTTCCTACATGAATCCTGGTCCACTGAAGTCTCATTTTTATTCTACTGTGCATCCCTCAGCACCATAATAAAAACATAATAGTATAACTCACAATGTTTCGCACCTGTTCATTGCTTTGTAATTGTCTTTTTGTGGCATGTGTTCTTAACTTGGGGATTTCCCCAAGGGCTCAGCAGGTAAAGAATCCACCTGCCATGCAGGAGACTCAGGTTCGATCCCTGGGTCAGAAAGATCCCCTGGAGGAGGAAATGGCAACCCATTCCTGTCTGGGAAATGCCATGGGCAGAGGAGCCTGGCAGGCTACAGTCCATGGGCCGCAGACTCAGACACAACTGAGCACGCATGCACATCCTTAACTTGCTTCTATCTTGATCCTTTCATTCCCTGTACCCTCCTCTGGCTTCATCCAGTGTATGTATGCACATGCGCACACACATACACACATGGACATAAATGCCTGCCTATACCCACAGGCACACTCCCACACAACAATGCATTATTTGATCCTTAAGTGTAAGAAATACAACTCGAAATTTGAGCTCTGTTCTAGCACAGAGAGTAAATAGTATATACTTAAGAAGTAAGAAACTAGAAGTAAATATTCTAAAATAGCTATTTTTGGTCTTCACTTACTGGAATAAAATGAAAATGATGAAATGATGAATAAAATGAAATAGATGAAAAGAGAGGTTATGGTCAACAAAAAGATTATCATCTGTTCATTTACCCACCAGAAAACAGAAATGCTAGAAAAATATGAATATGGACGTATATGTGGCCATTCATTCTCTCCATTTGTCTTCTTCTCTATATTATCAGTAATTATTACTCAGTGACTCCTTATTTTTTCCAAACATGCTGCAACCTGAAGGCAAATTACACTGCTCATTAAAACAATTAGAGGGGCAATTGCGTGGCATAGTATCGCCACTGGGTGGCGCCTGTGTGTAACAGCCGACATGTATAATTTCATTTTGTTTCAGTTTCATTGAATGCTGGAAGAATAACTTTTTTTTTTTAAAGAATAACTTTAAAACACACCTCTTTAAAAGCATATATTCCATCCATGTTATACATGAACCTTATAAACTAAAGTTACCTCAATAAAAAATAAATTTTAAAAAATTTAGATAAATTTTTTATTTTTTATTTTTATTTTTTTTTGATGTATAACATAATCACATTTATTAAACAATGTATGCCAATATAAAGGGCAAAGTTCAACAATGCAAAAGTACAAATATTTTTGCATCAACCTAATATTACAATTACAAATAATAACCTATTTCTCTTTCATATTACTGAGCCTACCCTGTGTTATAACCAGAATAATAATACAGAACAGGCATTTGACAGAACTAGTTTTCTTCCTGTAAAGAAACTACAAATGAGTTTCTGCTGGAACCTTCTCAACAGAGATTTCAATAAGGTATAAACAAAGTTTCTTAACTAGAAGGGGCTATATAACAAAGTACATTTCACATGCGAAGTTTCATATCGTTCTTCAGATATTCCAGCATAGAAAGACAGAAGATATTTCCTTCAGCAACCCAGGGGATAAACAAGATCATTTCAAAATCCTTCCTAGCTCTAAGGTGTAAGGTGTCGTCACTCAGTCGTG
Organism: Ovis canadensis; assembly: GCF_042477335.2. Taxonomy (NCBI): domain Eukaryota; kingdom Metazoa; phylum Chordata; class Mammalia; order Artiodactyla; family Bovidae; genus Ovis; species Ovis canadensis. The sequence goes on along the minus strand of NC_091255.1, from coordinate 29,770,519 downwards.
TCCGACTCTTTGTGACCCTATGTACTGTAGCCTACCAGGCTCCTCCATCCATGGGATTTTCCAGGCAAGAGTACTGGAGTGGGGTGTAGATAAATTTTTTAAAATTTAGGTGTTCTAAACACTACTTCTTTGTCTGATGTCATGTCTTAGTGATTTATTGATCATATAATTAAATATATCCAATAATATTTTATATAAGAAACACTTCCTTGGTTTCTGTTGATGTAATAGCTCTTCACTCTAAATAAAGCACCTTAAGATGTGCTACTTGCATTTTAGGAGAAGGTGGGAAATGTCAGAAAAACTGTTATTATTAGCTCAAACCACTCATTAAAAAATATTTTATTTATATAAACACACATATACATATGCACACACATATCTATAGATATATACATCTACAAAGGTATTACATAGAATGCTGAAAGTTACTATTAAGTGTGTGTGTATATACATACATATATATAATGACTTCCCTGGTGGCTCAGAGGGTAAGGAATCCTCCTGCAATGCAGGAGACCTGGGTTCAATCCCTGGTTGGGAAGATCCCCTGGAAAATGGCATAGCAACCCACTCCAGTACTCTTGACTGGAGAATCCCTATGGACAGAGGAGCCTGGTGGGCCACAATCCATGGGACTGCAGAGTCGGGCATGACTGAGCGACTAAGCACAGCACATATATATATATATTCCACCCTTACCCATTTTCTCCTTTAATTGTGTGGACTTACATACATATACACACAAACATCCAAATATCATATATGGTTATATACATATATGTATTCATGTATGATATGTATGTATGTGTATATGTACATATTGTTGAATTAATTTAAATGAATGAAGGGAGGAAATAAAACTGATATCAGACTTCGCAACATCCAATACCAGAAAATAATTAAGCAATGTCTATATTGTTTTGAGGTGGAAAGAAAAGGTGATCCAAATACAGTATACTCATTCAAAATACAGTTTCAGAGGCAATATGCAGGCATTTTCAACATAAAAGAAGTCAGAAAATAGAGCACCCTTGTGACCTTCCTGAAAACAACTTTACAAGAAATTTAGCCAATTAAGAGATAAATAAAAATAAATAACTCAGGAATAGAAAAACCATTGTAAAAAGACAGGAGGTGAACCTTAAATCCATTTAGATATTAGACTAAGATTAATCAACTATCGGAACTATAATTACAGGAAAAAAAAGTAAATGATGTAAATCTGGATAAAATAACTTGGGGGAATTCCCCGAGAGTCTAGCAGTTAGGACTTGGTGCTTTCACTGCTGGGGCCTGGGTTCAACATCAGATCAGGGAACTAAAGATCCTACAAGCTGAGGGGCACAGCCAAGAGAAAAAACTAAACTAAACTTGGGGAACATAAAAAGAAAAAAAGATAGGAAGACATGAGGAAATATTAAACCCTTCACCTTTTATAGTAGTGCGTCAACTGTTATTTTATGTAATTGAAACGTGATTTAAAAAGTGACTGTAACCTTTCCTGATCTTCATCATATTGCCTTTTCTTAGAGTGATTTTAGAATAATTTTTCTGATGATATGTCCAATTTCAATAATTCTCTTATTTATACTTTAGTTTCTCTTTCCTCTGTTGGAATCAAGTATAATTAAATACTTTTTATTTAAATTAATTAAAATTTTATAACAAAATTTATGACATCCACATTATATGTCCTTCTATTTACTGAGACAAAAAATATAAAGCTGTTTTAAATGATGTTCATCTAAGACTAACAATGGTTATTTCTGGGTAAGAAATTAATTATAGGGACTTCCCTGGTGGTCCAGTGGCTAAGACTCTGTGTTCCCAATGCAGGGGGCCCAGGTTTGATCCCTGGTTGAGGAACTAGATCCTACATGCTACAACTAAGAGTTCACATGCTGCAATCAAGACCCAGTGCAGCCAAATAAATAAATAAATATTTTTTAAAAGAAATTTATGAAAAATTTTAAATCCTCATCTTTGCAGTTTTACAAGTTGTTTGAATACTTTTTGTTTAGTCATGATAATTTTTACAAAATCAAGTAATTTTTCCTTAAAAAAGTATTCCATGGTGTTATTAAGAATTAATCCTATTAATAGGTTATGGGAATATATACATTGTTATTCTATTTTTATATTTATCTGTGCTTTTAAAATTCTTTACCCTACTATATTTTTTAAAAGTTTTAAGACTGTAATTTCTCAACTGAGTAAATATTTAGTAGCATTCCATACAATTAGATGTAAGATCTTGACCCAATAATTACTAAATAAAGTATTTTTAAATTTCAAAATGGTTGGGCTTACATAATTTTAAAACTGTTTATTTTCCAGTTTTATTACATAACAAATGGGCTTCCCTGGTAGCTCAGCTGGTAAAGAATCTGCCTGCAATGCAAGAGACCCTGGGTTGATTCCTGGGTCAGGAAGATCTGCTGGAGAAGGGATAGGCTACCCATTCCAGTATTCTTGGTCTTCCCTGGTGGCTCAGCTGATAAAGAATTGCTCGCAATGTGGGAGACCTGGGTTAGATCCCTGAGTTGGGAAGATCCCCTGGAGAAGGGAATGGCTACCCACTCCAGCGTCCTGGCTGGAGAAGTCCATAGACTGTATAGTCCATGGAGTCCCAAAGAATCGAACATGACTGAAAGACTTTCACTTTCAAGAAAATATAACATCAGATTTCTAGTTTTTGAAACTTACAAAGTTTTCTTGGTGGCCTATTTATGATAAAGTCTGATCAATATTCTTTGAAAACTAAATCAGGGTAACTGTAGGGACTGAAGTTCTGTATATGCTTGTAAAATGTCTTATTACATAACAGACATTATATTAAATAATATTATATATAGAACAGTATAACAGCTTCTTCATACCTTTATTTATTTTTTGCCTTTTTAAGTTATCAAATACTTAAAAAGTTTTGTTACTTCACACCATACACAAAAATGAACTCAAAGGATCAGACATTTAAATAGACGTATATATTAGTTAAAACTCGAAAATATATGAGCCTATCTTTATTATCTTTAATTAGGCAATAGTTTCTTGGATATAACATCAAAAGCAAAAGCAACAAAAGAAAAAAATAGACAAACTGGACTTCATCAAAACTAAAAATTTTGTGCTTTGAAGGACATCATCAAGAAAATGAAAGGAGGGACATCCCTGGCAAGCCAGAGGTTAGAACTTTCTGTGCTTCTACTGCAGGGGGCGTGGGTTTGATCCCTGGTCTGGGAACTAAATTCCTACATGCAACAGTGAGGACAGGAGACTAACTTTTTAAAAAAGAAGAGAAAATGAAAAGATAACCAGCACAATAGAAGAAAATATTTCTAAAATATACTTGACAAGGGATTGTCAAATATATCTGGATTATATAAAATATATAGACAATATTAAAGCTTTAATAACCCGATGCTGCTGCTGCTGCTGCTGCTGCTGCTGCTGCTAAGTCACTTCAGTTGTGCCCAACTCTGTGCGACCCCATAGATGGCGGCCCACCAGGCTCCCCCGTCCCTGGGATTCTCCAGGCAAGAACACTGGAGTGGGTTGCCATTTCCTTCTCCAATGTATGAAAGTGAAAAGTGAAAGTGAAGTCGCTCAGTCGTGTCCGACTAGTAACGACCCCATGGACTGCAGCCTACCAGGCTCCTCTGTCCATGGGATTTTCCAGGCAAGAGTACTGGAGTGGGGTGCCATTGCCTTCTCCGTAATAGCCCGATAATAAAGACAAATAACCCAATTTAAAAATGGTCAAAGGATACAAGTAGACATTTCTCCAAAGAAGATATGCAAGTCTCCAATACCTGAAAAGATGCTCGGTGTCATTTTAGTCATCAGAGCCATTTAGTATTTCAAAAGCACTGTGAGCTACCACTTTACCCCCACAGGGTGGCTATAGTTAAAAAACAAAACGATGAAACAAAGCAAACAAAAAAAACAAAACAGAGAATAACAGGTGTTACCAAGGATGTGGAGTTCACTATGGGAATGTAAAACAGGGCAGGCAGCCACTGTGGAAAGCACTCTGGCAGTTCCTTAAAAGGTTAAACATAGAGTTGGTATATGAACCAGCAATTCCGCTCGTAGGTATATACCTAAGGGAACTGAGACATACGCTCACAGGAAAACATATTCACAAATGTTTATAGCAGCATTATTTACAATAATAAAAAAAGTGAAAACAGCCCAACTGATGAATGGATAAAGTGCGCTCTGTCCATACGAAGGAATATTTTGTTTTGTTTTTAGTTGCTAAGTCATGTCTAACTCTTTTGCAACTCTATGGATTGTAGTCCACCAGGCTCCTCTGTCTGTGGAATTTCCCAGGCAAGAAGACTGCATTGGTTTGCCATTTCCCTCTCCAGGGGATTTTCCCAACCGAGGGATCGAACCCACGTCTCCTGCATAGGCAGGCAGATTTTTTTACCCCTGAGCCACCAGAGAAGTCCATAGATTCTCATTAGTTATCTATTTATACATAATATCAATAGTGTATATATGCCAATCCCAACCTCTCTATTAATTCCACCATCCCCCCTTGGTCCAGAACAGAGTCTTTATTGGAGTTTGCTCAGGAAAGATAAGGCAGGGCAGGGTAAACAGTTTAGGACTGGCAATTTGAATAACCCCAGTAGACTTTGGGGCACAGGAGCTGTCCCCAGTTATCTGGCATCTGGTCCTGGGTTGATTTGAGGCAGGGGAAATATTGGTTTGGTGAGTGAGGTTTAAACCAGTAGGTGGTTCAGAGTATGTGCTTTGGATCACAGAGAATATATAAACAATTTTGGCCATTAGTTTGGCCTGTGACTAATGGACACCAAATACTCAAATACAGAATCTAAGAAATCAGAACATAATAGAGACAGGATGGCCAAGTTCTTGTCTACATGATAATCATTTCAAGGATTCCAGAAATCCTTCATACAGAATCTTGAAATTGTATTTAGTGCACAGTCATCACTGTCCATGAAGCAAGGGTGAAGGAGTGGAGGAGAAAGTTACTTTGACTCTGGTACTCAGAAAAACAAGGGGAATTAGAGGGAAGTCATGAAAAAATATAAAAGCAGGCTGCAGAAATAGGACCCTGGTACCATTAAACCGCTTCTTTTGCTTATTCCACTACAATAAAATCATAATTTATCAAGTGTAATTTTGTGTTGACTTTGAAGCAAACGTCCTGAATACTAATTTCTCCAGCTCCACTCACTGTGAGACCTTGTACAAGTTACTTAGCCTTTCTGAACCTCAGTATCTTCATCTATAAAATTAGGAATAAGAATTGCTGAAGTTTCCAGGAGTTACTGATTTAATTTAATTTAATCACTTATTAGATGGCAACCCACTCCAGTGTTCTTGCCTGGAGAATCCCAGAGATGGGGGAGCCTAGTGGGCTGCCGTTTACGGGGTCGCACAGAGTCGGACACGACTGAAGCAACTTAGCAGGAGCCCCAGCAATCACTTAATGGCAAATAGATGGGGAAACAATGGAAACAGTGACAGACTTTATTCTCTTGGGTTCCAAAATCTCTGCAGATGGTGACTGCAGCCATGAAATTAAAAGACACTTGCTCCTTGGAGGGAAAGCTATGATAAACCTAGACAGCAACCTAAAAAGCAGAGACATTACTTTGCCAACAAAGGTCTGTCTAGTCAAAGCTATGGTTTTTCCAGTAGTCATGTATGGATGTGAGAGTTGGACCATAAAGAAAGCTGAGGGCCAAAGAATTGATGCTTTTGAACTGTGGTGTTGGAGAAGACTCATGAGAGTCCTCTGGAATGCAGGGAGATCAAACCATTGAATCCAAAAGAAAATCAGTCCTGAATATTCATTGGAAGGACTGATGCTGAAGCTGAAACTCCAATATTTTGGCCATATGATGCAAAGAATTGACTCATTGGAAAAGACACTGATGCTGGGAAAGATTGAGGGCAGGAGGGGAAGGGGACAACAGAGGATGAGGTGGTTGGATGGCATCACCGGCTCAATGAACATGAGTTTAAGCAAGCTCTGGGTGTTGGTGATAGACAGAGCAGCCTGGTGGGCTGCAGTCCATGGGGTTGCAAAGAGTTGGACGTGACTGAGCAACTGAACTGAAGTGAAATATTTTAAAGTATACATCTGAGAATTGATAAAATAAGCTATGGCTTGCCTGCCCGTGAAGTTGCTTCAGTTGTGTCTGACTCTGTGCAACCCTATGGACTGCAGCCTGCCGGGCTCCTCTCTCCATGGGACTCTCCAGACAAGAATACTGGAGTGGATTGCCATGCTCTCCTCCAGGGGACCTTCCTGACCCAGGGATCGAACCTGCATCTCCTACATCACCTGCATTGGCAGGTGGTTCTTTACCACTAGTACCACCTCGGAAGCCCCAAATTAGCTATTATGCTTCCATTTATTTAATTCTAAGTTACTGTATGTATGACATCCACCAAAAGATGATCGAGACCTGCAAAATAATTTGATTCAAATAATGAATAATGTAACTGCTTACTTGTATAAATTCTGTTTTGTTCAATCTTGGTTTCATTGAATCAGCAATATCTGCTGGTAGACAGCACGTTTCTAATTATTGAACAGAAGTTATTTGATAGTTAGTTTGGTTGTAACACATTCACATTTTATATTCATATTATAGTACTCCAAAAGAACATAAAATTATTGATGCCAATCAACATTTATAATTGAATGATATATAGTTGGGTGACATTCCAATTACTACAAGATTATAATTTTTCCTGGCTTCTATTTAGCCAAGGAACTCAAACATTTAAGAGCATGCCTACATTTTTAATGATCGTGTCAAGATAAAGCAGAAATAAACAGGCATATCAACAGTATAAAAGACTACAAAAATATCTGTGTTGGTTTATGCTAGAAGGTCCTAAAACGTAAATACTTTTTAAAGACTTTATTTTGTATTTAATGTTTTTTTAATTAAATAAATAATATATGAATATGTTCTTTTGGTAAGAGATTCAAATAATACAAGTAGGAAATATAAGCAGGAAAACCTGAAAATGGGCCATTTTCCCTCCCCCCGCCGACCCCAGCACTCTCCCTCCCCTCTGCTCTACTAGAAACCACTGTCAGTGGTTTGTTGTCACCCTTTCAGCAACTTTTCTATGTATTTTCATATATGTGTGTGTGTACTTGGTCGCTCAGTTGTGTCTGACTCTGCAACCCTATGGACTGCAGTACGCCAGGGTTCCCTGTCCTTCATCATCTCCTGGAGCCTGCTCAAATTCATGTCCATTGAGTCGGTGATGCCATCCAACCATCTCATCCTCTATCAACCCCTTCTTCTCCTGCCTTCAATCTATCCCAGCATCAGGGTCTTTTCTAACTAGTCAGCTCTTAGCATCAGGTGGCCACAGTATTGGAACTTCAGCTTCAGCATCAGTCCTTTTAATTCAGGACTGATTTCCCTTAGGATTGACTGGTTTGATCTCCTTGCTGTCCAAGGGACTCTCAAGAGTCTTCTCTAACACCACAATTTAAAAGCATCAATTATTCAGTATTCAGCCTTTTTTACGGTCCAGCTCTCACATCCATACATGCTGCTGCTGCTGCTGCTAAGTCACTTCAGTTGTGTCTGACTCTGTGCAACCCCATAGACGGCAGCCCACCAGGGATCCTCCAGGCAAGAACACTGGAGTGAGTTGCCATTTCCTTCTCCAGTGCATGAAAGCGAAAAGTTAAAGTGAAGTCGCTCAGTCCTGTCTGACTCTTAGCGACCCCATGGACTGCAGCCTACCAGGCTCCTCCATCCATGGGATTTTTCAGGCAAGAGCACTGGAGTGGGGTGCCATCTCCTTCTCCCATCCATACATGACTACTGGAAAAACCATAGCTTTGTACAGAACTTGGTCAGTAAACATATATATTATATATACACACACACACACACACATATGAAAATACATGGGGTTTCCCTGATGGCTCAGACAGTAAAGAATCTGCTTTGGTTCAATCCCTGGGTCGGGAAGATCCCCTGAAGAAGGGAATGGCTACCCACTCCAGTATTCTTGCCTGGAGAATCCCATGAACAGAGGAGCCCAGTGGGCTACAGTCCATGGGGTTGCAAAAAGTCAGACAGGACTTAGCGACTAAACAGCAGCAGCAACAAAATGTATATATACACATATATCTTTTGATTCTCTATGCATAAATATTATCATATTGATCTGCAACTTGCAAGTTGTTTTTTTTTTTTTTGCTTCACCACTCATCTTGCAGATCTTTTCAAATAGTATGTAGAACTCAGGCGGCAGATTTGGGATGGAAATATGATTGAGAGTCAATGAAGTCATTGGTTTAAATAAGAAAACCCGAGGAGTGAGTGCAATTCCTACACAGTAAAGACTTTACTCCTCCTGCCAGACATTCAAGTAGACGAAAAAAATTGCTTAGAATAATTTTGAATGTGAAATCTATTCTATTTTACATATAAACACACAGTATATTTTTTGCTGTTGAATTTTCCAAGAATGTAACTACTATCAAAATTTGAGAATTGTCTTTTGCTTCATTTGGAACTTTGCCAAGAGTTGGTCAGCATTTTAGAAAATTATATAATGGAAAATAATATTATAAATTGTACCTGAGCGCCAATATAATATACCCGTGTTAGTCTACATTTGTAGTTTTTCTGTGCATGGGGATTCTACATGTATATACAAATCCATTCATTTTGCTCTTATTTCAAAATGTCAAATACAAAGAATATAACTGATTGTACATAATTTTACTTTTCTTATATCTAAACATTCATTATGAAAATGAAGAAGTAAAAATGTTAGTCACTTAGTTGTGTCCGATTCTTTGTGACCCCGTGGACTGTAGCCCGCCCAGCTCCTCTGTTCATGGGATTCTCTAGGCAAGAATATAGGAGTGGGTTACTATTTCCTTCTCCAGGGGATCTTCCCAACCTAGGGATTGAACCCAGGTCTCCTGCATTGCACGTGGATTTTTTTTATCATCTGAGCCACTGGGAACAAATGTCTGACTATTCCATATGTCTTTCAGTGAAGTTGTAGCCAAGCAATTATATATTGAAATATGGCACATTTAATTTTCTTATATCTTTCCTTGTATTTCTCCATATCACAGCTATGATATTGTATCTTTCTTTTAAAATTCTGTGAAAGTAAGTAATATTTTCTAGGAATTTGATAGGATACAAGCGCTTACAGTGAACAATGCTGGATTCGTGATCTCTGAATATTTAGCTTTGGAACCAGAGACCAGGCTTGCCCACTCAGGGCTCTTGTGTGGCAGAAGTTTTATTACAGTGAAAAGGGGCAGAGAAAGCTTCTGACATAGACATCAGAAGTGGGGAGGAGAGTGCCCCACTCAATAGTCTTTACTACTGGAATGCAAAAGTAGGAAGTCAGGAAACACCTGGAGTAACAGGCAAATTTGGCCTTGGAATGCGGAATGAAGCAGGGCAAAGACGAATAGAGTTTTGCCAAGAAAATGCACTGGTCATAGCAAACACCCTCTTCCAACAACACAAGAGAAGACTCTACACATGGACATCACCAGATGGTCAACACTGAAATCAGATTTATTATATTCTTTCCAGCCAAAGATGGAGAAGCTCTATACAGTCAACAAAAACAAGACCAGGAGCTGACTGTGGCTCAGATCATGAACTCCTTATTACCAAATTCAGACTCAAATTGAAGAAAGTAGGGAAAACCGCTAGACCATTCAGGTATGACCTAAGTCAAATCCCTTATACAGTGGAAGTGAGAAGTAGATTTAAGGGCCTAGATCTGATAGATAGAGTGCCTGATAAACTATGGAATGAGGTTCGTGACATTGTACAGGAGACAGGGATCAAGACCATCCCCAAGACAAAGAAATGTGAAAAAGCAAAATGGCTGTCTGGGGAGGCCTTACAAATAGCTGTGAAAAGAAGAGAGGCGAAAAACAAAGGAGAAAAGGAAAGATATAAGCATCTGAATGCAGAGTTCCAAAGAATAGCAAGAAGAGATAAGAAAGCCTTCTTCAGTGATCAATGCAAAGAAATAGAGGAAAACAACAGAATGGGAAAGACTAGAGATCTCTTCAAGAAAATTAGAGATACCAAGGGAACATTTCATGCAAAGATGGGCTCGATAAAGGACAGAAATGGTAGGGACCTAACAGAAGCAGAAGATATTAAAAATAGGTGGCAAGAATACATGGAAGAACTGTACAAAAAAGATCTTCACGACCCAGATAATCATGATGATGTGATCACTAATCTAGAGCCAGACATCTTGGAATGTGAAGTCAAGTGGGCCTTAGAAAGCATCACTACAAACAAAGCTAGTGGAGGTGATGGAATTCCAATTGAGCTGTTTCAAATCCTGAAAGATGATGCTGTGAAAGTGCTGCACTCAATATGCCAGCACATTTGGAAAACTCAGCAGTGGCCACAGGACTGGAAAAGGTCCGTTTCCATTCCAGTTCCAAAGAAAAGCAATGCCAAAGAATGCTCAAACTACCGCACAATGGCACTCATCTCACATGCTAGTAAAGTAATGCTCAAAATTCTCCAAGCCAGCCTTCAGTAATACATGAACCGTGAACTCCCTGATGTTCAAGCTGGTTTTAGAAAAGGCAGAGGAACCAGAGATCAAATTGCCAACATCTGCTGGATTATGGAAAAAGCAAGAGAGTTCCAGAAAAACATCTATTTCTGCTTTATTGACTATGCCAAAGCCTTTGACTGTGTGGATCACAATAAACTGTGGAAAATTTTGAAAGAGATGGGAATACCAGACCACCTAAACTGCCTCTTGAGAAATCTGTATGCAGGTCAGGAAGCAACAGTTAGAACTGGACATGAACAACAGACTGGTTCCAAATAGGAAAAGGAGTACGTCAAGGCTGTATATTGTCACCCTACTTATTTAACTTATATGCAGAGTACATCATGAGAAACACTGGGCTGGAAGAAACACAAGCTGGACTCAAGATTGCCGGGAGAAATATCAATAACCTCAGATATGCAGATGACACCACCCTTATGGCAGAAAGTGAAGAGGAGCTAAAAAGCCTCTTGATGAAAGTGAAAGAGGAGAGTGAAAAAGTTTGCTTCAAGCTCAACATTCAGAAATCGTAGATCATGGCATCCGGTCCCATCACTTCATGGGAAATAGATGGGGAAACAGTGGAAACAGTGTCAGACTTTATTTTTTTGGGCTCCAAAATCACTGCAGATGGTGACTGCAGCCATGAAATTAAAAGATGCTTACTCCTTGGAAGAAAAGTTATGACCAACCTAGATAGTATTTTCAAAAGCAGAGACATTACTTTGCCGACTAAGGTCCGTCTAGTCAAGGCTATGGTTTTTCCTGTGGTCATGTATGGATGTGAGAGTTGGACTGTGAAGAAGGCTGAGTGCCGAAGAATTGATGCTTTTGAACTGTGGTGTTGGAGAAGACTCTTGAGAGTCCCTTGGACTGCAAGGAGATCCAACCAGTCCATTCTGAAGGAGATCAGCCCTGGGATTTCTTTGGAAGGAATGATGCTAAAGCTGAAGCTCCAGTATTTTGGCCACCTCATGCGAAGAGTTGACTCATTGGAAAAGACTCTGATGCTGGGAGGGATTGGGGGCAGGAGGAGAAGGGGATGACAGAGGATGAGATGGCTGGATGGTGTCACGGACTCGATGGACGTGAGTCTGAGTGAACTCCGGGAGATGGTGATGGACAGGGAGGCCTGGCGTGCTGCAATTCATGGGGTCGCAAAGAGTCGGACACCACTGAGCGACTGAACTGAACTGAACTGAAGGGAATTATATCCTTTTTTAATTAGTCATTACAATAAATCAAAAGAATGTCTCAAGGTTGGAAAAATTTTACCAGACCCACACCCACAATTTACATTTTAGGATAACAGGATTAGAATTTAACAATAGAAAGAGCCTACCAAACCCACTCCCATAATATACATTCTGAGATATCAGGATTAGTCAGAAGGTTTTCAGGAAGGAGAAACTGTCCTCAAGCAGGATACATTGTTGTTATATAATAGGACAGAGTTTAAATTGAGTTTGTTGTGCAATCATCAGTTCCAGGTTTAAAGAAAAAAAAAATGTTTTATGTGACTAAGACTAAGGAATGCAGAGAGGAAAAAAAAGATGTTTGTCCTTTCCTCCTCCTTGAGAATTCGAGACCCCTCTCTCCCCACAGGGACCCTAGACTTCTTATCAACCTGCCTAGGAACTGACTCTCTCAATAGGAAGTAAGTAGGTAAAGTCGCTCAGTCATGTCCAACTCTTTGTGACCCCATGGACTGTAGCCTACCAGGCTCCTCTGTCCATGGGATTTTCCAGGCAAGAATACTGGAGTGGGTTGCCATTTCCTTCTCCAGGGGATCTTCTCGACCCAGGGATCGAACCCCTGTCTCCAGCATTGCAGACACTTTACCGTCTAAGCCACCAGGGAAGCCCCTCAATAGTAAGGGTTATTACAAAATAATTTTAATAAAATGGGCTACTAGACTAAAAGAATTAAAATTCACGGACTGCATCTCTGCTGTTCTACATTCTCCATCTGAGAAGAGCAAAGGAGCTTGAGAACATCTGTAAGAACTTTGATAACGTCTGCCTCAATACTGGCTCTTCATCTTAATGCAGCATTCTCCCCCTCCAAAAAAAGAGATAGAAAGAGAGAGAAATATAAACGCTGTAGTAAGAGGCAGGCTTACCAAGCTGCAAATCTGGATTTTGAAAAAATTCATAAAGGACGTTCTGAATCTGCAAATCAAAGAGACCATATATTACTTTTCAATTACCATATATTTAGTATTTCAGAATAAAAGCCATCTGTAGTTTTTCAGTTTAAGTCCTGAGTAATTCTTCTGACCCAGGCACAGAAATAGTAAAAGTTAATATTTAGTTTATAGCATATTTCAAAGTATATAAAATACTTTTGCATGTATTTCCTCAGTGATTTTCAACCCTTTTGTGTGAGAATTAGGATGCTGATAGGATTCCATTTGCCAGCTCCAAGGAAATTTCTAACAATCCTTGGACACTGGGCATGATGAAGCTAAAGCACCTTTGGCAACAAGCTTGGCAATCCAAAGAATTCTCTGTAATTCCTCATTTGTCAATGACAAAATAAAATTTCAGAGCTCCTCTTGATCTATTTTATTTTAAAATAATACTATTGTTCAGATCAGTTTTAGGTTCACAACAAAATTAACCAGAAGATACAGGGTTTCCGTATACTCCCTGCCCCCACCCCACCACATACATGGCTTAACTCCACTATCAACATCCCCCATCACAGTGGTACATTTGTTACAACCAATGAACCTACACTGTAACCTCAAAACCCAAAGTCCATAGTTTATGTATAACTATGGGTTTTGAAAATTATATGATGACATGTATCCATCATTATGTAATACAGAATTGTTTCACCACCTTAAACTCTTCTATGCTCTGTCTATTCATCTCTGTCCACACCCCACTTTTCCTATCTTCATAATTTTACTTTTTCTGGAATGTTATAGAATTAGACTCATACGGTATATAGCCTTTTCAGATTGGCTTCTTTCACTTAGTAATATGCATGTAAGGTTCTCCCACATCTTTTCATGGCTTGATAGTTCATTTCTTTTTAGCACAGAATAATATTCCACTACCTGGATGTACCACATTTATTTATTATTCACCTACTGAGGGATGGCTTCCCAAGTGGTGTTAGTGGTAAGGAATCCAGCTGCAATGCAGGAAACATAAGAGATGCAGATTCAATCCCTGGGTCAGGAAGATCCCCTGGAGGAGGGCATGGCAACTTGCTCCAGTATCCTTGCCTGGAGAATCCCATGCACGGAGGAGTCTGGCAGGCTACAGTCCATGGGGTCAGAAAGAGTTGTACATGACTGAGGCGACTTATGCACTGAAGGACATCTTGGTTGCTTCCAAGTTTTGCTAATTGAACTGAACTGAACTGAATTATGCAGTAAACATCCATGTGTCAGCTTTTGTGTGGACATGAATTTCCAGCTTCTTTGGGTAAATACAAAGGCTCCTCTACCAGGGCTCAATCATATGGTAAGAGTATATTTAGTTTCATAAGAGACTGCCAAGCTGTGTTCCAAAGTGGCCGTAACCATTTTGTATTTCTACCAATAATGAATGAGAGTTTCTGCTGCTGCACATCTTTGCCAGCATTTGGTGTTGTCAGTGTTCTGGATTCGATAGGTGTGTAGTGGTATCTCATGGCTGTTTTCAATTGCATTTCCTCAATGACATGTGTGGAACATCTTTTCATATGCTTTTTTGCCATCTGTATATCTTTGGTGAAGTGTCTGTTCAGGTCTTTTGCCCCTTTTAAAATCTGTTATTTGTTTTCTTATTGTTGATTTCAAGAGCTCTTTGTATATTTTGAATAATTGTCCTTTATCAGCCATGTCTTTTGTAAATATTTTCTTCCAGTCTGAGGCTTGTCCTCCTTGGTGTATTTTTAGCAATTCACTTTGAACTGGAAATATACTTGGTATTGTATATGCTGCTGCTGCTGCTGCTAAGTCACTTCAGTCGTGTCTGACTCTGTGCGACCCCACAGATGGCAGCCCACCAGGCTCCCCAGTCCCTGGGATTCTTCAGGCAAGAACACTGGAGTGGGTTGCCATTTCCTTCTCCAGTACATGAAAGTGAAAGTGAAAGTGAAGTCGCTTAGACGTGTCCAACTCTTAGTGACCCCATGGACTACAGCCTACCAGGCTCCTCCGTCCATGGGATTTTCCAGGCAAGAGTACTGGAGTGGGGTGGGTATTGTATATAACCAACAATTATTCTCACATCTACATATACCTGTGTGTATATGTGTGCTCAGTCATGTCTGGCTCTGTGAACCCATGGACTCTAGCCACCAGGCTCCTCTGTCCATAGAATTTCCCAGGCAGAATACTGGAGTGGGTAGCCATTTCCTACTCCAGGGGATCTTCCTGACCCAAGGATCACACCCAAGTCTCCTACGACTTCTGCACTGGCAGGCAGATTCTTTACCACTGGTGCCACCTGGGAAGCACCTACATATACCTAAGAGGACATATTTATCTCTTAGAGCACAGTTATTTTCTGGAGCTAATGACATGGTCTTTTAGGGAATTCCCTGGCGGTCCAGCAGTTAGGACTCCACACTTTCACTGCTGAGGGCCCAGGTTCGATCCCTCGTCAAGGAGTTAAAATCCCACAAGCTGCATGGTGCCGCCCATACCCCCACTCCACACTACAAAAAGGACATGGTCGTTTAGCCCGCAGAAGTAATTAGTCACACACATACGAAAAACAAACAGAAGCTATGTCTGTCTATAATGAAGTTTGTGAAATTCAGCCAGAATTAATATTTTGGAAATCTACCTAGAATTTTCTTTTTAATATTCAAGAGAAAATTGAAGAAACTTACTTTCGTGGGCTAGATTTACCTCAGCAAGATCGGAAATTTAGAGGGAAGCTTCTAGCACTCTAGAAGCACTCTAGGTTGCTCAGGATCTAGCAATCGCTCTTACCACCCCTTCCACCTTACCCTTCACAGGTACCCTCCTCCTTACCACTACCATGGGAATCATTCCTTTGGGGTCTAGAATCCACTCATTGAACTGCTCCTGCAGAGCCTGTTTCCGTGCGTTGGCCACCTTGGCTTTGATGTCGTTTATGTATTCTTTTTGTTCTCGTTTCTGTTTAATATTCTCCTTTATCTTGGATACTCTGAAGGATGTAGAAATAGAAGACATGTTGTGTTAAGATTACTGGATTTGATTCAGATTGCTCAAATGGCAGAATTCAGAGTTCAGAGCCTCATTTAAATTTTCGACCTCTCTTTTTCCATGGATCTTCATTTAAGCCTGCAGTGATTCCCTCCTTCCCCTAGCACATATTCAATTTGGCATTTCTCATAAGCTGCCTGCTACTATTACTTGACTTTTTATAGAGGTCGGCCTTATTTTACTCAACGAAATACTATACTTAAGAAGTACTAAGAATAGCTCTAGAAGCTGCCATATATAAAAGCAAGATTGAGCACACTAAGGCCTTAAGGTGGTGGGCCTCTATTTTCCCTGGACATAGAAATCATCTTGGAAAGACTTTGATTCCAAGTCTAGGTAGGGAGACTGCATTTATAACAAGCATCTCAGGTAGTTCTGATCCCTCGGATCTAACTTTTGATTTCTATCCAGGAATATTTATCACCAATTTCTTTTATCTGGCCAGAGTCAAATACTTTTGACAGCCCTTAAGCAGAATAGTTACATTCTACTCAGACAGAGTTGTATCACTCAGGTTGAAAATGGGGGAAGAACTGTGGTTTTAGTCAGCCCTATATTTATCATCCACATTAGGACTTCAAAACCACCAGATGGGTTTTGACTGAAACACCAAAATGGCCCAGAATAATAAAAGTAGCTTCTGATTTCAAACATAATTGTCAAATAATGTTTGAGTCAGGTCTTCTCATGGTTCAGCTGGTAAAGAATCTGCCTGCAATGAGGGAGACCTGAGTTCGATCCCTGGGTTGGGAAGATCCCCTGGAGGAGGGAAAGGCTATCCACTTCAGTATTCTGGTCTGGAGAATTCCAAGAACTGTACAGTCCATGGGGTTGCAAAGAGTCAGACACAGCTGAGCAACTTTCACTTTCTTTCATTTTTCAAAGAAAAGACTAAGGCAATCTAACAGATTTTGAAATGCAAAAGACTTCTCAGGAGGAACTGGTAAATTGGAGAACTTTAATAATCCAAGAGGAATTAATACAGAGACTTCTCGGTAAAGAGTCTGCCTGCAATTCAGGAGATCCAGGTTCAATCCCTGGGTTGGGAAGATCATTTGGAGAAGGGAATGGCAACCCACTCAAGGATTCTTGCCTGGAGAATCCCATGAACAGAGGGGTCTGGCAGGCTACAGTCCATGGGGTCCCAAAGAATCAGACATGACTAAGCAACCAACGCTACTAATAATCCAAGGGGGGCTTCCCAGGTGGCTCAGTGGTAGAGTCTGCCTGCCAATGCAGGAGATGCAGGTTCAATCCTTGGGTTGGGGAGATCCCCTGGAAAAGGAAATGGCAACCTAATCCAGTATTCTTGCCTGAGAAATTCAAGGACAGAGGAGCGTGGTGGGGGTCACAAGAATTTGACACAATTTAGCGACTAAACAACAACAAAAAATAATCCAAGAGAAACAATATAAACCTAAATCATTACTTTATGCCCATATAAGGACTTCAAACTTCTGTAAGATTTCAAAAATAAAATTTCAAGTTTGAAAATAAAAACAGGCAGTTTTTTTTTTTTTTTTAAGTCTGTATTGAATTTGCTTCTGTTTTGTTTTGGTTTTTTGGCCTCTATCTAGCATGCGGGATCTTGGACTTTAGCTCCCCAACCAGAGAACAGGACAGCCAGGGAATACCCGCAGGCAAGTTGTTTAATAGTGCAGAAAGCCTGGTGTCTGAACCGCTGGAAGATAATTAGCATTTTAAAGGAAGTGCTAAATCCCTCTGATGTGACTACTAACCAGCCAAACCTCATCCCATGTCTCCAAACCCTCAGTCTCTTCTCAGCTGGCTCTCCTTCTCTTCCACTATCTTTCTCCCTCTGCTGCTTTATCTGTCTACCTCTCCCTTTCCCACTCTCTCCCTCTCTTTATACAGCATGCATGTGTGTTCAGGAGCTCAGCGCTGTCCGACTCTTTGAGACCCCATGGAGCCTGCCAGGCTCCTCTGTCCATGGGATTTTCCAGGCATGAATACTGTAGTGGGTTGCCATTTTCGGCTCCAGGATGTCTTCGCAGCCCAAGGATTGAACCCTGGTCTCCTGTTGTTGTTCAGCTGCTCAGCTGTATCAGACTCTTTTGCTGCCGCATGGACTGCAGCACGCCAGGCTTCCCTGTCTGTCACCATCTCCTGGAGTTTGCTCAAACTCATCTCCATCAAGTCAGTGATGCCATCCAACCACCCCATCCTCTGTCGTCCCCTTCTCTTCCTGCCTTCAATCTTTCCCAGCATCAGGGTCTTTTCCAAAGAGTTGACTCTTCTCATCAGGTGGCCAAAGTACTGGAACTTCAGCTTTGGCATCAGTCCTTCCAGTGAATATACAAGATTGATTTCCTTTAAAATTAACTAGTTTGATCTCCTTGCAGTCCAAGGTATGCTCAAGAGTCTTCTCTAACACCGCAGTTCAAAAATATCAATTATTTGGCGCTCAGCTTTCTTTATGGTCCAGCTCTCACATCCATACATGACTCCTGGAAAAACCATAACTTTGACTGTATGGACCTTTGTCAGCACAGTAATGTCTCTGCTTTTTAATATGCTGTCTAGGTTTGTTGTAGCTTTTCTTCCAAGGAGCAAGTGTCTTTTAATTTCATGGCTGCAGTCACCGTCTGCAGAGATTTTGGAGCCCAAGAAAATGAAGTCTGTCACTGTTTCCATTGTATCCCCATCTATTTGCCAGGAAGTGATGGGACCAGATGCCGTGATCTTAGTTTTTTGAATATTGAGTTTTAAGACAGTTTTTTCACTCTCCTTTCTCACTTTAATCAAGAGGCTCTAGTTCTTCACTTTCTGCCATAAGGGTGGTGTCATCTGCATATCTGTTAAGTCGCTCAGTCGTGTCCAACTCTTTGCAACCCCATGGACTGTAGCCCACCAGGCTCCTCTGTCCATGGGATTCTCCAGGCAAGAATACTGGAGTGGGTTGCCAGTTGAGGTTATTGATATTTCTCCCGGCAGTTTTGATTCTGATTTGAATTAAGGTCTCCTGAGTCTCTGGCATTGGCAGGTGGATTCTTTACCACTGTGCCACCTGGGGAGCCTCTATACAGCTCTCTCTTCAATTCCTGTCTTTCCTTCCTGATTCTCTATTCTGTGTATTTCTTAGAGCTTTTTCTCATTATTCATTCATTTACACTCACTGAGTTTCTTATTCACTCATTACACAAACATATACTGAGCACCTACTATGGATTCTGCCATTGTAAAGCTTAGGGTCCAATGCAGAACAGGTAAGTAAGTGATGTTGTGTAATAAGTACTGGGTGTCTCCAGATTCTCATGTATATCAATCAAAATGGATTAACAAAATTGAGTTTCTGTCACAGTTCTATCTGCCTGAAAGGCCTTCCTCCCTCTCTTTGTTTGGCTAGATCCTCCATATCCTTTAGGTCTCAGTTCAGACATCATTTCCTCCCTCTTATTAATGTCCACATTTAGAAACAGAACCTGGTTTTGTGCTTCAGGGCCACTGCACAGGAGGCTCTAAATACAATCCAGATGGATATTTAATTTATGATGTAACTTATTCAGCGACTGAATAAAATTTCCCTTTTGTGGTCTGCATTATCTCAAGAGGATATCTAATCAACAGAATTTCATAGTCTCCAAAACTCTTAACTTAGGGTATTGTAGTATAGGGTAGACATAACCTGTAAGCAGATTCTAAGTGTAAATCCACAATCCACTTTTAAGGAGATTGGAAAAAAAACACCAAAAGTACAATGTGGTAAAATGCAAAATTGTCACAAATTCTTTCCATTCCTGTAAGCAGGTCTGTGTGTATGCAATGTAGTTTTGCAGCTCCACCCATTAAGAATTAAGTCTATTTCTGCATCTCATCTGGCTGTGGCCAAATAACTTCTTTTGGCCAATGGGCCATTAGCAAACACAGGAAGCAGAAAGTTGAAAAGTGCTATAAATTGTATCACAATAAAACTTATATAACAAAAATTGTATCACAATAAAACGGGGAAAAAAAGGAATCGATGTGCTTAAACATTGGGGTTTGCTCTGTTTCATTAAACTTAAGAGACTTTGCACCACCACCTTGGAATAAGCCTAGGCTAACCTGCTCCACCGCTTTACCAACAGTCAGCCAACTAATAGCCAGATGACTATCAATTGCCATTTTACTGTAATGTATGAGTGATACCATGTGGAGCAGAGATGAGCCATGAGCCCAGTCCAAAGTTACCAACCCATAAAATCATGAGCAAATAAATGACTGTTTATTTAAACCACTCAGTTTTGAGGTATTTTGTTATGCAACCAAAGCTAGTTAATAAAACAGTCTCCACAGTACTTCCCTGGTGAAGGAGTGAAGTGAAGTCACTCAGTCGTGTCCGACTCTTTGCGACCCCATAGACTGCAGCCTGCCAGGCTCCTCTGTCCATGGGATTTTCTAGGCAATAGTACTGGAGTGGATTGCCATTTCCTTCTCCAGGGGATCTTCCCAACCCAGGGCTCGAACTCGGGTCTCCCACATTGTAGACAGAGGCTTTACCATCTGAGCCACCAGGGAACACTGGTGGTCCAGTGGTTAAGAATCTGCTTTCCAATGCAGGTGATGTGGGTTTGATCCCTGGTCAGGGAATTAAAATCCCACATGCCATGAGGCAAAGAGGCCCGTGTGCCACAACTAGAGAAGCTCTGGCACTCTGCAACAAAGACCGAGCACAGCTGAAAAAGCAGTCTCCCCATCTTAAATGTTTTGAGATTTTTAAGAGCACAATATAAATCTAACTACTTAAAGAATAGAAGCAAAAGTGCTTTCTTGCCCTAACTGTCACAATCCAAATTCTATCCATTCAAGCTGTGTTAGGAAAATCTTCCACTTAGAGAATTTGCCTAGATTATATCAAAACTGAATGTTGTGATATAAAAACTGGTTCTAGCCAGCTTAACTGGATAATAGACCATGAACTTTGAGCGACCCCAGTACACAAGACCATTGCTAGACCTAACTGAAGCCTCTTTTTCAGCTGCTAAACAATAGTACTTGTTTTCATCAATCGTGTACAAACCTATGGACTCATTCTATCCTATATACAGTGTGATTGTCTTTAATTGTTAAAAGCATAACCATTATAAAGCTCCCTTCCTAACACTTAAAAACTCTAGAATCTTCCCTCTCTGCAAACTAGTCAGTGATTTCTTCGCTGGTATAGATTCCTTTGCATGGCAAGTTAATAAGCTCAGTTTTTGTTTGTTTGTTTTTAAGCTCTGATGGTCTTAGTTTCACAAAGCTAAGCTGGACTTCTTGAAGCATGTTCATATTATTCCTGTGAAGAGTATTCCTATAAAAATACATATATATCTACTTAATTATTATACTTAATTCTTATTTTCTTCTGTCTATTCAACATATATCTTATTATGAAATGAGGTTCCTTACGCAAGGTGCAATTACAGGTTCTCCTAAGGATATCAGTTGCTGAGTAGTTTAAAGTGAATCAGCAGAATATCTGGCAAATCCTAGGAATTTCTGAACATCTTGAATCAGTTTAGTCGCTCAGTCATGTCCGACTCTTTGCAACCCCAGGGATTGCAGCACACCAGGCCTCCTTGTCCATCACCAACTCCCGGAGTTTACTCAAAGTTATGTCCATTGAGTTGGTGATGTCATCCAACCATCTCATCCTGTCGTCCCCTTCTCCTCCTGCCTTCAATCTTTCCCAGCATCAGGGTCTTTTCCAGTGAGTCAGTTCTTCACATCAGATAGCCAAAGTATTGGAGTTTCAGCTTCAACATCAGTCCTTCCAATGAACATTTAGGACTAATTTCTTTTAGGATGGACTGGTTGGATCTCCTTACAGTCCCAGGGACTCTAAGAATCTTCTTCAACACCACAGTTCAAAAGCATCAATTTTTCACCGCTCAGCTGTCTTTATAGTCCAACTCTCACATCCATACATGACTACTGGAAAAACCATAGCCTTGACTAGACAGACTTTTGTTGGCAAAGTAATGTCTCTGCTTTTCAACATGCTGTCTAGGTTGGTTGATCATAACTTTTCTTCCAAGGAGTAAGCGTCTTTTTATTTCATGGCTGCAGTCACCATCTGCAGTGATTTTGGAGCCCAAGAGATAAAGTCTGCCACTGTTTCCATTGTTTTCCCATCTATTTGCCATGAAGTGATGGGACTGGATGCCATGATCTTACTTTTCTTAATGTTGACCTTTAAGCCAACTTTTTCACTCTCCCCTTTCACTTTCATCAAGAGGCTCTTTAGTTCTTCTTCACTTTCTGCCATAAGGGTGGTGTCATCTGCATATCTGAGGTTATTGATATTTCTCCCAGCAATCTTGATTCCAGCTTGTGCTTCATCCAGCCCAGCATTTCTCATGATGTACTCTGCATAGAAGTTAAATAAGCAGGGTGACAATATACAGCCTTGATGTGCTCCTTTTTCTATTTGGAACCAGTCTGTTGTTCCATGTCGAGTTGGAACTGGACATCTTGAATAGTCTTAGGTATTAATATTCCATAACTACCACATCTTGTCAGGTATTGTGCCAGATATCCAGCCCTAGCTGGAGTGAACTTGACTCAGGAACTCTACCTCTGTTCTTTTAACATTAAGAATTAGGATCAGGACTGGTGGAGAAAACGAGGACATCTATAGTATTATAGGTCCTGCTTCTCTGCAAGACTGTGAAATTCTAACATTAATAATGTCTCTGTAATTCTTTTTTTAATGCTTATTTGTTATTTTTAAAAATATACTGTAAAATTAACCCTTTTTGGTGCATAGTTATACAAATTTCAACACATGTATAAATATGTGTGAAAATGAAAGTGTTAGTCGCTCAGTCGTGTCCGACTCTTTGTGACCGCACGAACTGTAGCCTGTCAGGCTCCTCTGTCCATGGAATTCTCCACGCAAGAACACAGGAGTGGGTTGCCATGGGGTTGTTCCAGGGGATCTTGGGATCTTCCCAACCCAGGGATTGAAGCTGGGTCTCCTGCATTGGCAGGCAGGTTCTTTACTGCTAGCACCACCTGGAAAGCCCCATAAATATGTGTAACCATCATCATAATCAGGCTATTGAAAGTTTGCAATCTTGCTTTAAGAGCAAATATTTTTCATTATTAATTCACAGTAAGGCAGTAGTGACATAGAATATGCATTCCCAAGAGTTGCAGGGATCCAGAATCATAAGGAAAAGATACTAAAAGACGTGAAAAGAAAAGCAAAATGACACAAACCTAACCTCCTGATCAGGTTTGCAAATTTACATGTAAGAATTATAGTCCACTCCAATTCTATACTTGTCTTTCAGGAACCCTGAGGAAAAGCAATAAAATATACTGCATATATAAAACTTACAAATAGCAGTGATATTTTATTTTTTAGATAAGTGGTTACCACTATATAAATCACTCCAAATCAGTAAGGAGTGTCTTCTCTATCTGTTGTAGTTAGACCCTGAAAAAGATGAATCCCTTTTTGTTCAAGAGAAGTAGGCAGATGAAAATTTTTTGCATCAGGTTGAGTCAAATTAACACTTTCACATTATCATTAGATTAAGTCTTGACAAACCAAACAAAAATCTTATTTGTCCTCTTTCTTGAGCATAAATAAGGAGAACTCTCATTCCTGAAATTAATGGGCTTCTCCAAAGCTCTCTAATGGCTTGAGAACAATGCAAACAATGATACAGTTCAGAGGATTTAAAAGCAGGACTGGTTTTGCTAAGATTTCTGGGTATTCAAACTTTAAGTCAATAGATGTTGTGCTGCTGTTAAACATCCCTAGGATTTCTGAATATTCTACAAATGCCTGACACTGTCATATGTTAACATACAGATTTTGGGGTTTTGCCCAGGGAAAATAAAACCCTAATTCTGATAATCTAGGCAAAGAAAGCATCTTTAAATACTTTAACGCTTTCATGATATTCCTACAAATTGAAGACAACACTCAGACTGATACAGAATAAGACAAGCAAATGGAAAGATGCACATTCCCAGATAGATACACATGTCATTTATTAAAGATGTTGATTTTCCCTAAGTTAATAAATTTAATCTGACTTCAATAAAAATTCCTATAATATTTGTTTTGGTGTTCTCTTTCCCCAGTTTTTTCAGGTAGATGAATCAATCCTAAAATTCATATTGAAAACTAACCACACAGTAACAGAATGCAGTGATTAGAAAAGAAGAACAAATATAGACTATTCTATGTTATGTTATTGGGTTCACTATGTAGCCATTTGGAAAAGGAGAAAGCTAGATTCATATCTTAAATCTTACACTAGGATACATTCTAAATAGATCAATATTTAAAAAGAAAATAAAAACGATGGTCATTCCAGAAGAAAACAAAGGATAATTCTTTTAAATTCTTGAAATGAAATGTAACAATGACTCAAAGCCCAGAAGCTGTAAAATAAAAGTAAATAAACTTGACCACATAGAAACAAAAAATCCTCTGCATGACACAAAAAAATGGCAGGTGAAAAATCGAGGAAAATATTTTTAACTCATTCACATGCTTTGGATAAAAGGAAAAAAATAAGAATGCATATTTGCATTCACTTAAGTGTTACACTAGGGCTTCCCAGGTGGCGCAAGTGGTAAAGAACCCGCCTGCCAATGCAGAGACATGAGAGAGGCAGGTTCAATCCCTGGGTTGGGAAGACCCCCTGGTGGAGGGAATGGGAACCCACTCCAGTATTCTTGCCTGGAGAATCCCATGGACGGAGGAGCCTGGCAGGCTACAGTCCATGGGATCGCAAAGAGTCGAACACGACTAAAGTGACTTAGCACACATGCATGATGAGCACACTAAGAAACTTGGAAAGATGTACTGAAAATTAAGAACAATAGTTATTTATAGCTGAGGGGGAGCACTGGGTAGATGGAGTATAAGAATGGGAGAGAGGGACTTCCCTGGTGGTCCAGTGGTTAAGAATCTGCCTTCCAATGCAGGGGATGCGAGTTTGATCCCTGGTCTGGAAAACTAAGATCCCAAATGTTGGGGAGATACTGAGCCAGTGGGCATCTAGAGAGAGGGTCCATGCACCACAATGAAAGAGCTCATATGATGCAACCAAGACCCAATGCAGCAAATAAATAAATAATTTTTAAAAAAGAATGGGAAAGAAAGTTTCTGGTGTCTAACTTTTTATGTGTGCTCAGTTGCTCAGTCATGTCTGACTCTTTAGGACCCCATGGACTGTGGCCCACCAGGCTCCTCTGTCCATGGAATTTTCCAGGTAAGAATACTGGAGTGGGTTGCCATTTCCTTCTTCAGGGGAATATTCCTGACCTAGGGATGGAACCCCAGTCTCCTGCATCTCCTGCATTGGTAGGCAGATTCTTTACCACTGCACCACCTGGGAAGTTTCTTAGTGCATGTGTGCTAAGCCGCTTCAGTCATGTTCGACTCTGCGATCCCACGAACTGTAGCCCGCCAGGCTCCTCTGTCCATGGGATTCTCCAGGCAAGAATACTGGAGTGAGTTCCCATTTTCTCCACCAGGGGGTCTTCCCAACCCAGGGATTGAACCCGCATCTCTCATGTCTCTGCATTGGCAGGCGGGTTCTTTACCACTTGCACCACCCTGGGAAGCCCTAGTGAAACACATAAGCGAATGCAAATATGCATTCTTAATTTTCTTCTTTTATCCAAAGCATGTGAATGAGTTAAAAATATTTTCCACCTTATACATTTCAGCTTTTGAACCGGATAAACATATTACCTATCTGGAAAGTTAAATTCCAGAAAGTGTTTCCTCTCATATAGCTTACTTTTCAGTACAAGGAGTCAGAGAAGAAACAGATAAATATACACTTGGGATCCTAGTGAGATAACTAAATTCATGAATACATGGAGCTTAACAAACCGCATTAGTCTTCATGCTGCTAAGTCGCTTCAGTCGTGTCCGACTCTGTGCGACTCCATAGATGGCAGCCCACCAGGCTCCCCATCCCTGGGATTCTCCAGGCAAGAACACTGGAGTGGGTTGCCATTTCCTTCTCCAATGCGTGAAAGTGAAAAGTGAAAGTGAATTCGCTCAGTCATGTCCGACTCTTAGCAACCCCATGGACTGTAGCCTCCCAGGCTCCTCCGTCCTTGGGATTTTCCAGGCAAGAGTACTGGAGTAAGGTTCCATTGCCTTCTCTTAGTCTTCATAGTGTCTCATAAATAGTGAAACACATAGTAGTAGCTCATACGTCCTTTCTGAAGAACTATAAAATTACTTAAAATCCTGTTTGTATTACTATATTCTTTTTCTACTTGCTTTTTAACATAAGGAGAACTAGATCATCAACTGAAAACACCAACAAACTGTACCTGTTGTAAGTAGTGTTCGGAACATGTATCTTCAGGTCTTCCGAAATATCTTTCATCACCCTCTGATAACCAGACAGTCCTGGATCTTTGATATAATTAGGGTTGTTTCTCATTAAGTATTCTCCCAAATGGTTAATTGGGTCAAACTTGGTGGGAATATCAACATCTGCCAAAAGCTTCTTCTTTTCCACTTGCATTAACATTCTTTCCATTCCAGGGACTAAGGTGGGTAAAAGTTTGTCGAGCAAATACGCACGAGTGCTCAGTGTCATATTTTCAGTATTAAACCACTCTTTGGCCAAATTATCCCTGGGGAGTTTCTCTTCAGCCTTTTTCTCTAGTTCCTTCTTCAGATTTTCCTTATCTATGATTTTCTGATGCATTGCTTGGGCTCTTGCCTGCACTCTTTCTAAAAGATTTTTCTTCCATGGTTGTTCCCAGTTTGAATCCTGTGGAGTTTGATCTAAATTGAAAATCACTTTTGCAGGTTTTCTAAAGACGATATTCTTTGAGACTCTAGTTTTAGACTCCTTTATTGAACAAGCTGAGATTTTTGGCTGGTTCTCCAGGTTTAAATCTGAGGGAACAAAAGTGAAATGTAAGAAACATTAGAAGTAAATTTTAATCTATGTTACTCTAGAATATTATCAGAAAAAAATTACATGGTGTATTCAAACACAAGGAAAAGTAACAGAAAATCAGACAGCAGTGACTTTAACCATCAGGACATTTATTATTTTCTTAATCAACAGTCATTCAACAGCTCAGTGCTTTCATTAAGTACCTATCCTGTTTCTATTGCTCTTTATTTTTTGTGCTTATACCTCAAGATCACAAGATAGCTGTTGCAGCTCCAGGTATCTCTTCTTTTTTTGTCTTTATTGAGTTTGTTACAGGATTACTTCTGTTTCATGTTTTGGCTTTTTGGCCACAAGGCATGTGGGATTTTAGCTCCCTGACTAGGGATTGAGCCTGCACTCCCTGTACTGGGAGGTAAAATCTTAACCACTGGATCTCCAGGGAGGTCCCCAGTGCATCACTTTGTTATAGTAGAAAAGGACTGAGAACAAAGGGGCTTTCTCCTCTGGAGGTTCTGTTTTGTTACCCAAGAAGGGAAGATCCCAAACTCTTCACTCCAAGACTTTCCTTTACATTTCATTGGCCCTAATTAGGTTACATGCCCACCCTAAGCCAACAGCTGGTAAAAGGAAAAGGGGTTAATTGGGAATAGTTTTGATCAACCATAATTTATTCCTTTGTTTCAGGATTTAGATATAATTCTCTGATAGCAAGTGATTTCTATCTGCTACAAAATTAAGGTTCAGTTGGCAGACAGAAAGGTGGGAAAATGTCTGCTGAGTTAGCGATGAAGAGAGTCTGCCACACTTGTATATGTAAATATATTTCTTCCCACTCTCATGCTTACAACTTCTTTCAGGTTGGAGATTTTACACCAAGATAGTTCACTAAGAAGAGGCACCTACATTCCCTTCCTACCAAAATCTCTAGAAATGATAGAAATGATAGGGTGTGTGTGTGGTGGTGGGGAGGTTTAAATATTCATTTGTTTGGCTGCGTGGGGTCTTAGTTGCAGCATGGGGGATCTTTCCTTGCAGCACATGGACTCCCTAGTTGTGGCCCGTGGGCTTAGTTGCCCCTCGGGGGCGTGTGGGATCTTAGTTCCCCAACCAGGGGTCAAACCCCCCTCCCCTGAACTGCAAGGTGAATTCTTAATCACTGGACCACCAGAGAAGTCCCTGTGTGCATGTGTTTTAATATGAACATAAGAATGCTAAGAATAATAAAGAGGGCCTTCAGTAGTCAGAAATTTTGAAGGTCTCTGAAAAATGTAAGGTAAATGGCATTCAGTTCAGTCCAGTTGCTCAGTCGTGTTTGACTCTTTGTGACCCCATGGACTGCAGCACAGCAGGGGTCACCAACTCCCGGAGTTTGCTCAAACTCATGTCCATTAAGCTGGTGATGCCATCCAACCATCTCATCCTCTGTCGTCCCCTTCTCCTCCTGCCTTCAATCTTTCCCAGCATCAGGGCCTTTTCCAAGGAGTCAGTTGTTCACATCAGGTGGCCAAAGTATTGGAGTTTCAGCATCAATCCTTCCAATGAATATTCAGGGTTGATTTTCTCTAGGATTGACCGGTTTGATCTCCTTGCAGTCCAAGGGACTCTCAAGAGTCTTCTCCAACACCACAGTTCAAAAGCATCAATCCTTTAGTGCTCAGTTTTGTTTATGGTCCAACTCTCACATACATACACGACTACTGGAAAAGCCATTGCTTTGACTAGACAGACTCTTGTTAGCAAAGTAATATCTCTGCTTTTTAATATGCTATCTAGGTTGGTCATAACTTTCCTTCCATGCAAAGAGTTGACTCATTGGAAAAGACACTGATGCTGGAAGGGATTGGGGGCAGGAGGAGAAGGGGACAACAGAGAATGAGATGGCTGGATGGCATCACTAACTCGATGCACATGAGTTTGGGTGAACTCTGGGAGTTGGTGATGGACAGGGAGGCCTGGCGTGCTGCAATTCATGGGGTTGTGAAGAGTCGGACAAGACTGAGTGACTGAACTGAGCTGAACTGATGAGGCACCCTAAGCTTAAAGAATGTATGTATGGGTAACAGGGGAGTGATTGATCTTTTTGTGTATCTTCATCCCCATTGAAGCTAATCATTAGGCACCAGAGGCATTCGCCCTTGAGCTGAGACTCGTGGGTCTGGGTGAGAGAGGCAGGACAATGCCTCCATACCCATAGGAAATGAATTTCCAACAGATTTCACTCTCTGCATATCTCACCCCTCCTCCAAAATTTCAGGCAGCAGGCTACCGAAAACAGAAATGTCATCCACAGAAAAGCAAACAGGGATTCCCAAATGCAAATATAAGCACACACATAAGAATCACTAAATATTTAAAGAAAACTATCTCCATGACTGAACAAATGCAATGGTTAATACTATCCCAGGAAGCACCATTAATAAAACAAATACGAAAGTGAAGTCGCTCAGTTGTGTCCAACTCTTTGTGACCCCATGGACTGTAGCCTACCAGGCTCGTCTCTCCATGGGATTCTCCAGGCAAGAATACTGGAGTGGGTTGCCATTTCTTTCTCCAGGGATCTTTCCAACCCAGGGATCGAACCCAAGTCTCCTGCACTGCAGGCAGACGTTTAACCTCTGAGCCACCAGGGAAGCCCTAAGGAGTTCTAAAAGAATTGTAATTAAATGGATATCCTCAGAACAGAGATATAGAGGAAATAAAAATATTTTTTATCATTTTTGAAAATTAAGAGAACTTAGAAACCTAGTGGTCAGACTTTTGTTTCTATTATCATTCTCCAATTAAAAAATGGGACTTCCCTGACAGTCCAGTGGTTAAAACTCTGAGGTTCCACTGCAGGGGGCACAGGTTTCATCCCTGATGGGGAACTAAGATCCCACATGTCACGTGGTGCACAGTGAAAAAGGAAAAGAAAATAAATAAATCATGGCTTATTGAAGAAATGGCTGATTCTAGGACTGGGGCAAGAAATATTTAAGAAGAGCCTGGAGTATCTTCTAGTGCCAGAAAGTAAAGAGCTAAAAACAACCTCTGCATTGATTAGGACATGCTGTAGAGAATCAGTAGCCAACTGAAAGCTCTCTCAAAGGCCAAAAATGGAACAATTTGAGCAACGAAGTAATATTGGATTTTAACCCCAGTATAAAATAAATATCCATGTCTATTCAGAAAACTAAGATCATGGCATCTGGTCCCATCACTTCATGGGAAATAGATGGGGAAACAGTGGAAACAGTGTCAGATTTTATTTTGGGGGGCTCCAAAATCACTGCAGATAGTGACTGCAGCCATGAAATTAAAAGACTCTTACTCCTTGGAAGGAAAGCTATGACCAACCTAGATAGCATATTCAAAAGCAGAGACATTCCTTTGCCAACAAAGGCCCATCTAGTCAAGGCTATGGTCTTTCCAGTGGTCATGTATGGATGCGAGAGTTGGACTGTGAAGAAAGCTGAGCGCCGAAGAATTGATGCTTTTGAACTGTGGTGTTGGAGAAGACTCTTGAGAGTCCCTTGGACTGCAAGGAGATCCAAACAGTCCATTCTAAAGGAGATCAGTCCTGGGTGTTCTTTGGAAGGACCCATGCTAAAGCTGAAACTCCAGTACTTTGGCCACCTGATGCAAAGAGCTGACTCATTGGAAAAGACTGATGCTGGGATGAGGGGTTGGAGAAGGGGACGACAGAGGATGAGATGGCTGGATGGCATCACTGACTCAATGGTCATGAGTTTGAGTAAACTCTGGGAGTTTGGTGATGGACACAGAGGCCTGGCGTGCTGCAATTCATGGGGTCGCAAAGAGTTGGACACAACTGAGCGACTGAACTGAGCTGAACTGAATTGATACTGATATAAACAAATACTTCAATAAATAAATAAATGGGGGAAATAGAAAAATCTCCTGTGCAGAAGTATTCCAAATAACTTATGTACTCTGCCCTCAAGGCACTAGAGTGTAATTCTCTTCTCTTTAAGTGCGGGGTGTGCATAGTGACTTCTCAAAGAGTACAGTTAGAAATAGGGGAAATAAAGAAACAGAGGAAAAAGAATAACTTTACAGTGGAGAAACATGACAACTACTATCTCAGTAGATGATCAAGGCTAATATCAACAATGAAAAGTCAACATTGGCTCATTAATTGTGACAAATGAGCTGTGCTGGTGGCATATATGATACGCTTGATAGGATGAAATGGCAGTAGCAATTTTTCTCTGTAACCTCTCTCTAAAAACCAATAATCTCAGTCACATTATGAATTTTTTAAAAAATCAGACAAATCCCAATTAGGGCCACTATGCAAAAATACCTGATAGTACTCTCTAACACTGTTAAGGTCATAAAAAACAAGGACATCTGATAAACTGTTAGAGCAAAGAAAAGTCTAAAAGGACATGACAACTAAATTTGGTATCCAAGAGAGGTTTCCTGGAGCAGCAAAAGAACACTAGGTAAGACTAAGGAAATCTGAATAACGTATGGATCTTAGTTAGTTATAATGTATCAATACTGGCTCCTTGATAGTGACAAATATGCCATGCTAACATAAGATATTAATAATAGGTAACACTGGATATGGAGTAGAGAGGAATTCTCTGTATTACCTTCACAATTTTTGTTTTGGTAAACTTAACAAGTAGTCTAAAAATAAAAGCTTATTAAAAAAAAATAAATTAAACAAACCAATAAAGCAAGAGAGATTACTTGAAAATGAAAAAGGATTGTTGTTGACAATAAATCTTCAATATATTGGCTTGAACATCAGAAAACAATCAATCAGCAAGCTGCAAGATAAAGTCAAGGTGGATAAAAAGAACAAAGTAAATAAAAGAATGGAGGATTGATGGTTATTTAAAAAACAGAAATTCATCCATAGAAAAATGAAATTTTGATATATGTAACTGAAACTCCAATACTTTGGCCACCTCATGTGAAGAGCTGACTCATTAGAAAAGACCCTGATGCTGGGAATGATTGAGGGCAGGAGAAGGGGACAACAGAGGATGAGATGGTTGGATGGCATCACCAACTCAATGCACATGGGTTTGGGTTGACTCTGGGAGTTGGTGATGGACAGGGAGGCCTGGTGTGCTGCAGTTCATGGGGTATCAAACAGTCGGACACAACTGAGGAACTGAACTGAACTGAACAACATGGATGGACTTTGAAAACATTATGTTTAGTGAAGTATGCCAGACACAGAAGGACAAATATTATATGGTTCCACTTATATGAGGTAGCTAAATTCATAGACAGAAGGTAGAATAGAAATCACAATGGGGTGAGGGAATAGGGGAAGGGGGAAATACTGTTTAATGGGTACAGAGTTTTTGTTAGGGATGATGAAAGAGTCTTGAGTAGGGATGGTGATGATTCGTGAATCAACTTTGTGAACATAGGTATTGTAAGTATCTTTTCTCATATTTTGCTTGGCTTTTCACTCTCTTAATGGTGTTTTCTAATGAACAAAAATAAAATTCTTAATTTTAATGTGTCCATTCCTCATTTATTTATTTTATAGTCAGCATCTTTTGTGTTTTGTTTAAGCAATCTTTGTCTACCCCCAAACTGCGGTAATATTCTCCATTGTTCTTCTAAAATTATTTACTATTTTATCATTCATATTTACATCTATAATACATGCAGAATTTGTCTTCATATGTGGGGTGAGGTAGGACTCAAAAATACATATTTTCCATTTTGGCATCATTCTTATTTTCAATACAAGATTTTCAACTGGACTCTGTTCCATTGGCTTGTCTATTTTTATGCCAATGTCATACTGTCCTAATTTTTGTTACTTAACTATAAATCTTGATATTTAGAAATATAAATCCTCTAGCTGTGTTTTTCAAGATTTCCTTGGCTTTTCTGGGTCTTTTGTACCTCTACATAAATTTTAGAATCAAATTGTCATTTTATAAACACACAGACACACATATAGAACCCTGCATAAATTTTTATTAGAAATACAGTGAAGCTAGAGGTCAGTTGAGAAAGCACCACTATCTTAACAACATTAAGCCTTCTAATTCATGAATAAGGTATATATTTTCATTTATTTAGGTCATCTTTAATTTCTTTTAATTATGCTTTATAGTTTCAGTGTAGAGGTTTTGTTCATTTTTGGTTAGACTTACTTTGAGATATTTAGGGGGTTGTAAGACATTAAAATTGGATCTTAAAATTTTCATTGTCTGTTTGTTGCTAATATATAATAGAAATACAATTGTTTTTGTATATTGACTTTGTATCCAGAAACCTTGATAAACTTACACTGATTGTTTTGTTCATCTGTTAAAAAGAAAAGATATTTCTATTTTTTCCTTGATAACTTTTATAATTTTTATATTCCTTATTTGCCTTATGACACTGGCTAAACCCATAGATCTTTTAGGAAGAATAATCTTTTTTTAACCCATCTTTCGAAATTAAGACTCATTAATGAAGATATGTTGTCCGTGTTGGTTACTACTGAATTCTTAGTTAGCAGTGGTTAGAACAGTGTCAGAAACATAGTAAGCACTCAAGTATTTGATGAATGAATAAACACTGTGTTAAAAAAAATTATAGGCATTGGAATAAGAAGTATCAGGATTCAAATTTCAGCTCTAACATATAGTAGTTTCTTATAGAATAAGCTAATAAACTTAGACTCTATTTCTATCAGATGGGAATATAATTATACTTTGTAGGATAATCATGATGAGAAAATTATACATATACATATATGAAATTATATATATAACACATATATCCTGAAGCATTTATAGTCATTATTACTATTATTATTATTGGATGAGCTCACTCAGAGTGTCTAGAGTGAGAAGAGGACCATAAAAGGAATTTTGTGCAACATCTTAGAATAGGCAGATAAAGTACATTTACATGGGAGTCTGAGAGTGACTAGGGAGGTGGGAGGAAAACAGGATACATTAGAATCACAGAAACTACAAGAAGAAAAGTTTAAAGAAGGATGTATTATTAAAATTTCAATTTGAACAGTAGAAATCTATCTCACATAACTTAAATTTTAAAAATGCAGTCTCTCTTTCTTTTTAACCTCTTCAGCATAACCCAAGACAGATATCCCTCCTCCAGATGTACAGCAACTTAATATCTAGGCATCTGCATGGCTCATTAGTAAACTTACAAATGAACTAGGGCATTCTCTTATCTTTGCTGCAGACTGCTAGTGCTCCTCTAGGGTGCTTGGTATTAGAGGTTGCTAAGCAATAATCCTAGTGCTTGCTCTCTCCCCACCAACATGCAGAATGGAAGTAGACGTATGTTTGGTTACAACTCTGGTCAAACACTACTCTCTTAGAGCCACAAAACCAACAAAATAAAAGGGTCACACAAAAGACCACATCAATAGCAGGGTCAGTAAATCAGGATTCTGAATAAGCCTATCAGTAGCAGTCCTTTGATTGGGTGATCTCTGAATTCATAAATTACAGCACTGCTCCAGTGGAAAATTAATTAAAGAGTTTAATTGAATACAGTTTCAAGCAAATACTGGGTTTTCTAGCCTATGCTTATATAGTCCTAAATCTTTTACAGATAGATTGATTCAGTTACATATTCACTCAATAAGTACTTATTGATGTCATAGTGCCAGGCACTATGCTAACCACTGAAATTCTTTTTTTAGGACTTTCTAAACTTCTATGGAATTAAGAGCTTTTCAAATACTTACCCAACATGCACATCTTCACTCTGTATTAACCCACCTTCTAACATACAAAGTCCTATTCAGGTACTATGGGCACAAATGCTTTCAATTAAAGAAGTAGAAACACAAAAAAATTCCTTATTCATATTCTGAAAGGTCCAATGACATTTATAAATGACTTTCATCATTTTCTGCACTCAGTACCTGGCCCACTGCTGGGCATGGCCTCAGCACAACTCTATTTAAGGACACAAATAGGAATGAATTATAAGTCACATTATAATAAGCTCTAGCAGACTCTTTCTTCACAGAAGGCATACAGCATTAGAGGGACTGGCTGCTGATTGAACTGGTGAAAATTGACCCAGCAGGGCTACTCAACATATGTGCTATGTTCTCTTAAAACACAGGTCCTGTCTGAAGCTCAGCAGGCTTGATCTTGTCAGGATTTCTTAACATTTGTACATAATATAGAAAAACTACTGTGAGAGGAGGAAAAGAAGCACTATTAAAACTATTGGCATGAAAATTCAATAGCTATAGGAAAAGGTATTTTCCTGCAGAATTTTTTAAAACTTAGGGCTGTGTAATAAGAAAGCTGAGGAAATGAATAAAAAAAGAAGCAAAATTTCTCAAAATACAAGTTGAGCTCATAGCCTGAAAAATGTAATAACCAGGGAAAGAAATGAGGAATTCACATGATACATTTAGACACAATATTTTCTATGCAAAGATAAGTATTTGAGTATATTCTAGGAGCTTCCTGGCAAAATAACATCATTTTAATTTTGACAAGTATATAACAAGGATGGGCTTCCCTGGTGGCTCAGTGGTAAAGAATATGCCTGCAATGCAGAGATGCAGGAAACACAGGTTTGATCCCTGGGTTGGGAAGATCCCCTGGAGGAGAGCATGGCAACCCACTCCAGTATTCTTGCCTGGAGAATCCCATGGACAGAGGAGCCTGGAGGGCTACAGTCCACAGGGTCACAAAGAGTCAGACACGACTGAAGCAACTAAGCACAACACAGCATATAACAAAGATAAAGACACTTCTTTTGATGTGTTGAAATTGGAATAACAGTTCCTCTTCCCACTTATTACACACACACACATACACAAACACATACATATTTACAAAGGGAGATTTAGAATATTAAAATTAATAGTGACTGATCACTGAATAAATAAATACATTGCATTGCATTTGATATTGCTACAAGCAACTGCAATATTTTCAATGTATATCATATACTGGGAATGAACAGACTTACTCAAACAATACATTTCCCTCTATCGTACATTATAAAGCAGCAACAAATTCAAAGTATGAGAACAGGAAAGACCATAAACTCTTGATAGGTTTTCTAGAGAGGCAATAAATTAAAGCATGGAATACACATGTGATTTGCAGGTACAGATTTGGCCATAAACTAATTAAAGTGAACACCTAATTAAATTTATAGGGAATTACCTAGATCACAATTTTGTTTAGCAAGTTTAAAATGAAAGAGTTTATTTATAAACCTGGTCCATGTGAGTATGGTAAAGGCAAAGGGATTTATGGGGTAGTGGTGGTGGAGGGAGGGAGTGAGGAGGAAGCAAAATCAGGAAACTGGTGGTAGGGAGCAGGAAGGGAAGGACTTGCCAAGAAACTTTTTAAAAGTTAGTGAACTGTGAAAGTTTATAATAAAGGCAAAATAAATGCTGAATAGTTTGATTCTTCATATGTATGTACTATAATATGTACTAATAAGAAGAAATGTAAATAATTCTTTTAATTGGTTTAAAACACAGAAAAATACTTTGAGAAGAGTAAGCATCTATAAGTTATAGCCAGCATCTACATAGCAAATTATAGTTTAGAAAATGCTTTAATAGTTATTATTATAGTTCAGCCTGCTGCTGCTGCTAAGTCACTTCAGTCGTGTCCAACTCTGTGCTAGCACATATTAAACACTTGACAGCTGTAAACTAAATTTGAAAGAATTTCAAGTAACTAAAATATAAATTGTTAAATTTTAAATATTGTGAAAAATTTATGTAGTATAGGATTTCACTAAGTATCTAAAATTAGAAGAACAGTAGTAAAAGGGATGACTATCTTGCCTATTTAGTTGTTACCTTTTGATCATATAAATTTTCAACCTGCATAATCATGTAGAATTTGGATTAAGGATTGGGCTAAAAGTCAAGCAGAACAAATGTGTTGTCAAGTACAAAGGTAAAAAGAAGAAAGAAAAACAATAGGCAGGTTGAATCACTAGATTTTTGTATTTATGGGTTGTCTGCTATGTGTCAGTCCACTCTTAGGTAAATTTTCTCTTTAAGTACAAGATTAATAAAGTTGCTTCAAAAGTATCAATAGAAAGTAAAGGGAATATATTTTTTTCTTTAAACTTTTTATTTTGTATTGGGGTATAGCCAATTAACAACCTTGTGATAGTTTCAGGTGGGCAGTAGTGAGACTCAGCCAAATATATACATGTATCCATTCTCCCCCAAACTGCCTTCCCGTCCAGGCTGCCACATAACATTGAGTAGAGTTCCATGAGCTATAAGTTCCATGTGCTGTACAGTAGGTCTGAAGGGAATATATTTCAAAGCGAAAGTGAAAGTCACTCAGCTGGTCACTCTTTGCAACTGCATGGACATACAGTCTCCAGGCCAAAATACTGGAGTGGGTAGCTGTTCCCTTTGCCAAGGTATCTTCCCAACCCAGGGATCGAACCCAGGTCTCCCGCATTGACTATTTCCCAAATTGCGTTTAAAATATCCCTGGGTGAACTTCCCTGGTGATCCAGTGGTTAAGACTCAGTGTTTCCACTGCAGGGGGCTTGGGTTTTATCCTTGGTCAGGGAACTAAGATTCCATATGTCGCATGCCATAGGAAAAAAAAATATATATATACACACATATATATGTATGTATGTAAAAGACACTTGCTCCTTGGAAGAAAAGCTATGACAAATCTAGACAGCATATTAAAATGCAGCTAGACAGCATATTAAAATGCAGAGACATTACTTTGCTGACAAAGGTCCATATAGTCAAAGCTACGATTTTTCCAGTAGTCATGTACGGATGTGAGAGTTGGACCATAAAGAAGGCAAAATGCTGAAGAATTGATGCTTTTGAACTGTAGTGTTGGAGAAGACTCTTGAGAGTCCCTTGGACTGCAAGGAGATCAAACCAGTCAATCCTAAAGGAAATCAACCCTGAATATTCATTAGAAGGACTGACCTGAAACTGAAGCTCCAGTACTTTTGGCCACCTGATGCAAAGAGCTGACTCATTAGAAAAGACCTGATGCTGGGAAAGATTGAAGGCAAGAAGAAAAGGGGACAACAGAGGATGACATAGTTGGACAGCATCACTGACTCAATGGATATGAGTTTGAGCCAGCTCTAGTAGATGGTAAAGGACAGAGAACCCTGGCGTGCTGCAGTCCGTGGGGTTGCAAAGAGTCGGACACAACTGAGCAACTGAACAATAACAAAAGTATGTGTGTGTATATTCATTCCTGGTGTTATATTTTTGAAAGGCAAAATCTTGAAGAATCCATCCCCAATGAAAACTTCGTAATGGTTTTACATTCTGGTGTGTAGGAGAAAAGCTAGTTGTCTACCTTGGGATTTTTTGTTTGCTTCTGCTCCCGTCACATTGTTGCAGGTGCCTAACGCCGAACTGTCTGATATACTCTGTGAAGACTGAAAGGAGAAAAGAAACACCAGTTAAAAAATAAATTGCTTTTCATCAAAGTTGCATCAGCTCTCCCAGTGAAAGAATGCAGATAAATTCCTTGTAAAAATTACCAAACATTCCTCCTTGATTTTCCTAGGATTTAATGTTTTATATTAGAAGCAAAACAGTAATCGCAGTCTATTTGCTTCATTCATTGGGTCACCACGCCATCATATCTTCCTACGGCTAACAAAGAAATAGGCTAAGAATATTATTCCAGATGTACATTAATCCTTGAATTATACAAGGGTTAATTAGAAATTATGTTTCTAAAAACATAATTTGAGACCACAACGGAGTGAAATCGAACCGCTGAAACTTTGAAAATGCTGCTGTTTTCTTTGACTATTAGAATCACTTTCCAAGTTTGTGGTGGAGAGAAAAACATTTTCATTTTCATTAAGGAAAGTAAACTTTAGCTTTATGAATAAATGGTGGTAAAATAGCTTTTTGTACTCATGCTGATCTACTTTTGTAAAAGTTAATTTAGAATATTTATTTATGCTGGTCTTGGTCAAAGCACGTGGAATCTTTATTGTGTCATATGCAATCTTTCTTTATGGGCACATGGACCCTGCAGTTGTGGCACATGGGCTCAGTAGTTGCAGCACGTGGGTGCTCTAGTTATGGTGCTTGGGCTTGGTTGCTCCGAGGCAACCAAGGATCTTAGATTTCCAAACAGGGATCAAACCTGAGTCCCCTGCATTGCAATGCAGATTCTCAACCACTGGACCACCAGGGAACTCCCTGATATACTTTTAAAAGGGTGGTAATAGAATATCTTAAGACTCAAATTAGTCAACTTCATGGTGAATCCATCTAACTATTTTCACTTGCCTCCCCTTTTCTCTAAAATATTTTTCCTCATAGAAGCCTTCTATTTATTTAAACACAAAGTTACTTAAATGATTAACTTGGAAATTACATTTTCAGAATGATAGTGAAGTTCCCCTATTAACTGGTGACTGTCATATGCAGGATAACAGTGCTGATTATAAAAAGCGAACTTTACTTACAAAGTCATAATCAGTTCAGTTTAGTCACTCAGTCATGTCCAACTCTTTGCAACCCCATGGACTGCAGCATGCCAGGCCTTCCTGTCCATCACCAATTCTCGGAGTTTACCCAAGTTCATCTCCATTGAGTCGGTGATGGCATCCAACCATCTCATCCTCTGCCATCCCCTTTTCCTTCCTCCTTCAATCTTTCCCAGCATCAGGGTCTTTTCAAATGAGTCAGCTCTTCACATCAGGTGGCCAAAGTATTGGAGTTTCAGCTTCAACATCAATCCTTCCAATGAACACTCACAATTGATCTCTTTTAGGATGGACTGGTTGGATCTCCTGGCAGTCCAAGGAACTCTCAAGAGTCTTCTCCAACACCACAGTCAAAAGCATCAATTCTTCGCTGCTCAGCTTTCTTTATAGTCCAACTCTCACATCCATACATGACTACTGGAAAAACCATAGCCTTGACTAGACGGACCTTTGTTGGCAAAGTAATGTCTCTGCTTTTTAGTATGCTGTCTAGGTTGGTCATAGCTTTTCTTCCAAGGAACAAGCTTTTAATTTCATGGCTGCAGTCACCATCTGCAGTGATTTTGGAGTCCAAAAAGATAAAGTCTCTCTCGGTTTCCACTGTTTCCCCATCTATTTGCCATGAAGTCATGGGACCGGATGCCATGATCTTAGTGTTCTGAATGTTGAGCTTGAAGCCAACTTTTTCACTCTCCCCTTTCACTTTCATCAAGAGGCTCTTTAGTTCTTCACTTTTTGCAATAAGGGTGGTGTCATCTGCATATCTGAGGTTATTGATATTTCTCCCAGCAATCTTGATTCCAGCTTGTGCTTCTTCCAGCCCAGCGTTTCTCATGATGTATTCTGCATATAAGTTAAATAAGCAGGGTGACAATATACAGCCTTGACGTACTCCTTTTCTTATTTGGAACCAGTCTGTTGTTCCATGTCCAGTTCTAACTGTTGCTTCCTGACCGGCATACAGATTTCTCAAGAGGCAGGTCAGGTGGTCTGGTACTCCATCTCTTGAAGAATTTTCCACAGTTTGTTGTTATCCACACAGTCAAAGGCTTTGGCATAGTCAATAAAGCAGAAATAGATGTTTTTTGGAACTCTCTTGCTTTTTCGATGATTCAGTGGATATTGGCAATTTGATCTCTGATTCCTCTGCCTTTTCTAAAACCAGTTTGAACATCAGGAAGTTCACAGTTCCTGTACTGTTGAAGCTTGGCTTGGAGAATTTTGAGCATTACTTTATTAGTGTGTGAGATGAGTGCAATTGTGCAGTAGTTTGAGCATTCTTTGGCATTGCCTTTCTTTGGGATTGGAATGAAAACCGACATTTTCCAGCCCTGTGGCCACTGCTGAGT
This sequence comes from Ovis canadensis, assembly GCF_042477335.2. Taxonomy (NCBI): domain Eukaryota; kingdom Metazoa; phylum Chordata; class Mammalia; order Artiodactyla; family Bovidae; genus Ovis; species Ovis canadensis. Next base: position 29,730,044 of record NC_091255.1, on the reverse strand, counting down.
TTTCCATATTTGCTGGCATATTGAGTGCAGCACTTTCACAGCATCATCTTTCAGGATTTGAAATAGCTCAACTGGAATTCCATCACCTCCACTAGCTTTGTTCGTAGTGATGCTTTCTAAGGCCCACTTGACTTCACATTCCAGGATGTCTGGCTCTAGGTGAGTGAACGTGACTATCTGGGTTGTGAAGATCTTTTTTGTACAGTTTTTCTGTGTATTCTTGCCACCTCTTCTTAATATCTTCGGCTTCTGTTAGGTCCATACCATTTCTATAAAGTCATAATAGCTCTTCACAAATAATTTACCTCTCTGTGGAAGTTTCCTGAAACTGACTCAGATGAGTCAGCTTAATGATCAACGTGGGTTTGGTTTTTCCCATTTGCCATTTTATCTTTTTGAATACCCACACCTTTTTTTTTTTCACCTAGGAAAATTAAATTCTCCAGTTACTCTCCAGCATTAACATCATGAAAACTCTACCTGAATGAGCTCTTCTGCTTCACTTCCTCCCTGGTTCCTTTCTTTGTCTTCTTTTCCATTTTCCTGAAATGGACACAGTTTTAGTAAACGGTATCCAGTTGGGGCTGGAAATAAAACTAATGTTTTATACTCTAGCATAGCAAGCTTTTGGAGACAGTAATGGCAACCCACTCCAGTACTCTTGATGGAAAATCCCATGGACGGATGAGCCTGGTAGGCTGCAGTCCACGGGGTCACGAAGAGTCAGACACTACTGAACATCTTCACTTTCACTTTCCTGCATTGGAGAAGGAAATGGCAACCCACTCCAGTCTTCTTGCCTGGAGAATCCCAGGGACAGGGAAGTCTCATGGGCTGCTGTCTATGGGGTCACACAGAGTCAGACACGACTGAAGTGACCTAGCTTAGCATAGCAAGATTTTTATGTAAAAAATTCACATGAGTAAACATCATATCAAATAAAATCACATAGAGTAGCTGTATTAAAAAATTCAAACAGTAACAGACCTGTTATATATCAAGAATACCAAGCAACTGGAAGCAGGCCACTATGACTCAACTATTAGTTGACCTCATTTTTGTCAAAACTTAACAGAGAACACTTCAATTAAAAAGAGAAATAATTCAATGACAGTATACGACATTGCATCTCAACTTCCCAAATTGAATCTCAAATCCTCTCATGGTTAAATGGTTAGAAACTATGCAGACCAGGTACCTGAGCAGGTTCCTCTTGAGGTGCTGACTCACTCATCTGGACTACAAAAAGGTATCATGAAATGGTAAGAAAAAGTATTACCAGACTAGTATTAATTTCAAAAAGAGGGAAAGAAAACATTAACAAACAACCAAAAATGCTCTGAAAGATCAAAATCTGCCCCCACCCCCACCTCATCCCACCATTCTATTGAATGGTTATAAGTTCTCAACCAGTAAACTTCTCAAACTGTGTTACCGTTATTACTGTTGTTACTGACCAAAGCTAGATTAGTACTAGGCTAGTGTTAAGGGAGAATCCCAGGGACAGGGGAGCCTGGTGGGCTGCCGTCTATGGGGTTGCACAGAGTCGGATCGACTGAAGTGACTTAGCAGTAGCAGCAGCAGTGTTAAGGGAAACAGGAGAATACCACAGTAGTCATCATCACTAGCGTTAGAAACAAACAAACAAAACAGCAGTAATAATGCAATTGAATTTTTAAAACATTATCATCATCCTCATTAACTTTTGAAATTACAAAGTGAAATGAAGTGAAACTCTTTTGGCTACCTAATTTGTGTGAAAAAGACAGACATTAGAATAATAACCTTGCTAAAATGTATTTTTGGAGGGGGGAGTTCTGAGAGGAATATGATTTATCTGGTTTATTTATTCATACTAAGCAATAAAAATGGATAATTGCCACCTCCCTTTCTTCATTGCAAATGACTACAGATTCAGTCACAGATGATCAAAATCACTGTTGTGCCAAAAATCATTTAAGAGTTTGTGTAGCTAGGTGCTACATAAAAAGTAAATTTTATACACATGGCTTCTGCCTCTAGGAAAGTTACAATCCACGGACCTTTTTTATGTGAAATGGTTTATTTATAATGTGCTAGAGGCTACTCAGACAGTAAAGCGTCTGTCTACAATGAGGGAGACCTGGGTTCGATCCCTGGGTCAGGAAGATCCCCTGGAGAAGGAAATGGCAACCCACTCCAGTACTATTGCCTAGAAAATCCCATGGACAGAGGAGCCTGATAGAGTATAGTCCCTGGGGTCGAAAAGAGTCGGACACAACTGAGCGACTTCACTTTCATTTTCAGGGGCTACTCAGGTGGTGGTGCTGCTGCTGCTAAGTCGCTTCAGTCGTGCTCGACTCTGTGCGACCCCATAGACGGAAGCCCACCAGGATCCCCAGTCCCTGGGATTCTCCAGGCAAGAACACTGGAGTGGGTTGCTAGTGGTAAAGAACTCATCTGCCAATGCAGGAGATATAAGAGATGCAGCTTCCCCTGGGTTGGGAACATCCTCTGGAGGAGAGCATGGCAACCCACTCCCATATTCTTGCCTGGAGAATCCCATGGAAAGAGGAGCCGGAGGGCTATAGTCCACAGGGTCGCAGAGTCAGACACGACTGAAGTGACTTAGCACACGTGTATAATGTGCTAGCAAAATATGTTCTGCTCAAATAAATCCATTGTACTGCCTTTGGAGACAACAGTGTCGAACACTTAAAAATAGCTGCCTCAAAGTTTTTTGAAGCAATTCATAAATAATAAACAAGATAAAATCGATTTCTTTGCTAGGTCCCAATAGTGCATTCTCACAGGCTGCTTTGTTTACAGTGTCCATCTCCTGCTAGAAAACTTCTTCCCATTTCTTTTCAAATTGGTTTTGTTTAGATGCACCCAGATAAATTCAACTCAATAAACTTACTGGGGACTTTCTATATGCAGGCAGACATTGGGCTTAAAAAGATGGATAAAGGACTTCCCTGGTGGTCCAGTGGCTAAGACTCTGGTGCTCCCAATGCAGGGGACCTGGATTGACCCCTGATCAGGGAACTAGATTCCAGACGCCACACCTAAAGATTTCACATGTCACAACTAAGACCAGGCCTAGCCAAATAAATACATAAACATTTTTTTAAAAAGATGGGTAAGACCTGCTTTTGAAGGATTCCTAGTTTAGTGAGAGAAAATGGGATAAACTGATGCAATACCATCTGTAAGGACAAAAGTAGAGGCATATACACAGTGTTAAGGAACACAGAGGCAACTAATTTATCCAGGGAGGTCAGAGACGCTTTCACAGAAAACCAGATTTCCAAGCTGGATTTTAAGTGACTAATAAGACTTTTTGTCTGTGTAAAGGAGTGGGGAAAGAGTATCTGAGGCAGAAGGAACATTACATGCTAGGCAATGAAAGTTCGAAAAGCATCTGAAGCTTTCATATCAGAGCATACTTATATTCTAGAAAGTGGCAGAAGGTGAGGCCAAAAACGTAATTTTTCAACTGTAAAGAGTTATTCACAATAAATCAAGGAATTTGGATTTTATTTTGTGCTTTTTAAGCATAGGACAAAATGTGATGAAACTGATGTTTTAAAAAAGTTGACCCTGCCAGCAAAGACTGCCAGTGTGAAACACTGGGGGAAGAGAGAATATATATATATATAGTGGCACCTGGGACCTTCCATCTTTGCTGCTACATGCGAACTCTTAGTTTCAGCATGTGGGATCTAGTCCCCTGACTAGGGATCAAACTGGGGCCACTTGCTTTAGGAGTGCAGAATCTCAGCCACTCACAGGGAGTCCCAAGATGACATTTACTTAGATGTAAATTAATAAGATGAGTAAGTCCTCATCTATCAATAAAATGGATTAAATTCTCCATCAAAATGCATAGAGTGGCTGGATAGATGAAAACAATCCAAGACCCACACATATGCTGCCTACAAGAGACTCATACCACCTAAAGGATGTGTGTGCATGCTCAGTCATGTCTGACTCTTTGCAACCCCATGGACTACAGCCCACCAGTCTCCTCTGTTCATGGGATTTTCCTAGGCAAGAATACTTCAGGGGGTGGCCATTTCCTACTCCAGGGGATATTCCCAACCCAGGGATCAAACTCACCTCTCCTGCATCTCCTGCATCACCAGGCAGATTCCTTACCACTGAAGAACCTGGGAAACCCAGCTTTAAGGAGAGACATGGGCTCAAAGTGAAGGGATGGGAAAAGATATTCCACCCAACTGAAAACCAAAAGAGAGCAGAGATGGCTATACTTTATATTGTTATCATTAACCAGTCTTTTACTATTAAATGGCCAATTGAGACAAAGAGTTATTAGACTTTTCTTCCACCATTGATTAAGATGAGGGTGGCAGGTATTGGGGGTAATATTCTGAACTTTCTGAGCAGACTTGGTAACCTTGCCAGCTCCCGCTACCTTCTTGTCTGCTACTCTGGTGACAGCCACAGGAACTGTCTGTCTCATGTCACAAACAGCAACATGACCCAGAAGAGGATAGTCAGAGAAGCTCTCAATACACATGGGTTTTGCAAGGAACTATATCAGTGACAGCAGTATCACCAGATTTCCAGAATTTGGGGCCACTTGCCAGATTTTTCTCAGAATGATGATCAATTACCTCTTTCAGCTTAGCAAACCTGCAAGAATGTGAGCTGACAGTCCAGCACAGGGGCATATCCAGCATTGATTTGGCCTGGCTGGTCTGAGATAATCACCTGAGCTGTGAAGCCAGCTGCTTCCATCCATGGGTCTTTTTGCTGTCACCAGTCATGACCACAGCAACCATCTTTGACAAGCAAGTTTTTTGTTTGTTTTTTTTTTTGAGGAGGAAGACATATTTATTCATCAATCCCTTACTGACCAGGGCCCACACTGATGGCAACAGAAACACTGTGGGGCTCGAGAGCACAGTGTTGAGGACATGCCCTGCTCTTACACAGAGCCACGGAGGCCCCAGGCCACTCTGTGAACAGAGCCCACAGTGTGCTTCTGCTCAAATGCTTGTCATGTGACCTTTAGCCTAGTCTCTTGACCCTTCTCACCTCATTTGATAATTCCCACCTTGGAGACTTGGTATACAGAATCAAGGCAGTGATAAAGTGCCTAGCGCTGTGCATAGTAAATATTCCGTAAATGTTAGTTGCTACATAATTGTGTGATCATTCCTTAGCATGTCTAGAATCTAACAGAGACAGCCATGGCCTTGGATGGTAAAGACAGCACAATTGCTCTCAGGGCTGAAAGGGTCTTCCTTGCTCCAGGCGGACTATAGGCTGATTCCAGGCTTCCAGGTTCCTGGCTGTGTGCCCCAGGCAGGCAGCTCTGGGGCCCCCACTGTAAACCACTCTGAGAGCCTTCTGTGATAATGGACTGCCTCCTCTGGAGCTGATGGGAGATTCTGCAAAATGCCCCTGACAGCATACTCCTCTGCTGAGCTCACTTTGTAAAGGACTGCAGAAGTCATTTAACTCAAGCGCCTAGAAAATGTTAAGCCTTCCCTTTGCATGCACATGTAAGTGTGCACACGCACACATGTGCACACACAAGTACTTCCTGCTGTTAACAGAGCCTTGTGGTACAAGGACTAGAGACGCCTTTCACGTTCGCCAAGCAGAGGAGACTGGGATCTCAGGGGGACCCAGCAAAGCAGGGAGGCGAGGATTCAAGGTGCCTCCAGGGACCAGGCTCTCTGGACAGCTTCTCTGTGTGCCACCATGAACACGCCTTCACTCCCCTCTGGCCCCTGGACCTGGTGTTGTCTTCATACTCCTCTCTTCCAGTTATTTCTTCTCCCGGCTCAGAGGCCAGAGAGAGTCTGATCAACCTGCCTAATCACTACTAAGCAGCAGGGACTCCCCTGGTGGTCCGGTGGTTAAGAATCTGCCCATCAATGCAGTGGACCAGGGTTCGATCCCTGGTTGGGAAGATCTCACATGCCACAGGGCAACTGAGCCCCCACGTGCCCCAGCTACTGACACCTGTGTGCCCTAGAGCCCCAGCTTCACAGCAGGAATAGCCACAGCAATCAGAAGCCCATGCACCTCAATTAGGGTCTAGCACCCGATCTCCACAATTAGAGAAAACCATAGCAGAGCAATGAAGACCCAGAAAGGTCAAAAATAAAATAAATAAGTGAAATTAAAAAAAAAAACACTCAATACATTGAGGGGTACAATGCTCTTGACATTAGCCCCCCAGTTGCCCTCCCAAGAGACAACCATTATAATCAATTTCTGTCCTTCCAGAAATATTCTATCTATCCTCTCTGCCCTTACCTCCACCCCCTGCCTTTTAACACGATGATAGCATGTAATACATTGCTCTGGATTTTTCTTTTTACTTAACAATGTGTCTTAGAGAATGTCCTGTAGCAGCACATGTATATTCATTCTTTTTTATGGCTGCCTAGTACTTCACTGTGAATGAACAAAAACCCAATCCTTTATCTGACATCTTTGGAGCCAAACGTGTTTCTAGTTTTTTAGAATTTAGAAAGCAATATTATCTAAGTATAGCCCTGGGTCAGCATTCTGTAGTCAAATATATTAATATACCTGCAGGAGAATATGAATATTCATACTACTACTAAGTGGGATAAAGACTTTAAATTTCATGTCAGTTCAGATCTGGTTTTGCTACTAAAAAATGACATATAGAGAATTGTAAAAGTGAGAAAGTGAAGTCTCTCAGTCATGCCCGACTCTTTGCGACCCCATGGATAGTAGCCTGCACCAAGCTCCTCTGTCCATGGGATTTTCAAGGCAAGAATACTGGAGTGGGTTGCCATTTCCTTCACCAGGGAGGCAAGTTCTTGATAAGGAAACTCATATTGATCCCAAGGAGGGCTTTACTCAAAACCTCATGGTACATTTCAACAGATTTCACTTCAGTTGTAACTCTGGAGCAAAGGTGACCACCATACCAGGCTTGACACCAGTCTCCACTCGACCCACAGAGGTGGTACCAACATCACCGATTTTGTAGACATCCTTTCTGGAGGCTCAAATTTCTCCAGGCCAGGCTTCAACAGTACATGAACTGTGAACTTCCAGATGTTCAAGCTGGTTTTAGAAAAGGCAGAGGAACCAGAAATCAAATTGCCAACATCCACTGGATCATCGGAAAAGCAAGACAGTTCCAGAAAAACATCTATTTCTGCTTTATTGACTATGCCAAAGCCTTTGACTCTGTGGATCATAATAAACTGTGGGAAATTCTGAAAGAGATGGGAATACTAGACCACCTGACCTGCCTCTTGAGAAATCTGTATGCCGATCAGGAAGCAACAGTTAGAACTGGGCATGGAACAATAGACTGGTTCCAAATAAGAAAAGGAGTACGTCAAGGTTGTATATTGTCACCCTGCTTATCTAACATATATACCGAGTACATCATGAGAAACCCAGGGCTGGATGAAGCACAAGCTGGAATCAAGATTGCTGGGAGAAATATCAATAACCTCAGATATGCAGATGACACCACCCTTATGCCAGAAAGTGAAGAGGAACTAAAGAGCCCCTTGATGAAAGTGAAAGGGGAGAGTGAAAAAGTTGGCTTAAAGGTCAACATTAAGAAAAGTAAGATCGTGGCATCTGGTCCCACCACTTCATGGCAAATAGATGGGGAAACAGTGGAAACCGAGAGATACTTTATCTTTTTGGGCTCCAAAATCACTGCAGAAGGTGACTGCAGTCATAAAATTAAAAGATGCTTACTCCTTGGAAGAAAAGCTATGACCAACCTAGATAGCATACTAAAAAGCAGAGACACTACTTTGCCAACAAAGATCCATCTAGTCAAAGCTGTAGTTTTTCCAGTAGTCATGTATGGATGTGAGAGTTGGACCATAAAGAAAGCTGAACGCTGAAGAATTGATGCTTTTGAACCGTGGTGCTGGAGAAGACTCTTGAGAGTCCCTTGGACTGCAAGGAGATCCAACCAGTCCATCCTAAAGGAGATCAGTTCTGGATGTTCATTGGAAGGAATGATGCTGAAGCTGAAACTTCAATACTTTGGCCACCTGATGTGAAAAGCTGACTCATTTGAAAAGACCCTGATGCTGGGAAAGATTGAAGGCAGGAGGAGAAGGGGACAATAGAGAATGAGATGGTTGGATAACATTACTGACTCAATGGACATGAATTTGAGTAAACTCTGGGAGTTGGTGATGGACAGGGAGGCTTGGTGTGCTGCAGTCCATGGGGTTGCAAAGAATCGGACACGACTGAGCAACTGAACTGAAATGAACTTCCTGGAGGGATGGATGCAAGGGCTTGTAAGTTGGATAACTGGTGGCCAGGATGTAATTCAGAGCTTCAAGCAGCATGGTTCCACTGGCATTGCCATCTTTATGGGTGACTTTCCATCCCTTGAACCAAGGCAGGTTAGAGCTTGGCTGCAGCATGTTGCCACCATTCCATCCAGAAATTGGCACCAATGCTACTATGTCAGCGTTGGATTCAACTTTCTTAACATAAGTGTTGACTTCCTTAATCCCTTCATAGATTTTCTGGCTGTAGAGTGGCTCAGTGGAATCCATTCTGTTAATGCTAACTGTTAGTCACTAGTTAGCTTACTCTTTGATCACCCTTTCTTAGAGATACCTGTTTCAAATTTACCACCAGTGGCAACAATCAGAACAGCATAACCAGCCTGATATATGCCTATAATTGTGTTTTTGGTAAAGTCTCTATGTCCTGGGGCATCAATTATGGTCATATAGTACTTGCTGGTCCCTTTCTTTACAGGGAGATATCAATGGTGACACCACACTCATGCTCAGCTTTCAGTTTGTCCAAGAGCCAGGCATACTTGAAGGAACCCTTTCCCATTTTAGCTGCCTCCTTCTCAAAGGAGGTTCTTAGTGGTTTTCAGTGGTTCTTTGTTCAATCCCCCTACATTTGAAGATCAGATGGCCAGTAGTGGTAGACTTGCCACATCCACAGGTCCAAACAACAGAATGATATTGATATGAGTCTTCTTTGCAATTGTGGCTTAGATTTAGCAGTGGTTTTCATGACACCTGTGTTCTGGTAGCAACCCTGTTGAGAAAAAAGCTAAAATATGATTTTAAACTTGCTCCAGCAGGGCAAATACAAAGTCTGACCAGGTGGAAACAGCTTTTTTTAACCTCCCTAGCAGAAATTAACTTTTTTTGCTTTTGAGAAGACACTAAACATGATTTAATTTTCTACCATATTTTTTCATGTTTTATCTCATTTAATTCTTACACAACCCTATGGAGTTTATTTTTTAATCTTTTTTTTTCAAACTTTAAACTTTTAATTTTGTATTGGGTATAGCCAATTAACAATGTTGTGATAGTTTCAGGTGAACAGGGAAGTTCAGTTTAGTTCAGTTCAGTCACTCAGTTGTGTCCGACTCTTTGTGACCCCATTAACCGCAGCACGCCAGGCCTCCCTGTTCATCACCAGCTCCCGGAATCTACCCAAACCCATGTCCATTGTGTCAGTGATGCCATCCAACCATCTCACCCTCTGTCATCCCCTTCTCCTGCCCTCAATCTTTCCCAGCATCATGGTCTTTTCAAATGAGTCAGTTCTCCGCATCAAGTGGCCAAAGTATTGGAGTTTCAGCTTCAAAATCAGTCCCTCCAATGAACACCCAGGACTGATCTCCTTTAGGGGATCAGGGAAGAGACTCAGCCATAGATATACATGTATCCATCTTCCCCCAAATTCCCCTCCCATCCTGGCTGGCACTTAACATTGAGTAGAATTCCATGTACTATTCAACTGGTTATCTGTTTTAAAGATAGTAGTGTGTACACGACCATCCCAAACTCCCTAACTATCCCTTCCCCCTGGCAACCATAAGTTCGAGAAACAGCTTTAATGGTAAAACAGCTTCATTATTATTTATTGTAGAAGCCCAGGGAGTTTATGTGAGTATATTATAAGGGAGTTAAAGGAAGGAGCATGAAATATAATACGGGTTGACTGGAATTTATTGATATGGGTACCTGTATCAGAAATTAAGAATTTAATGCATTAGCACCTACAGCTGGAAGTGACATTCAGGATTTATTTGTTAAGTTCACTGAAACTTGGACTCCATAGTGGCCTATGTTTAATTAAGCTAAGGTACAGGAACTTGCCTGGATAAGGAATCCACAGTAAGAGGAATGAAAAGGCTTAGAGATACGGGGTAGATATGTTACCTGCTGCTGCTTCTAAGTCGTTTCAGTCGTGCTCAACTCTGCGACCCCATAGACGGCAGCCCACCAGGCTCCCCCGTCCCTGAGATTCTCCAGGCAAGAACACTGGAGTGGGTTGCCACTGCCTTCTCCAGATACGTCACATATTAACTTGCATATCTACTCCCCACAAGTATATCCTCTGAGAGGACTTGGGGAGGGTTCCTTTACTAAAGCATTGCAAAATACATTAGTGCTTAGGAATATTTGTATCCTTGAAAAGTTCTATGTTGGCTTTCTTCTGTAGGCAAAGCATGATGGGATGACCCGTTTGAGTAGTGGAGGCCAAATGTCAGTATTTATCCACCAAAGACAAAGTGGGCACATAAAGAGAAGTAGAGATACGGTGGTAATCAGA